>NC_068914.1:109152398-109455428 GCF_023091745.1 Budorcas taxicolor
TCGTGGTAAAGAACCCATCTAGACTTCCCTGGTGGCTCAGACGGTAAAGCGTCTGTCTATAATGCAGGAGACCCAGGTTCAATCCTTGGGTCGGGAAGATCCCCTGGAGAAGGAAATGGCAATCCATTCCAGTACCATTGCCTGGAAAATCCCGTGGACTAGAGGAGCCTGGTAGGCTACAGTCCATGGAGTCACAAAGAGTCGGACACAACTGACTTCACTTCACCAATGCAGAAGGTGTAAACAACCTGGGTTTGATCCCTGTGTCAGGAAGATCTCCTACAAAAGGGCATGGCAATCCACCCCAGTATTCTTGCTTGGAGAATCCCCTGGACAGAAGAGCCTGGAGGGCTACAGTTCATAAAGTCATCAGACATGACTGAAGCGACTTAGCACTCATAGAGTTGTGCAGCCATCACCACAATTACGATATAGAATATTTATCATCCCCTCCCCCCAGATTTTTCTTGGGCTCCTTTACAGCCAGTTCCTTCCCCCAGTCCCCAACCCTAGACACCTGTTGATCTGGTCTCTGACACTATCATTTTGCCTGGTATTTCATATAAATTGAATCTTACAGTTTGTAGTCTTTTGTGTCTGGATTCTTTCAGTTAGCATAATGCTTTTCAGATGTATCCATGTTGAATGACTGTGTATCAATAATTTGTTCCTTTTTCTTTTGAGTAAAATTCCATTGCATGGCTATATAGCAAACTGTTTACTTATTCATGAGTTGATAGAAATTTGGGTTTTTCCAGTTTGAAGCTATTATGAATAAAGCTGCTATGGTCATTTTCATACAAGTGTTTATTTGAACATGTTTTCATTTCTCTGGCAACTATTTAGGAGTGAAATGGTTGGGTCATAACAGGAGGTACACATGTGCAGTTTTATAAGAAACTAACAAGTTATTTTCCAAATGACTATACCATTTGACATTCCCACCAGCAACTTATGAAAGTTCCAATCACTGCATATCCTTGCTGACACTTGTTAATTATCAATCTTTTTAATTATAGTCATTCTAGTATGTGTGTAGATGTAGCTCATTGTGGTTTTTAATTTTGATTTCCCCAATGACAATGATACTGATGAACAACATTTCATATGTTATCATTCATATATTTTCTTTAGTGTTATTTTATCATTTTCTTCTTATTATAAAAAAAAGTAAAGGCAGCATTTATATCATCATAGTTCCTTCTATGTGACAATATACCAAGGGAAGAGAGAGAAAACCAACTTTGTTCAATACTCCATTCTGGCATGTGTGTTCTCAGGAGATCCAAAACAGCCAAGGAGTCAGGTAGTTGATAAACTTTACAGATAAGAAAATGAACCAATAGGTAAGCCATTATTCAAATTCCTGTAGCTATTACATGGTGAGAGATCTTCAAAGTTTATGCTTTTGCTGTGCCCTGCTACTTCTTACGTAAGGCTTTTGAAATTTAACTTTCCTAACTCATATTAAATTCTATGACTCTTGGACTTTTTCTGCTAGATTTTAACTTTCGTCAGCTCAACTTTTTAAAAGAGCTAAACTTGGGACTTTCCTGGTGGTCTAGCAGTTAAGACTCTGCTTCCAGTGCAGGTGAAGTGTGTTTGATCCCTGAGATTCCTAGCCAGGAAACTAAGGTCCCACATGCTGCATGTTAGGGCCAAAAAAAATTGAAAAAATTTTTTAAATAGCACAGGGAACTATGGTCGATATCTTGTAATAACTTATAATGGAAAATAATTTTTAAATAACGTGTATATATATAACTGAATCACCTTGCTGTGTACCTAAAATATTGTAAGTCAACTATACTTCTATAAAATATATATATTAAGGAAAAAAAAGAGCTAAACTCTTCTGGAATCTGAATAGACTTCAGACAAGAGGTAATTTTGTTTAAAATATAATTTTTAAAGGCCACAAACAGCCAGGTTTTAAATGCATGCTTAAGGTTTTTTGTTTTTCTTTTGTCAACATTTAAGATTTCTTTATTCTACTGAGAATAGGTGTTAATAAAATATTCTTACCTGTTTTCAAAGTAACCTTTATTTTTACTTGTGACACTTCTTTTGGACAAGGGAGGAAAGTATATATTAAACACTGTTATATGATAAAATGCCAGCCTATAATTTTTTAAAGGTTTAATGCTTTTAAAACTAGTTAATACAAGTTATAAAAAAAGAAATTCAGAATATCAAAAAGTATATAGTGAAAAGTAAGTCTCATATCTTTGGTACCCCGTCCCCAGTTTTCTCCAGAGACACTCATTTTTAACAATTTCCTATATATCCTTCCAGGATATTCCATGCATATGTAAGCACACATATTTAATATATTCTTTAAAATACAAATTGAATTACCATATATACACTAGATCACGCATTTTCTATTTTATAATGTAGTTTAGAGTTCCATATTGATATTTTAAAAATGTTTCATTGTAATGGCTACATAACAGTCCATTAAACAATATGCCACAGAAATTCCCTGGCAGTCCAGTGGTTAGAACTCAGCACTTTCACTGCTGTGGGTCTGGGTTAGATTCCTGGTCTGGGATCTTGCCCGGAAAACTCCATGCATGGAGGAACCTGGTGGGCTACAGCCCATGAGGTCAAAAGAAGTCGAACACGGCTGAGCACACACCACTGCGCCACTGCCCTGGGAACTAAGATCCAGGAAGCCACGTGGTGTGGCAAAAACAAAAGACTGTGCCGCAGAAACTATTATATATATTGTGCAAAGCCTAAAATATTTACTACCTGGCCTTTTACAGAGGAAGTTTTTTTGGGTTCTCTTTTTGTTGCTAATTCTTAACTTAATAGTGAGTGATTAGAGAACACGGTCTCAGGATTAAAAATTGATAACAAAAAACATATTAAAAGCCCTTTGAGATACTGTACTTAGAAATTTAAAATATACATTGCTCCAGGGTAAAAAAGAAATAATAATGAAAAGTTAATAAATACTTGGAACAGAATGATAGTGAAAACACTGTTCATCAAAACGTGTGGAATGGAAAAAACAAAACTTGTTCAGTTCAGTTCAGTTCAGTCACTCAGTCATGTCCGACTCTTTGCGACCCCATGAATCGCAGCACCCCAGGCCTCCCTGTCCATCACCATCTCCCGGAGTTCACTCAAACTCACGTCCATCGAGTCATTGATGCCATCCAGCCATCTCATCCTCTGTCATCCCCTTTTCCTCCTGCCCCCAGTCCCTCCCAGCATCAGAGTCTTTTCCAATGAGTCGACTCTTCGCATGAGGTGGCCAAAGTACTGGAGTTTCAGCTTCAGCATCATTCCTTCCAAAGAAATCCCAGGGCTGATCTCCTTCAGAATGGACTGGTTGGATCTCCTTGCAGTCCAAGGGACTCTCAAGAGTCTTCTCCAACATCACAGTTCAAAAGCATCAATTCTTTGGCGCTCAGCTTTCTTCACAGTCCAACTCTCACATCCATACATGACCACAGGAAAAACCATAGCCTTGACTAGACACACTTGTAGGATAAAGCAAATACTTTTATCATTTTATGCTCATGTTAGCTAATAAAATACAAACAAACAAAAATTAAAGACATGTGTCTAAAATAAGAGATTAGAAAGAAACACAGAAGAAATCCAAACAGAATGAAAGGAGATAGATAATACAGAGAACAAAGAATAGAAGAAGGCACATAATTAGAATCAGCAAAGCCAAACGTTTTTGAAAAGGTGAACAAAATTATTTGGCTTGTTTTTCTATTTTCCAAGATAGAAAAGACATGAATGGATGTATTGAGTTCTTAATCTAGATTACTGCATGCTTTTAGTTCTAGAATTTCCACTGGTTTTTCTTCAAATCTGCCATACCCCTAACCTCTGCTATCAACAAAAATAATTTTTAGTGTTCTGCTGAGATTTTCAATCTTGTGTTTTATCTCCTTAAACACTATCAAACATAATTATTTTATAGCCTGTGGCTGACAACTCCAATATCAGAAGCCCTGGTGTGGTAACTCTATTTTCTATTACTACTTGTTCTCCTTCAAATTGCCTTATCTCCTTACAGGTTTAATGATTTTTTAATGCCTGTGGGCATTGTATTTGAAACCCTGAGGCCATAGTGCTATCTTCTATCTAAAAGTGCCACAGGGCATTAGCAACTTTGAGTCCCTAAATCCAATTTCAGGAATTAAAATGATAGCTACAAACTGGGCTAAAACTTCTAGTAAGGCAATTTGACTTCCAGTTTTGACTTAACCATAGAGTAGGGGCTTGCAAGCTCTCAATCCAAGTGTTGGTTGCTCAGTCATGTCCAACTCTTTGAGACACCATAGACTGTAGCCTGCCAGCCTCCTCTGTCCATGGAATTTCCCAGGCAAGAATATTGGAGTAGGTTGCTATTCCCTTCTCCAGGAGATCATCCTAACCCAGGGATTGAACCCAAGTCTCCTGCATTGTGGGCAGATTCTTTACCATCCGAGCCACCAGGGAAGTTAGAGAGAAAATTTATGCCTCCACTACCCATAGCGCTGGCTTCCCAGGTGGCACAGTGGTAAAGAATCTGCCTGCCAATGCAGGAGATACTGAAGATGTGCGTTTGATCCCTGGGCCAGGAAGATCCCTGGAGTAGGAAATGGCAGCTCCAATGCCCACTCCAGTATTCTTACCTGGGAAATTCCATGGACAAAGGAGCCTGGCAGGCTACAGTCCTTGAGGTCTCAAAGAGTCGGATGTGACTGCGCACACATCACACATCACTCATAGCATTAACGGCACCAGAAGAGAGAAAAACAAGGGGGCATCCTGAGAACCTGATTCTGTCAATACTCAAATCATTATCCGTGAGATAGTAACATGACATTTAAAGCATTTAGAAGTGGGTTCTGAAAGCAGGAAAGGTGAAATGAAGACTACTTCTGTGACCCCAGGCAACCAATATAATCCCAGGAATTAATTGCGGCTCTCCCTCCTGAGACACTATTGGTCCTAAGCTTCTTTCAGTCCTTGACTTGTTGTCTCACTGGCAACTAAGCAGTTCACTTCCTCACCTCCTTCCAGTCTTTGCACAAAGTCTACCGTCTTAAAACAGCATGGCTGATGACCCTATTTAAAAGAGGAACTGTTCTCCTTCCTGCTTTTCATTACCCTACTCAGCTTTCTTTTTTTCATGAACCACTTACTGTTTACCATGCTATGTGATTGACTTTATTGTCATGCCCATTATCTGTCTTTCCCCCATAGAAATGCTACAAAGATGGGAATTTTTGTTTTATCCACAAATATATTCTAGCACCTAGCACAGCATCTATATAGGTATGCATGTTCAGTCACTAAATCCTGTCTGACTCTTTTGCAACCCCATGGACTGTAGCCCACCAGGCTCTCCTATCCATGGGATTTACCAGGCAAGAATACTGGAGTGAATTGCCATTTCCTCCTCCCAGGGATCTTCCTGATCCATGGATTCTTTACCACTGAGCAACCTGGGAAACCCACAGCAACTATCGGATGGAATAAATGAAGGCAGTTCTGCTACCATCAAAGATATGAAAGGGAGTATCTCAGATGTCTCACTTCTCCCCTCTAACCCACAGTTTATCAAACATTTTTTCCCCAACTACATACAGCCCTGTCCTTGAGCGAACCAGCAGCTTCTGGGAGGAACAACTATCAGGAGTAAAGATGACCTGAAACACACTAGGTAGTTACTAACAAATGTGCAAAGAAAACATGTTTAGGGATTTCCCTGTGGTCCAGTGGTTAGTTGTTGTTGTTCGGTCACTAAGTCATGTCCTACTCTTTGCAACCCTATGGTCTGCAGCATGCCAGCCTTTCCTGTCCTTCACTGTCTCCTGGAGTTTGCTAGAACTCATGTTCATTGAGTTGGTGATGCCATCCAATCATCTCATTCTCTGTTGTCCCCTCTTCCCCCTGCCCTCAGTCTTTCCCAGCATCAGGGTCTTTTCAAATGAGTCAGTCTTTGCATCAGGTGGCCAAATTATTGAAACTTCAGCTTCAGCATCAGTCCTTCCAATGAATATTCAGGGTTGATTTTCTCTAGGATTGACTGGTTTGATCTTGCTCCAAGGGACTCTCAAGAGGACTCTCAATCACTCCCAGTGGTTAGGACTTGGTGTTTTCACTGCCATGGCCCAGATTCAATCCCTGGTTGAAGATCCCTTTAGATCCCATAAGCTGTGTGGCGTGGCCAAAGGAAAAAAAAGACGACACGTCTACATTGAGTAAAATTTCAACACATAATTTTTAGTGATTGGAACGCAGGAAAAGGCAGACATTTCAAACACACATGAAGTCTTTTTGCTCATTATGTTTCTTGTTAAAGAATCATTGAGATGCATGGTTTCTACACATACTGATTGGTCTACATTTACAAAGCCAACAGCCCACACAGGTACCTGGCTACCTGTACTCATGTGATGTGGTTGAGAACAAAAGGTAAATAAAGGATCTTGCTGCTAAGCTGCTGCTAAGTCGCTTCAGTCGCGTCCGACTCTGTGCAACCCCATAGACGGCAGCCCACCAGGCTCTGCTGTCCCTGGGATTCTCCCATCAAGAACACTGGAGTGGGTTGCCATTTCCTTCTCCAATGCATGAAAGTGAAAAGTGAAAGTGAAGTCACTGAGTCATGTCCAACTCTCAGCGACCCCATGGACTGTAGCCTACCAGGCTCCTACGTCCATGGGATTTTCCAGGCAAGAGTACTGGAGTGGGGTGCCATTGCCTTCTCCGAAAGGATCTTGTTGAAAATCAAACAAAACAGAAAAACATTTCCCTTACATCTGTTTGTGGTCTAATTTTGGATTTACATATTGTAGGTTCTTGGATCCTGCCTGCCTGGCCCACCCTTTATCTGGCTCTGCACCTCAAGATAAAGATGACAGAGATTTCTAATACTCATGCACTACCACGCCCTGCATCTATCATTACGATATGGATTCTTTTGCCTAGAAGCAGATTACCTCTCCTTCTGGAGTTCTAGAGTAGGCTTGTTCCTTCAGTAGCAGCCCTCCTGTCTGAATGACTCATCTCCTTTCAGATATTCCTTCTTGTCCTTCTCTTTCAGGAGACTTTGAGGTTGGTTTTTCTTCTTCTTGCTGTTTCAGCTAATGGAGGCTACACTTTCCCCTTTCCAAGATCCAGGAGTCTCTCACTTGGACCTCAACTGGCAATGATCCTCTCATACCCACAAACATTCTGGCACAGTAGCAGCTATATACACTGTAAACCTGACAACTGATCTTAACTTCCACAGAAACCATGGGAATTCACACCATGAATGCAAAAGAAAAATAGCCAAGCTCTTTGGTTTCTCATTAAACACAATAGGATGCCTTATTATACGTGTCAAGGAAGGGGGTCTGCTTTTCACATATGTGCTCTGTCACTCAGTTGTATCCAGCTCTTTTGAAACTCCATGGACTGTGGCCCCCCAGGCTCCTCTGTCCATGGGATTCTCCAGGCAAGAATTCTGGAGTGGGTTGCCATTTCCTTCTCCAGGGGATCTTCCCAACCCAGGGATGGAACCAGAGTCTGCTGCACTGCAGTGGATTCTTTACCGCTGAGCCACCAGGGCAGCCTGAGGTATTGTGTTCTCTGATGGCAAAATTTTTTTTCGGGGTGGGGGGCCTCCAAAATCACTGCAGATGGTGACTGCAGCCATGAAATTAAAAGACACTTACTTCTTGGAAGAAAAGTTATGACCAACCTAGATAGCATATTAAAAAGCAGAGACATTACTTTGCCAACAACCATCTGTCTAGTCAAGGCTATGGTTTTTCCAATAGTCATGTATGGATGTGAGAGTTGGACTATAAAGAAAGCTGAGTGCCAAAGAACTGATGCTTTTGAATTGTGGTGTTGGAGAAGACTCTTGAGAGTCCCTTGGGCAGCAAGGAGATCCAACCAGTCCATCCTAAAGAAAATCAGCCCTGAATATTCGTTGGAAGGACTGATGTTGAAGCTGGAACTCCAATACTTTGGACCTGATGTGAAGAACTGACTCATTTGAAAAGACCCTGATGCTGGGAAAAATTGAAGGCAGGAGGAGAAGGGGATGACAGAGGATGAGACGGTTGGATGCCATCACCGACTTGATGGACATGAGTTTGAGTAAGCTCTGGGAGTTGGTGATAGACAGGGAGGCCTGGTACGCTGCAGTCCATGGGGTCACAAAGAGTCAGACATGACTGAGCAACTGAACTGAACTGATGGCAAAATTATTCCCATTTGAGTAAAAGGCTTCAAATAAGAAATAACAGTAGGAATTGATCGAAGGCTGAGATGAGGGGGACAAAACCTATTTTCTGTGCTTTGTAAATCTTTATTACTATCATATTTATTTCATGATATAAATGTATAGATTATATTTAAATCAGGCTAGAGTTTTAACAGAATCAAAAGTGTAATTTGTGACTTCCATGGTGGTCCAATGGTTAGCATTCTGTGCTGCCAGTGCCATGGGCCTGGATTCCACCACTGGTTGGGCAACTAAGATCCTACAAGTGATAAGGAAAAAAGAAAAAAAGGTAAATTTATAATACTGACTGATGAGTGAGTTCATGATCCAAAGCAAAATCATCTCCTTAGAATTTTCTGTCTTGGAATTTAACTTGCTTTGTTCAGTTCAGTTCAGTTCAGTTCAGTTGCTCAGTCGTGTCCGACTCTTTGCGACCCCATGAATCCCAGCACGCCAGGCCTCCCTGTCCATCACCAACTCCCAGAGTTCACTCAGACTCACGTCCATCGAGTCAGTGATGCCATCTAGCCATCTCATCCTCTGTCGTCCCCTTCTCCTCCTGCCCACAATCCCTCCCAGCATCAAAGTCTTTTCCAATGAGTCAACTCTTTGCATGAGATGGCCACAGTACTGGAGTTTCAGCTTTAGCATCATTCCCTCCAAAGAAATCCCAGGGCTGATCTCCTTCAGAATGGACTGGTTGGATCTCCTAGCAGTCCAAGGTACTCTCAAGAGTCTTCTCCAACTTGCTTTGTTAGATAACCTTTTTGTAAAGAAAAAAAGAAAGCCTGAGTAAATATATATTGTTTAGTTGTTTGGTTTTGAACCTGGTGAATTTCTGGGTTTTACTTTTTTCACTGAACTTTATATATTCAAGATTCTTCCATGTTATTGCATTTAGCTACAGTCTATTCATTTTCACTTTTGTATATTATTCCATTATGTGAACATACCTCAATTGATCATTTCTCTTATCAGTACATGTAAATGCATATATAGATCTTGTGCTTGTGCTCAGTCAAGTCCATCTTATTGCGACCCCACAGACTGTACCCCGCCAGGTTCCTCTGTCCATGAGATTTTCTGGGCAAGAACACTGGAGTGGGTTGCCATTTCCTTCTCCAGAGGATCTTCTGGACCCAGGGATGAAACTTGCTTCTCTTGCGTCTCCTGTATCAGCAGGCAGATTCTTTTACCACTGTGCCATCTGGGCTGTATGTAGGCATCTATGTATTATCTATCAATCCTTATGTTTGTGTATATATAGATAGATATATCTATATCTATCTATAGATAGATCTATCTATATATATATATATATATGATATATATATATATAAAAAGAGAGAGAGATTGCGAGAGATGAGTTGTTGCAGAGCTTTTCCATTATAAACACAGCTGCTAACATCTTTCACATATATCCTGGCTTTCATGTACATAAGTATCACTTGTGTATACTCCTAAGCTTTACTAGTAAATACCCGTTTTCCTAAATGGTTGTCCCAGTTTAGACTCTTACTAGTAATGGGAAGAATTCCCATTGATTCACATCTTCTTCATTTAGTTGGTATTATTAGACTTCTTGGGCTTCCCTAGTGGCTCAGTGGTAAAGAATCCATCTGCCAATGTAGGAGACACCAGAGGCAGGTTCAGTACCTGGGTTGGGATGATCCCTTAGAGAAGGAAATGACAACTGACTCCAGTAATCTTGCCTAGGAAATCCCATGGACAGAAAAGCCTGGCAGGTGACAATCCATGGAACCGCAAAAGAGTCAGACAGGGCTTAGCAAAACAACAACAAATCAGACTTCCTGCTTTTTGTTAATCTCAACCACAGCATTTAAAACAGAATAAAACCTTTTGTCAAAGTTGATGGATCTGGTTCCAAACTGAAGCTCTTGCAGCACTTGGCCATGAGAAACTGACTGCCCACATGGCAGCTCCCACTTGTCCCTGCCTCGTCAGGTGGAAGCAGCATCACAGTTCCTGACAGTCTTATTGATGGCGGTGGGTTAGTAACTCAGTCCGATTCTTGTGACTCCATGGGCTGTCGCCGGCCAGGTTCCTCTGTCCATGGGATTCCCCAGGCAAGAATACTGGAGTGGATTGCCCCTTCCTTCTCCAGAGGCTCTTCCCAACTAAGGGATAGAACCTGGGTCTCCTTCATTTCAGGCTTACCAACTGAGCCACCAGGGAAGCCCTGCTGGTCTTATTGGCAGCTGTCTCATTTTGTATACATTGCAATGTATACCAATTGACACTTCAAAGTGATCTCAGCTATATCCAGTCTGGGCATTCAGTTCAGCTCAATCGCTCAGTCGTGTCCGATTCCTTGTGACCCCATGAACTGCAGCATGCCAGGCCTCCCTGTCCATCACCAACTCCAGGAGTCCACCCAAACCCATGTCCATTGAGTTGGTGATGCCATCCAACCATTTCATCTTCTATTGTCCCCTTCTCCTCGTGCCCTCAATCTTTCCCAGCATCAGGGTCTTTTCAAATGAGTCAGCTCTTCGCATCAGGTGGCCAAAGCATTGGAGTTTCAGCTTCAAAATCAGTCCTACCAATGAACACCCAGGACTGATCTCCTTTTAGAAACTCATGATATTTTGATAACACATGCTCTTTTTTCTTCCTTTCTTTTCAAATAGATTTTTCATAAACCTCAACCACAAAACTTTGATGTAGAAACGCAGCTGTGTAATGTTTTTTTGTATGTTTTTTAAAAACATTTTTTCTTAGTAAAAATAAACCTAGTTTTATATGTTAAAACTGTTCACATTTGTGTATATTAACTTCCTAAGAAAATACAAATTTAAAAGTCAGTTGGTATCTACCAATATCTTCCAGAGACGTTATCTGAAAAACTGAGTTGAGAACAAGGAGATCTCAATCCTCACTTAACACTCATTCACTGAATGATCTCTGATCTCCCTAGGTGTAGAATTCCTCACCAGCAAAACGAAAATGACACCCTGCCAGCCTACGGGCTATTGTGAGTTAAATGATGCAATGCAGTCACTCACCCATTCCACTTCCACTGAAGTCCTATGTTGGATTATAGTATTTTTACCATGTGTTTTGGGAAAATAAAAACATGTAAGAATTGTTTCCCATCCACCCCTTACCCCTGGAGTTGGCAAAGTATTATAGCAGAGATAATGCTGAAAATGACAGAATTTTATGAAGGTATAATGTTATATGATCATGGTGGTTATAATGAAGATTATATGAAAGTTGTAAAAAAAAAAAAACTGGAGCAAAACAATACTGAGAACCCCTTTAAGAAGATATTTCAAAGCTTTCTCTCTCTTCTAACCATACCAAAGGCATTCTATAGATTTTTTTTTTAATGAATATGCATGCAAGCTAAGTCACTCCAATCATGTCTGACTCTTTGCGACTCTACGGACTGTACCCATGAGGCTCCTCTGTCCATGGGATTCTCCAGGCAGGCATACTGAAGTGAGTTGCCACTTCCTCCTCCAGGGGATTTCCCAACCCAGGGATTGAACTGGTCCCTTGTCTCTTACATTGGCAGGCAGGTTCTTTACCACTAGCGCCACCTGGGAAGGTCAAAAATGAGTATATTTTTTGCTAATTGCAGTATTCTGATAAAAGTTTAATACAAAGAAACTATAAATTTTATAATGAAAAGCACCTGAAGCCAGAAAATCTAAGCTGCAATAAGCACACAGCTGTAACTTGGGATCCCTTTAATTTGTCAGTTTCCCAAACTATTCTGAGCTCAGAGACTTTCCTCCCCACTTCATCCCACTTTCCTTATCAGTTCCTACTCAGTTCACTTCTGTGGGAATGGGATCCCTGTTTCTCCATAGTGAGAGATATCATTGCCCTGCTGTTTAATTCTGCTAAAATATAGGGAATTACCACTCACAAATGGCTAGGGGAAAAAAAAAAATCCCTAGCCAAGAGGGTCTGGAGATGAAGCCGAATCAATTGCAAGCCTGTCTTCTTAGTGAACTAGAAAGTGAAAATAGGCATGATGGCAGTACTAGAGAGGAGTCATTCCTTTTCCCTTTCCTAAGCCAGTGAATGGTTTAGGTTTAGCAGTTTCTAGGCTGGAAGGGCTGAAGTAGAGAGGCATATATGCTCTTGCGGTTTCAGATAAAGATGTATAAGAATTTCACAATGTAACCCATTACATTGGAGGAGCTCATCTCTCCCTGCCTGGAATACACAGTAGGTTTTCAGAACTTAGCTGTTAGAGGACTAGAGACAGCTTTCTCAAAGGCTGTGTCCTGGCTCTGAACACAGCACTAACAAACCTCCACCCCTTCACTCAGTGCCTCCATGGAAACCAGGAGAGTCAATCTGTTATCTCCCTATATGGCTGCGCGGTTTGTTTGTTTTTCCTGTCTTTTGTATTAGGAAGCAAATTAGAATTATTAAAGAGAAGGAAAGTACAAAGCTCTCAGCATAGACACTGAGAAGGGGTAAAGAGTCCCCAGCTGCGCCGTTTTTTTGTTTTTAACCAATCCTGTGTCAGGGGAGTTTCCTCCATTGGTATGAATACTTGTGGGAGCTATTACAGTAATCACAATAAATACTAGAGCCTATGGAGTGCTTTTTTTTTTTTTTTTTTTGCCTTTGCTTCTTTTATTAAAACATTTTAAAAATTTTTATTAGAGTTTATGGGCTTCCCAAGAGGTGCTAGTGATAAAGAACCTACTTGCCAATGCAGGTTAGACGTAAGAGATGGGGATTTGATCCCTGAGTAGGAAAGATTCCCTGGAGAAGGGCATGGCAACCCACTCCAGTATTCTTGCCTGGAGAATCCCATGGACAGGGGTGGTGAAGGTCTCAGGTATGGTAAAATAGGAGGAGTTTTGGTGATTAATAGCTACCACCAGTGTTTACTACTCTTCTGCGCTATCTCAGTAAAACCTCTCAAGAGCCCTTTGACATAAGGCCATTATCGAATTCTTGTTCTTATGCTCATTCTCAGTCTTATTCCATAGATAAAGAAGCAAAGTCGGATTGAATGGTTAAAAGCCTTTGGCTGGAGTCAGGTAGAACTGGTTTGAAAATCACTGCTATCACTCACTGACCTTAAGTAAGTCATTTCACTCCCTTGTCCCTTTGTTACTTGATATATAATACTGGTATAATTACAAAGTAGGGCCTAACACTTGTTCAACATATATTAGATGTTTGGACTGTGCAAAGTACGTGACATGAATTCACTTAGATTTTCACAATCTATGTGGTAAGTAAAATCATTATCTACACTTTGTAGAGGAAACTGGGAGTTTAAATAACTTGTCCAAGTTTACACAGATAGGTGGTATGTATGGAGCCACAGCTGGAATTCAGGGACAGTAACAGTTTCCTAGGACATTATTGTGAGGATTAAATAATATATTATTATAGCCTATGTAGAAGTAAATATATGACAGAGTAGCACAAAAGATGAGAAGTTCTGTAAGCAGAACTACATTGTGATAAGCTTCTTATATTATGCATGAAGCAATGTAACAGTAACTCCAGGTAGACTCAATAAATTAAGAATTCATATTGTAACCCCTGGAGCAACCACTAAAGACAAAGCACAGAAGAATGTCATGCCATTATTATACCATGACGTCATAAAAAGCTAATGGGGGACATATGATGAAATAGTAAAACACTTATCTAATCCAAAAGAAAGGAGGAAAGGAAGAACAAAGAAACAAAATATAAATAGAAAACAAATAGCAAGATGGTGGGCTTGAATCTAACTATGGCAGTAATTACTAAATTAAACTAAGCACTAAAAAGGCAGAGGTCATCAAACTAGGTAAAAAATTAATGCCCATCTATATGCTACTTTAAAGAGACATACTTTAAATACAAAGAGACAGACAAATTGGACATGTTGAAAGGAAAAAGAATATGAAAATTAGTGTGGTTCATATCAAAGTAGACTTCAAGGATTACCAGAAAGGATTACAAGAAAGAAAGAAATTTTGCAATAATAAAAGGCTGAACTCATTAGAGCATAACTCATTAGAACATAACAATTCTAAGAATTAGCCTCAAATAATAGAGCTTCAAAACACATGAAAGCAACAATTGACAGAATTAAAGGGAGAAATATACAAATCCACAATTATAGCTTGACAGTCCTCTTTGTAATCTCTGTAGCCTTTGTAACTGACAGAAAATGCAAAGAAAAAAAAATCAGTAAGGATATGGAAGATTTGAATAACATTATGAACCAACTTGATCTAATTGACATTTATCCAGTGCCACATATAATAACTGTAAAACACACATTCTTTCAAGTGCAAATGGAGCACTCATCAAGATAGGCCATATGCCTAGGACAAAACAAGCCTCAATAAATTTCAAAGAATAATCCAGTGCATGAGGGTGAAATGAGGATGAGAGTTAGCTATGTATCTCATAATCTATGGTTCTATGAATGCTACTCAGACGTAACAAATTCTCTAGCAGCTTCTTCCTGGTTTAGCAATATTACTCGCTTATTAGGTTTTCAGAGATCTTATCAAGATTAAGACCTAACTCCCCTAAAGAATCGAATTATTTAAATAGCAACTACAAAGAAAAGAACTTGAATTTAGTCTCTCTTTTCTCGGGTTCTGAAGTTCTCTCTTCTCAAAAAATGCAGTTTTCCACCTGAAATTTGACACCATATGATTTAGACTCTATCACATCTGTTACTTATAATTTTCTAAAATAATATCAGTTGCCAACAAGGACAATGAATTTTTGCAAAAGATAATCTGTTGATTAGGGATCCTCTCTGTAGAGTTCTTGTTACTCAGCTCAGTCCTAGAGAGAAGGGAAACACTGATGATCACCTTTAAAAAGATGCTCTATGTGTACATTGGTTACAAATATCTTAAGAAAGAATACTTAGATAAGAATGCTTTGAAAATAGAATATAATAGGAGTTCCTAAACTGGGTTCTGTTGGCCTGACTAGGAGAACTTGCCTGAAAATGTGCTGATGACATTGTCCTGAAGAAATAGCTGATCATAACTTTCCTTAGATTCTCAAGGAATAGGAGCCTTAACCCCTAGAATGCTAAAAGAATGTATCTCTTTTTTTTTAAGTTGCTGGAAGCATTTTCATACTTTACCTTTACAAAAGACTCAAAACTGCATTTCTACTTTTCATCTATAGTATAGAATCATGCCCCCCAAACATCATGTGCTCATTGGTTTCACTCAACTCTTCTTCAGGGTCCATTTATTTACATCTTGCAAAATAAAACTTTGGAGACACCTGTTGGGGAAAATGTGGGCTTAGAATATTAACTTGTTCTCTTTTCCCTTTATTTCAAATACATACCAAGCCTGTGCTGCTATGAGATTCTTCAGGGTGCTATGGAGACTGCCATCAATACTGAGAACCCTGATCCAATGGGACCTATGCAGTTGAGAGCATCTGCATGAAGTCATTTGGGCCCAAATCTGGACCCAGAATAGCCCATCTCTCACTAGCAATTGGACTTTAGGGGGAAAAAATCATAAAATGTGTTTGAGCCTTGGTTTAGAGATTTCATCTGTGAAATGGAGCAGAGTAGTAACTACTATCACATGTGATTTTTAGATTCTTTTGAACACTTTTATATTACTACTATTTTGGGCGGGGGTGGGGGGACTTGATGTGTGTATTTGATCCAGACCCACCCTCCTTTCTTGCTACCTTTCCCTCTTGGCCCCCCGACTCATTTTACCTCAGCCCCACTGCCATTCTTTTTCGTGCCTCAAATAAACCAAACTCATTTCCACTTGAGATTCCTGGCATCTGCTGTTTCTTCTGATGAGAGGTGCTTCACAGCTTTTCTGCTTTTCTTTTGCTCACTCTTTCTTATCCTTGGATTTCAGCTCATACACATTCCCTTAGAATTTTTTTGACCATTCACCATGACCGTATACATTTACTATGACCTTTCTCTTATTGTTTTCTTAGTACTCATCATTAATAACATTTTTCTAGTTTGCTTTTTAAAAAATTCATTTTTTCTCATCAGAACTTGTTGAGGGTTGTGATCCCTGGACTCAGGACAGTATCCATCAGAGGAAAGAGCTCATTGATATGTATTTGTTGACTAAATGAACCAAAGAAAATCAAAAGTTCGAAAAGGGCGTAGACTGGCGATGGTACAGATTAAAAACTCATCAGTGTTAGCAATTTGGTTTTATACAGTTGTTACTTATAACATCTACATTTCACAAGAGGGGATGTGTGTTTATATTTGCATAATAAAACTCGGCAAAAAAACGTAATTGGTCTAGAACAATAGTCCCATATCAAAGGTGAGCTCAGATTCCAATTATGCAAAATAGAAAATCTCTCTTCCCCACCCACAAGGTTTACAAAAAATTCTTAGGTGGTTTTCCCCCTGGCTAACTGTGACATCTATTAAAACGACAGAAGGTTAGTTACTTGAGAGTGTTGCAGACCTGTGCTTCAGAGGGGAAAGTTGTTTCCACCTGGAGCACTTGTAAACGTTGGATTGGCTTCTGATGGACAGGTAAGATAAAATGGGTAAATGGGCAGAGGGGTGGGCTGGGAAGGAAGCATTATAGGCGGATGGAGTCCCCCGTAATTTCCATCAGAGCCATCAAAACCATCCCAAATAAACCTTCAAGCTAAACAAGAGAGCTGGACTTGCTCTCTAAGTGCACCAGCCTCAAACATGTCCACAAGCTTCTGTTTTGGAATTGTTACTTTATCCAGGTGTGGAGGGAAGTCTATAGCATGGATTCAATTGCCTCCTCTTAAAGGAGTGGTGGTAAATAAGGTGGAATGAGGAGCCTGAGTGCCAGGGCCAGGGCCTGTGCCTTTAAGATCTCTAAGTCGAGGAGGTGTGTATGTGTAGGGCAGGGGGCAGTCATTGAATGACTTTATCAAGAAAATGATTTGAAAGGAAAGACCAGAGTGAAGGCTGTTAATAGTTCAGGCAAGAAAAGCAACACAGGCTCCAGAATCAGGGAAGAAATATAAGAAGAATACTTTTTTTAAGAAAGAAATATGAAGAAGTGTTGTACAGATCAGAGGTGCCCAGTCGGGTTGTGTGGGCCCATGGGCCGGGTAGGGTGGGGGTTCATGTGTTTGTTCTAATGGTTTTGGCCCATAGTATACAAATATTCTGTGCCACTTCAAAATAATAGCCCATGGTGTCTACTGGCCATATCATGAAAGAGAAATAATGAAGGCACTGTATCTTTTAAAAAAAATCCCCTTTTGTAGCACTTCCTTAAAAACAGCTACTTAATGCAACTCTGTCAGTGAGCTCCTGACAGTTCTGTCCTAACGATTCTGATATTAATGAAAGAACTTGGTAAAGGGCTGAAGTGTCTTCCTGGTAAGTGGTTTCGTTTATGCTTTTCAAAAGTCCTTGAAGTAACTATTAATTTTCTTTTTTTGACCTGATGAGTGTTTTTCATTGACTGCCTATTCTGGTACAAGACATATTAATTGATTGAAGTGATCGATAATGTTTTCAAGCTTTTTTTCTTCCATTTGGGTTTGCTATTTTAAAGAGTCATGATTGTTTGGGGGGATATTTTAGTCAAAGGGAGTAGTTTCATACAAGTATTTAATTCGAAGTACAGCACTCACCTAGGTAGGTATTTCCTTTGGAGTCATAATTAATTGAAAGTTATTGATATGGCCTTTAAAAAATACCAGTACTGGTAATATCCATTAGAAATCATAGTTCAGATTATTTATGGATTTTCTTTTTTTGTTGTTTTTGCTAAATTTTTCAACATCTTCCACATTGAGAAGCTGTAGTTTTTTCCAACCTTATTGAGATATAATTGGTGTATAACACTGTAAGGTGTACAATATGACGATTTGACACACGTACAAACTGGGAAAGGATTACCACCATAAGATTAGTTAACACATTCATCACCTCCCATAGTTACCTTTCTTAAATGGCTTTTCTTCTCATGTTAGTTGCTCAGTAGTGTCCTGCTCCTTGCAACCCCACGGACTATAGCCCACCAGGCTTCTCAGTCCATGGAATTCTCCAGGCAAGAGTGCTGGAGTGTGTTGCCAATCTCCTTTCCAGGGGATCTTGACCAACCCAGGAATTGAAACTGGGTCTCCTGAATTGGCAGGCGGATTCTTATGGCTGAGCTCTTTTAAATGACTTAGTGATTTCAAAGAGCAGAACAGAATTTTGGTGTTTGACATATTATATTGATATGTTATGGATATGTTTAGTGATAGTATTAGATTGTATCATCTTATGCAAGGTTAAATATTAAAGAGAAAGCTCATTGTGTTTGGAGGATAAATTCTAAAAACTTGTATAAACAGTGTGGTTTGGTGTGCTAAATGAAATGGTAAGCAATGTAGATCCACCACCCGCTCTTATGTGGATTTGTTTGGTTTTTGTAGTGTATTAGAACAGAAAGTTTTAAAGCATTTAATGTGGGTCAGTATGATAACTATTTAAAACCAAACTTACTTACAGAGATAAGAACGTAGATGTAAAATTATAGACCAGGATTCTTAACGTAGGATTTTTAAAAAGTCTACAGGTGGGTTTCATAGAGTACATTTTATTTGTAAGGTAAATTCACATTTTATGAGAGAAAAAGCCTGTCTTTCACCAGATTTTCAGAAGTCTATACGATACCAGAAGGTTAAAAAGCAAAATCACTGTTATAAATGGACAGCCTGGCTAAGGTTAAAAAGATTTTCATTTCCAGAACTTTTTAATACTTCCAGGAATTTTTAAATACTTGACATACTTAAATATACTCAAATTATTTCTGTATTCTCATATGTTAAGTGGTTTGCGTGGTTAACTGTTTAGCTATTTCATTTTTTTAATCTCTTTTTCTAACTGAAGTATATTTACTTTACAGTGTGTTAGTTTCAAGTGTAAAGCAAAGTGATTCAGCAATACATATTTAGCTATTTTAACATTTAAGAAATTTGGAGGATTTCCCTGGTGATCCAGTGGTTAATGCAGGGGGCCGGAGTTCAACCCCTGGTCAGGGAGCTAGATCCCACATGCTGCAACTAAGACCCAGTGCAGCCAAATAAATAATAAATAGATATTTTTTACAAGAAATTTTGTAATGATAGAAAAGCGAACATAAATCTTCATAGGAAATTTTTGTAGAAAGGAAATTTGTACTCATCAAAATTCAGATGGTACTTTCGATTTATATAAGGTATAGGCAGAAAATAGTTTAAGTAGTCTTTTTTAATTCAGAGGCAAATTAAATAGAAACACTAATTTTGTTTTTTACATATTAATTTTTTTCAGAATTTTCAATTTTTTAATGAAGCATGGTAAGTTGACATTTAAAAATCTTCTTTATTTTTCCTCATTAGATTAATAAGGATATGAGATGGTTGCAAAACTGTTTAATTTTAGGTCTTAGAGACATGCTTTTGAAATTAAGAACATTTCATTTTTTAAATAATGAGCCAGATTCTGTTTGATAAACATACTTCCTCGATCCCTTTTTCTAAATCAGTCTTCTGCTATATAACTAACTCCTTGCTAAAAATTTATAGAATGAGCACTGGTTTTAGATACTATATTGCAGAGCAGTGGATCTCAACCAGGCTTGATGTTGTCCTCCAGGGCATATTTGGCTATGTTTAAGATATTTTTGGTTGTCACCAGTGGGATTGACACTGGTATCTAGTGGGTAGAGACCAGGGATGCTGTTTTGCACCCAACAATGCACAGGACAACCCCCTACAAAAGAGACAGTCAACTAAAAATGCTAATAGGCTGTGCTGTGGTTGAGAAGCCCTCCTTTACATCAGCAAAATTAAGTTCAACTGGTAATTTCTTAACTCCAGAGTTCTGCCATTGTTCTAATAGGCTTGTGCTGAACAAGACAAGCTGGGTCAAGCATTTGAAGATGCCTTTGAAGTACTGAGGCAGCATTCAACTGGAGACTTTCAGTACTCCTCAGGTAAAGATGTCCGTCTCCTTCTGTTTGTACATCAAATGGCTTGTTGGTCACATAACACACACATGAGAATAATGACCTGAACAGAAAAGATCTTTTTTACCCAGCGCATCTAGGATCAGTTCTAAAGGCAGAAATCAAACAGGATTATCCACCTTAAACAATTTTTGTTAGGTTTTGTATATTACTGAAACATAACTGATTTATAATATTAATTTCAGGTGTACAACATTGTGATTCACTCCATTATAAGTCATTCTAAGATAATAGCTACAATTCTCTGTGCTGTACAATATATCTTGGTTGCTTATCTTTCTCATACATTGTAGTATGTTTATGCCATACCACTGAATTGTCCTTCCCACCTTCCCCGTCCCTCTACATAGCCACAAGTTTGTTTTCTATGTCCTAGAATATCTTTCTGTTTTGTTTGTATTATTTTTTAGATTCTTCATATAAGTGATATCATCTAGCACTTGTCTTTGTCTGGCTAATCTCACTAAGCATAATGTTCTCTAGATATATACTTGTTGCAAATTGCAGAATTTCATTGTTTATGATTTAGTAATGTTCCGCTGTATGTATATATGACATCCATTTGTCTGTTGATGGACACTTAGGTTGTTTCCCTGTCTTTACTATTGTAAATAGTGCTGCTGTGAACATTGGAATGCATGCATCTTTTTGAATTTAGAGTTTTCATTTTCTTCAGATATATATCTAGGAGTGGAATTGCTGAATCTTATGCTAGTTATTTTTTTGAGAATCCTCTATACTGTTTTTCATAGGGGCTGTACAGATTTGCATTCCCACTAACAGTGTACAAGTGTTCCTTTTTTCCCCACATTCTCTCCAGAATTTATTGTTTGTAGACTTTTTGATGATGGTTCTTTTGACCTGTGTGAGATGATATCTTGTTGTTTTGGTTTGCTTTTCTCTAATAATTAGCAATGTTGAGAATCTTTCCATGTGCCTGTTGGCCATCTCTATGTGTTCTTTGGTGAAATGTCAGTTCAGGTCTTCTGCCCATTTTTTGATCTTTTTTTATATTGAGCTCTTTATATATTTTGGAAAGTGACCTATTGTGAGTCACATCATTTGCAAATGTTTTCTCACATTCTGTAGGTTGTCTTTGTTTTGTCGATGGTTTCCTTTGCTGTACAAAATTTTTTCAGTTTAATTAGATCCCATTTGTTAGTGTGTGAGCATGCTAAGTCTCTTCAGTTGTGTCCAACTCTCTGAGACTCTATGGACTGTTGCCCACCAGTCTCCTCTGTCCATGGGATTCTCCAGTCAAGAATATTAGAGTAGGTTGCCTTGCCCTCCTTCAGGGGATCTTCCCAACCCAGGGATGGAACCCCCATCTCTTATGACTCCTGCAATTGCAGGTGGGTTCTTTACCACTAGAACAATCTGGGAAGCCCCCCCCCCCCATTTGTTTGTTTTTTGCTTTTATTTCTTTTACATTAGGAGACAGATCTGCCTATTCTCTATGCTAAATAAATGTAGTGTCTCACATATAAAAATGCCATGATCAATCACATAAGCATTTATCATCGTATACACACACAAATAAAAATTTGACCTTGTCAGTTTCTTTCTCTGTTTTTAAATTAGATTACAAAAATTACCTGGCTTTTATCAACCACCGTTCTCATATCAGAGGAAATTCCAACAGCTATGGTGTGCAGCCTGCAGAGGAACCCATCTATAATTGGAGAACAGTCATAGTGAGTACTTTTACCAGGAGACTGTCATCCCTCAGTAACAAGCAAATTTCCTATTTACACCAGCCTTCTCTTAGTGTATGCTAGCTGAAACTGACTGAAAATTCTCACTTGGGGCCACTTGTGGTGCGAATTTGTCAGGCAAATTTGTCATCAATGCTGTCAAGAAGAAAACTCCCCTTTATCATTGTTCTTCATCTGACTTCAGACAGGTCTGAATGATTCTATAAAGAGGAGGTATTTTAGGGTTCTCATGTCAATGCTTCTCCTCAGTCCATCCAGAAAACTGCAGAAAAGCTATGGTTCCCCTAAAAACATTCCCTGTACTGGCTTTACCTACAATCTTGTATTAGCCTGCTTTGTTTCTCATACCAAGCTCAGAGCTAGCTATGTATATTGGACCAATTCATTTCTATTTTAGCACCTTCTGCAAATGGAAGTGTCCCTACCATGTCTTCCTTCCGTGTATTTGTTTTGCATTGTTTTATTTTTTTTTAAATTATTTTTATTTATTTTTTTGGCCACGTCATGGCATGTGGGATCTCATTTCCCCAACCAGGGACTGAGTCCATGCCCCCTGCTATGAAAGTGTAGAGTTCTAACCACTTGACTGCCATGGAATTCTCGGCATTGTTTTCTTGATGTACCCATTTTATCAAACAGTCTTAATATAGTACAGTATAAATATAAAGTAGCCTTCATTTTTTTTCAGTCATTATCTTCAACCATGCTATGTCAAATGTCCTTTTTCTGTCCCTGTAAATTGTACTGTCAGGGTCTCTCCAACAAGACATTTCTTTTAAGAGGAAGTTTTGGTTTTACTTTAACCTCTCTCACCTCCCCTTAGGGTTACCAGGTAAGTTATAGGATGCCTAATATTTTTAGTTGCTAGGGCAACGCTACTTCCTCTTTAGATTCTACCCGCAGCATGCACTGCACAGCCTCTTGTGGTTGGGAACTCGTCCCCTGCTGTATAGGGATGGCTCAAGTCTAGCCCCTTCTTCCCTGTCTTTTTGCCATATGTAATGGTAGAAGCTCAGACTGTTTCCTCCTGCCTCGTCTCTTGGCTCTGCCCTCCTGCAACTGCCACCTGTCTCGCCTTGTCTCGCCTTGTCTCGCCTTGTCTAGATGGGCTTCCAGTTCAGGAATGGAAGTTTGTCTTCCCTTTTTGCTGGCATCTCCATTTCTACTAGTGATTCTTTTGAATCTTTCTTACTGGTCATTTTTAGGGAAAGGAGGAAAGTAACCCACTCTCCTTTATCAGAAAGAAGGGAGAATTCAGAATGTCTCTCAATTCTGAGGATACATAGAATTCCTCGGTATCCTCTGTCCCTTGGCACTCTCTGTATATGGGTTTGATGCTGGCTCTGCCCTGGGAGACAGCCACTGAAGGCAGTGCTTTTCAGAATTTGAGAGCTGTTGAACATTCTTTTTGCCCTCAGATTTTGACTTTGGCCACCAGTTGGTGGCTGCACAGAAAGTCCCATTTAACATCTTGATACATTATTTGTATAGAACAGTGCTGCGGACCTCTATTTTGAAGGAAATATTCATCAATCTCTGGAGAACGTCCCCGAAAACCAGCTGGTACAACCTGTTATTCTCCAGCAAAAGGGAGGGAAAGGTATGTGGATACATCACCCCTTGCAAAAGAACCAAGTCTTTATCAAAGCAGCTTTTAGGGGATTTCATATCTGAGTTTGGAAATTGCTTGCAAAATGTTCTTTTCTCACAACTGAGAATAACTTAACTCTGACAGACAAAAGACTCCAAGCTGTTTATTTTGAATGAGCTTTCCTTTTGCTTCATGGAGATGTTGTAAAGGTGCAAAGTGTCATTCCCTCAAATAAATCTGTGTTCAAGTATAGGGTGTAAGGGGATTTCCCTGGTGGTTCAGTTCTTAAGACTGTACTGTCAATGCAGGGCTCACGTGTTTGATCCCTGAGCAAGTAACTAAGATCCTGCATGCCATCCAGTGAGACCTAAAAAAAACAGAATAGGATGTAAAATACGGAGAACAAGTTACTGGTTACCAGCAGGGGGAGCGGATATATAAAGGTAGGGAATTAAGAGGTTATTATATATAAAGTAAGATACAAGGTACATTCTACAACACAGAGAATAAAGCCAATATTTTATAATAGCTTTAATTGGCATATAGCCTTTAAAAATTGTTAATCATTATATTGTACACCTATAACTTATATAATATTGTACATCTTCTATGCTGCTACTGCTGCTGCTATGTCGCTTCAGTCATGTCCGACTCTGTGCGACCCCATAGACGGCAGCCCACCAGGCTCCCCTGTCCCTGCGATTCTCCAGGCAAGAACACTGGAGTGGGTTGCCATTTCCTTCTCCAATGCATGAAAGTGAAAAGTGAAATTGAAGTCACTGAGTCGTGTCCAATTCTCAGTGACTCCATGGACTGCAGCCCATCAGGCTCCTCCGTCCATGGGATATTCCAGGCATCTTCTATACTTCAATTAAAAAAAAAGAATAAGGTATATAAATTTTAGGTATAGAAGGGGGAAGTTTTCCATAAATTGTCTTAGCAATCTTATTCCAGTAGTGAAGCCCTAGAGACAGAAATCATCTTCTCTATTAAGTTTTCCACAGAAAACAAGTTCCATATTAACAACTTTATTTCATAAATTTGAAATCCTGATTTCATAAATTGAAGGTGATCTCATCTAACAGGTAAGCAAAAAGTGTTAAAGCAGGATAATAACTTGTGTCAGCCAAGATGTGGGCCACACACACTCACATGCATTTTTTCTTTCATGTGCATTATTAAAGGGGGTATAAACTGGTACAGTTTTGTAAAGCAATTTAGCAATACCTCCCCAAATTTTAAATGTTTATATCTTTCGACTCTTAGTGACTCTATGACTCAGTGGTTGAGTGTGAACTCTGGGTTAATTATGTGAGCCTGGCCAAGTCATTTAACCTTCTGTACCATAGTATTCGCATTCAAAAAATAAAGAAAAGCAAATAATAATAACTGTACACACACTGTAAGATTGCTGTAAAAATTAAGTTAGAAAACCCACATAAATCACTGTGCTTATAGTCTAGTACTATGGCTATTTCCTCAAATACCTTAGATGCATATGTGTGTATAAATATGTATTAGGATGTTCCTTGCAAAGTTGTTTGTGATAGTATACACCTACTAAATACAAAGACATGTAAGATGCATCACAACTTTATACTGCAATTTAAAAAATGATATCATAGCTGAAATTATTTTGTTTTTTAAATTTATATTTTTTATTGAGGTGTAGTTGATTTATAATATTATATTAGTTTCAGGTTTATAACATACTGATTCAAAATTTTTATAGATTATACTCCATTTAAAATTATTATAAAATATTGGCTGTATTCCTTGTACTGCATAATATATCCTTGTAACTTATTTCATACATAGAAGTTTGCACCTGTTGATTCTCTATCCTAATCTTGCTCTTCCCTCCTTCCCTCTCCCCACTGGTAACCACTAGTTTATCCTCTATATCTTTGAATCTGTTTCTGTTTTGCTATATTTGTTAATTTTTAAACTTAAAAAATTTTTTTAGATTCCTCATATAAGTGATAACATACAGTATTTATTTTTCTCTGTCTGACTTTTAATTTTATCGTAATACCCTCTAGGTCCATCTACTTTGTTGCAAATGGCAAAATTTTATTTTATTTTTTTTTGTGGATGAGTTATATTCAGATGTATGTGTATATACATCTTCTTTATCCATTCATCTGTTTATTCACACTTAGGTTATATCCATATCTTGGCTATTATAAATAATGCTGCTATGAACATTGGGATGTATGTATCTTCAAATTAGTGTTTTCATTTTCTTTGGATATACACCCAAGAGTGGGATTGCTGGGTCATATGGTGGTTCTTTTTTTTTGCCACTCCATATGGCACGTGGGATCTTAGTTCCCCAACAAGGGATGGAACCTGAGCCCCCTGCATTGGAAGCACAGAGTCTTAACCACTGGACCGGCAGGGAAATCACTGGTAGTTCTTTTTTAAGCTTTTTGAAGAATCTCCACACTGCTTTTCACATGGCTCTACCAATTTGCATTCCCACCAACAGTGCATAAGTGCTTTTTTTTCTCTATATTCTTGCCAACACTTGTTATTTGTAGTCTTTTAAAAAAATTATTGTTTGCTTATTTGGCTGTGCCAGGTCCTAGTTGCAGCATGTGGGGTCTAGTTCCCTGACCAGGGATCACACCTGGGCCCCGTACATTGGGAGCGCAAAGTCTTAGCCTCTATGTCAGTCATAGAGTCTTAGCCTCTGAACCACCAGGGAAGTCCCGTTTATCTTTTTGTTGATAGCCATTCTGATAGGGTGAGATGACATTCATTGCGATTCTGATTTGCATTTCTCTAATCAGTATCAATGTTGAGTATAAGAAGATTTTTATGTTCCTGTTGGGGCCATTTGTATGTCTTTGGAAAAATGTCTCTTCAGGTCTTCTGCCCATTTTCTTAATGGGATTGTTTATTTTTTGATATGGAGTTGCTTGAGCTATTTACATATTTTGGCTATTAACCATTTATTCATATCATTTGCAAATATTTTCTCCCATTCAGTAGATTATTTTTTTGTTTTGTTGATTGTTTCCTTTGCGGTACAAAAGCATTTGAGTTTAATTAGGTCTCATTTGTTTATTTTTGTTCTTGTTTTCTTGGCCTTAGGAGATAGATAAAAATAAATATTGCTACACTTTTTGTCAAAGAGCATTCTTCCTATGTTTTCTTCTAGGGGTTTAATGGTTTCTGGTCTTACATTTAAGCCTTTAGTCCATTTTGAGTTTATTTTTATAAATCTGTGAGAAAATGTTCTAAAAGTGAAATCGCTCAGTCATGTCCGACTCTTTGTGACCCCATGGACGGTAGCCCACCAGGCTCCTCCGTCCATGGGATTCTCCAGGCAAGAATACTGGAGTGGGTTGCCATTTTATTCTTTTACATGTTCATACTTAAAATTATTTTAAATGAATATTTTTTGAGATAACTAGTTTTGTTCCTATAAAACAGTATACTGTATCCTAGAATTATAAAATCTAACTATGCAGTAATACTCTAATCCAGAAAGGAATAATGCATGATATCACAGAAGCAAAGCAAATCTCCTGAACATTACTATTAAATATTGAATAATGGCAGTAATTTAATATTAGGACAGTAATGCTTCTACCTCTGTCACCTATTCTTTTTTTTTTTTTTAACAAACCAACTAAGTCCAGAGTATGATGCCTATATCTTTTCACTGATGTTTTGGGCTGTGGATCTTTGCAATTAGGGAAAATACAATTTACTATTTTCTGTTTTTAGAGTTGTCATCCACCTGAAGTTGTGATACATTTTAAACAATGAAATTTCAAAATACTTCAAGAACTCATTATTGGGACACTGAGTGACTTCGCTTTCTTTCTTTCTATAGTTCCTTTTGGAGAAGGAAATGGCAACCCACTCCAGTGTCTAGTGGAGAATCCCATGGACAGAGGAGCCTGGTGGGGCTGCAGTCTATGGGGTTGCAAACAGTCAGAGATGACTAAGCAACTCACACACACACACACACACACACACACACACAAATAGAACATATATAATTATTAAAATGCAAAAGGGCATACTTTAAGTATTGAAGAAGAATGAGCTCTGAATACCATTTTGGTTTGGGTTTTAATCCTTTGTAGTTCCATAATTCAAGAGTAATAATGCTCATGAAAATTTCAGATGATTCAGAAGTATGTGAAGAATGAGCGAAAAAATGTTTTCTTCCCATGCTATCCCCCAGACGTAACTGTTGTCAACACTTTAGCATTTCCTTCATCTATAGCTAGTCTCTATATTGGAGAAGGCGATGGCACCCCACTCCAGTACTCTTGCCTGGAAAACCCCATGGACGGGGGAGCCTGGTAGGCTGCAGTCCATGGGGTCGCTAAGAGTCGGGCACGACTTGAGCAACTTCACTTTCACTTTTCACTTTCATGTATTGGAGAAGGAAACGGCAACCCACTCCAGTATTCTTGCCTGGAGAATCCCAGGGGCGGGGGAGCCTGGTGGGAGCTGCTGTCTATGGGGTTGCACAAAGTCGGACACGACTGAAGCGACTTAGCAGCAGCAGTCTCTATATGGTTCGATGATTTATTTAAGATATATTAGACACTGGAAAAAGTACAAAATACTATATCAATTTTCACTTTCAAAGGATAAAGTATTAGTTGCTTGGCTGTGTCTGACTCTTTGCAACCCCATAGACTGTAGCCTAGCAGGTTCCTCTGTCCGTGGGAGTTTTCAGGCAAGAATCCTGGAGTGTGTTGCCATGCCGTTCTCCAATATGCATATGATTATATATGCAAAAAATAAATTATTTTCTAAAGATATGCAGACTAGATTGGAGTTTTTACTTTCAGCTTGTGCTTTTGTTTGAATTTTTTATCATATACCTTTATTTTCAAAACATAAAAGTTCAAACATCTTTTTTTTCAAAATCAAAAACAAACTTTAAAAGATGAGGATCCATTATAATTGATTTGACCATTGGATAAGAGCCAGAGAGCTTGTTTAAGTCTGTGACTTTAATTCATAATGTGTTTTTTGGTAAGTCCCTTTCATTTCTCAATTCATAAACTCAAGATAATATAACACAAAAGATAATCTTTGAGGCTTTTGGATGAATAATGACTGATGTATGAGTCTTACACCCCAGAGACTGTTTAAAGCAGTTTGGGAATCCACTCTTCTACTTTCTCAAGGGGAAAATGGAATTAGGCCATGGAAATTTTAGCTACTGACAGATCTGGTGGACCATGATGTTTATAGGCCAATTCAGAAGTCATAAAACGGGTTGTCACATTTGTTCTCTAATCGTCCAAACAAGCAAAACTCACAGCAAATCTTCCCAAAGTTTCCTTTCTAGTTACTCTGAAATATAAAGGGCTGTGTTCCTAAAGAGATTAGAAGCTGGCAGTATCATTTTATTTCACAGCAATGAAAAACATCACAATGCTCATTGTCATTTCTCATTAATAATGTCAGAATGTCATGAAGATATTTTGGCATTTCAACTTTGCTTTTTTTCTTTTTTTTTTTCAAGTAATTATGCAGAACCACAGTTAGCATTTTTACATAAGTCTATTACTGATTTCACTTGTATTTGCACAACATTTTACAGAATGCATTCACCTTCTTTACCATATTTGACTTAACTTACTTGAATAAAGCTGCTTCAAATGAGTTGCCTTTTGGAAATGTCTTTTGAGACTTCTCCTTTAAACAGAACAACTATTTGTCTGTGTCGGGTGTTAGTTGCTCTGTGGCATGTGGGATCTTAGTTCCCTGACCAGGGATCGAACCCACATCCCCTGCTTTTGAAAGCCAGATTCTTAACCACCAGACCACAGAGGAAGTCCTGAAACTTCTCTTTAGAACCACTAAACTTTGTAGGACATTTTGCTCAGTCTTGTTCTGTAGACAGTTTAACATAAAACTAGAAGTCAAGATTTAACTGTAAAGAAAGACCACATGACAGATGAGAGACTAGGGTAAAGAGGCTCCATGCTTCCCTTTTCCAGTGAAGGACTACAAGATTTGGGACAACTTCCCCAACAAAGAAAGTTTCATCTGGAACTGCAATAGGCCAAGTCCCATAAAATGATACCATAAATACGTTCTAAGAGGGTGAATAGGAGGAAAACCAGTCCCAATGGAACTTTCAATTCTGTATTCATTCAACAAATCCTTCCTGAGAAGGTGCTCTGTGTAGAGCCATGGTGAAGTATGACGTTGTTTTCCTCTGTTTTAGGCAGGAAGAAGCTCCGACTGTTTGAATACCTTCATGAATCCCTATGTAATCCAGAGATGGCATCTTGTATTCAGTGGATAGATCAAACCAAAGGAATCTTTCAGTTTGTATCAAAAAACAAAGAAAAACTTGCCCAACTCTGGGGAAAAAGAAAAGGCAACCGGAAGACCATGACTTACCAGAAAATGGCCAGAGCACTGAGGAATTATGGAAGAACTGGGGAAATCATCAAAATCCGGAGAAAGCTAACTTACCAGTTCAGTGAGGCCATTCTCCAAAGACTGTCTGCACCTTACTTCTTGGAAAAAGAGATCTTCTATTCACAGTATGTTCAACCTGATCAAGGATATCTGAGTTTAAATAACTGGAATGCAAATTATAATTATACATATGCCAATTACCATGAGCTAAGTCACCCTGATTGCTAAATATACTCTTACATTTCATAATTTTCTGACATCAGAAGTCCCTAACAAGTTTTAGGATTTTTCTCTAAAAGCAAATACTGAAAAAAAAAAAACAAACCACTTCATGATTGCTATCTTTTATGACATAGCATATAATCTATACTAACTTGGGGAGAAATTTTGCCAGCTCTTTAGAATGATTATCCCATTTGAAAGTATAGACTAAATGTCCTTCCTCTTATTAGTAACTATGCAATTATTTCTTTCTAGATTAATAATACCAGTGGAGACCATTTGATTTGCATATTGGTTAAACCTTATTTTCTTGTCATACACTCAGACAAAAAAAAAAAAAAAAAAAGAATCACTTTAGCATATGTCCAATAGCTTTAGCAACAGAACAAAAACTGATTGCCTGTGATGGTGTTCCTGCTAAATTATATTCAGGGCTTTAAAAATTTCAGTGGCTAAAACTAAAACTAGTATATGATCCAGCAATTCCACTCCTGGATATATATCCAAAGAAAATGAAAACACTAATTCAAAAAGATACAAATTTTTTTTTTTTGGCTGCACTGTGTGGCTTGTCAGATATCAGTTTCCCAACCAGGCCTTTGCAGTGACAATGCCAAATCCTAACCGCTAGACTACCAGGGAACTCCCATAGTGACATTATTTACAATAGCCAATATAATGGAAGCAACCCTCTAGCCAACAAGTGAATAAAAAAGATGTGGTATACACACACACACACACACACACACACAGAATATTACTTGGCCAAAAAAGTGAAATCTTGCCATTTGCAACATGGATGAACCTACAGGATATTAAGCTTACTGCAATAAGTCAGACAGAGAAAGACAAATACTATATGTTATCATTTATATGTAGAATCTAAAAATTGAAACAAATGAAAATAATGAAATAAAAGCAGACTTAAAGATATAGAGAACAAACTAGTTCTAAGATATAGAGAACAGTAGGGGGAGGGCTGGGGGGAGGGGAGCAAGATAGGCATAGAGGATTAAGAGGTACAGACTACTGAATATCAAACACAAAAGATAGAAGAATGTAATGTACAGCACAGGGAAGGTAGCCAACATTTTAATAGCTTTGAATAAAGTATAACCTAGAAAAATATTGAATCCCTATGTAGTACATCTGAAACTAATGTAAATCGACTATATTTCTATAAAATAAATAAAGATTTAAAAAATAAAAACTTCATTGGCTATCCTCTGCACCTCGGACCTCATGGTCTGTAATCCTTCGGCACTAAAGAAATGATGGTCTAAGGAAAATGTCACCTACGAACTCCAAAGCTTACATTTACCACAAATCATTTCCTTGCTTTTCTCTCTTGCTTTGGGTAGATCCAGGAGCTAAAGTTTCTTGCTCTCCTGCCACTCAACCACAGGGAGGTGCTCTTGCACCATTAGTTCTCCAGCCCAACCCTGGATCATGATCTTTCCTTGAACTAGTCCGGCTAAAGGAGGCTGAAACAGTTGAAGCCAGAGGGTGGGGGGAAGGCTTTAATAAAAGATGGAAGCTTGCAAATAATAAACCCAGGAGCGGAGCCAGAATGTGGGCAGTCTTGCATGGAACCTGTCCCATAAGAAACTCCCAGAATAAACTCTGTTTTTCACTTGCTGCTTGGCAGGTTTTTTAAGTCACTTCAGTTGTGTCCGACTCTTTGTGACCCTATGGACTGTAGACTGCTAGGCTCCTCTGTCCATGGGATTCTCCAGGCAAGAATACTGGGGTGGGTTGCCATGCCCTCCTCCAGGGATCTTCCCAGGTTCTTTACCACTCCCGCCACCTGGAAAGCCATCTGTATTACCATGAAGCAAGAGAGCATCCTACAGTAAATGGACCATCTTCAGTCTGGGCCAAAAAGGCCTGGCCAGCAGGTCAAGAGCTCCTGGGAGCCTGCTGTGTTAGATTGGCAACACTACTGTGACCATATAGTGGCTGGTACTCTGCACTGTGTCTGGCATTCCCAGTTTCCCCTTTTCCTTTGTGCCCTCCCGGTGCCCTTTCTTCCTCAGAGAAAGAACATGGTAGATCCCAGGTGACTAAATGGAGGCCAACTCAATATTGGCCATACCCACATGTAGTCTAGGTTTGTTATAGACAATTTTCTGTCTTCCCAAAATTCATGTTGAAACAATCCCCAATGTGATGGTCTTTAGGGGTAGGGTTTTGCAGAGGTGCTTAGGTCATGAAGGAAATCTCTAATGAATGGGTTTAGTGCCCTCATAAAAGAGATGACAGAGAGTTCCCTTTCTGCTTCCACCCTGAGAGGATACTAGGGTGAACCAGGAGGCAAGCCCTCAGTAGACACTAAATCTGCCAGCACCTTGATGTTGGACTTCCCAGCTTCCCAAACTGTGAGAAATAAAGTCCTGTTGTTTATAAGCCACCCAGTTTATAGTATTCTGTTACAGCAGCCAGGACAGACTGAGAAAGTTTCGGTCAGTGCTAACGTCAAGGTAGGATTCAGTATTTACACCCAGTCTGCCTTTCTAATTTAGATGTGGATGGATTTTAAGGGCAGAAGGTATAAAAGAAAGAGGACCGCAGCACAAAAAGGGAGTGTGTGTTCTTTGTCAGGCAAGAACAGCAAGTTACCCCATGAATGCCTGAAATGTTCCACCTCAAGAGTTGTCAAGATTAGCCCTGACTTACCCAGGCCATGGACTCATCTAGCAAAGAGCTGAAAGTGGAAAAAGAATCCAGAGTGTCCAGGTGTTTTCAGTAGTGGGTCACATGATCAGAAACCCCAATATGGAGGGCCCATGCATATCTGAATGGTGATCTGATGAGCTCATCATTGGCACCAAAGAAATAGATGTGGTTCAGAATAAGATATTTGCAAACTGTGTAAAAGCAGAACTTTGTGCAGTATTTGGATCTGCTGTCTGAAGAAGTTTTATCCTTGGGGGCTGTAGTGAAGATTCAGGTGCTAGTGAAGATTCCCTTTGATAAGCAAACCCATCCAGGATGTGTAGGGATGGATTAACCAATGAAAGGCCAGAGAGTTCATGTACCACTTATCAACAAACTGGTAAGTTAACAAACTGAATTTCCCATAATGACCATTTCATGATCTGGGTGAACTATTTTCATAGTTATGTAAAGTATTATTTGTTCACCCAGATCATGAAATGGTCATTATAGGAAATTCAGTTTGTTAATTTATAATTTTACATAAGCAATTATAACAAGTTATGTGATGAAAGATCACATTTACGAGTCAGACTGATATCTTTTTAAAAAAACTATTTATTTCTCTGGCTGTGCTAGGTCTTAGTTTGGGCCCTTGGGATCTTTAGTTGCGGCATGAGAACGTGGTTGTGGCATGTGGAATATAGCTCCTGGACCAGGGATTAAACCCAGGCCCCTTGCATTGGGAGCACGGAACCTTAGCCGCTGGACCACCACAGAAGTCCCGAGTCAGACTGATAGCTTTTGGAACACTTTGTTTCTTCTAATTAACTCAGTAAAATCAGGGAAATCAGTTGGGATGCCCTGGGCTTCAAATAACAAAAAACCTTGACTCAAACTTGTTTAACATTTGCTATTGACAATGCCCTTCTTTCTGGTACTGAATTTTGAAGCAGTAAACTTCCTTGATTGTCGCTAACTGAAGTCAACTTGGACTCATTGAGTATCCACTACGATTTATTGAAAGGTATTAGATTGCTTGGGGCTTCCCTGACAGCTCAGTGGTAAAGAATCTGCCTGCAGTGCAGAGACAGGTGTCGGATCCCTGGGATGGGAAGATCCCCTGAAGGAGGAAATGGCAACCCGCTCCAGTATTCTTGCCTGAAAAATCCCATGGACTGAGGAGCCTGGCGGGCTACAGTCCAAAGTATCACAAAGAGATACAACGGAGCGGCTAAGCAGAACTGCATTAGATTGCTTACAAAATTTATAAGAAGGCTGGAGAACAAGCAGCCAGATAAAAAGCCCCAGACCACACCAAAGATCTGACCAAGTGAGGACATCACTGTCACTAGAGGCCTCAGCTTACGTCCTCTCGCATGTCACTGAACAGAGCTGGCATAGATCACTCCTGCCCCCAGCAACTATCTTGCTGCACCTACTGCTGCGTTCAGAGCTGGTTTGTCTGCCCTCCCTGCTTCTGTACATCACTAGATCTGTATTTCAGAGAAGGCAATGGCACCCCACTCCAGTACTCTTGCCTGGAAAATCCCATGGATGGGGGAGCCTGGTAGGCTGCAGTCCATAGGATCGCATAGTCGGACAGGACTGAGCGACTTCACTTTCACTTTTCACTTTCATGCATTGGAGAAGGAAATGGCAACCCACTCCAGTGTTCTTGCCTGGAGAATCCCAGGGACGGGGGAGCCTGGTGGGCTGCCATCTCCGGGGTCGCACAGAGTCGGACACGACTGAAGCGCCTTAGCAGCAGCAGATCTGTATTTGAAATCTGTGATGGAAACTTCCGATTGGCTGAAGCTTGGTCATGTGTTCATGTGTGGCTTCAAAGAAAGCTAGAAAAGTGATTATCTGGAACTTTCAATTCTTGTGCTGGGAGACTGTTTCTCATCCTATTGAGACTCATTAGGTCAAGAATTCCCCAAACATAGAAAGGGGTTCAGAAAGTGGGCAGCCAAAAGAATGACAAATGTTCATTAGAATTTTAAACTACAATAACAAGCAGAGCATGTACAGTTTGATTTTAAAGACCTTTGCCCTACCTGGCTAATCTCCAAAAATACTCTTTGTTCTTAGCACTTCTGTGGTCATAGGAATTTAAACAGTTTCTAAACAACTTTTCCTTATCTTTCTGAGAAGTAATTTCAGCATGTTATTTAAGTTCTCTGGATATCAAGTAAAATTGTGACGTATTTCTATAACTGAAGCTGGTCTAAGAAATTAAAGCTTATAGTTTGTAGCTTTTACAGTATAGGAGACTTCACTCATATCTGTTTTCCTTTGTTCAGGAAACTCTTAAAATGTTCCAGTTTTGGGATTTAGTTTCACTGAGATTGTTTGAAGAGCTCAAAATAACATAATCGGCCAGTTACAAGTATAAAAGATAACTGATATTCTTTTCTCAAGAGCTTTCCTGGCTGCCAGAGCTGGCTCTGAGGATGTGAGGAGTATATTGAAAGTGCTCAGGGTTCAGTGGTGCGGTAAGACCAACTCTCAACCAGTGAAGGTTGGGGGTTGTTCGATACTTACCTCTGCTTCTTCACTTCTTAGTTGGAATAATGCTGAGATGTGTTCTTAGACTTCCCTATTCCCCTAATGGTGTTTTCTGGAACCACCTCTCAAACTACTAACATTCACATTCTTATCTCAGTTTTTGCCTCTGGAGGAGGGAGAGGACCCAACACAAGCCGTAAACTAAATCAAATTACTTAGGACGCTCCGTTTTATAACTTCATAGCAAGTTAACATTTTTAATCCCTACAGGTGTAAAAATATCTTCATTTTATCTTTTCTTTTTTTTTGGCCTTGCCTTGTGACTTGAATGATTTTAGTTTCCACTAAGAATTTACCTAATGCCCTCAGCAATGAAATCATGATGTCCTAACCTGTCAGAGAATTCCTTTTCCTTATATCTGATTTTTGGTTTGACTTGGTAGAGCATTCAAGGTTAAAAAATTGTTCTTCTGAGTTATTAAACATGTATATGTAGCTTTCAGTTTTTCTCCATTTCTAATATAATCTCCTTTCTTTCCAAGCACCACCCCCCACCCTGCTTTGTTTTTCCTATTTGCTTTTTCCTTCTGTTTTATGTCTGTGAATTTCTTCCAACATATGGTGATTCTTGTCTCTCCACTAATGTGTAAGGCACTAAAAATCACTTTTGGGTAGAACTTGCTTGCTATGGACTTCAAGGTGGTTTGGCTGGGAGCTGGCTATTTCTCTGGGGGTCCCAAATATCATCACCTACAAAAGAATCTTCCTGAGAAGAATATTCTTTGGGAGACAGAAAAGGCATACTCCTGATTCCTGGGGTTTTCAGAACAGGTTGAATAAGGGCCTGGAGAGCCCACCATTCAGTAAGCAGATATTCCCTTTTATCTTCACACTTAACTCTACTTTCCAACCTAAGTTGGAGCCATTCTAATCCAATTTCTCCATATCATAAATCTGTGATCTCCTATTAGACAGAAGAATTACTTTTCTGGATGAAGGACCTGGAAGCAATTTTTCTTTTTAAAGACTTTCAACTAATCACTCTGATTTCAATTCTGTGTTGCTCTCTGCTTTCCCTGATAACTGGTGCCTCCAAATTTTGGACTTCTCAGGCAGAGGCAAATCAACTTTGTTCTTATGTTTCTTTGTGGTTTTTGAAGTTTTCTCTTCTTGGCTAAGGTAGTTACTGCTCCTCTATTGAATCAGTTCTGGGTCTATTTCTATAGGCTGCTTTTCCTGTTGGTTCCATTTCTCTATATATCTGGACATTTTAAATCGAATGTAGTGTTTCTCCTCACTCTAGAACTGAGTTGAGTAACAAGAGCTCACAGAGAGGATCCCTAATCAATAGATTCTCTTTTGCAGAAATTCATTGTCCTTGGTGGCAACTGATATTATTTTAGAATATTGTAAGCAACAGATATGGTGGAGTCTAAATCATATGGTGCCAACCTTCAGGTGGAAAACTGCATTTTTAGAGAACACAGAATTTCAGAAACCAAGAAAACGGAGACTAAAGTCAAGCTCTTGTTTTTCTTTGCATTTGAATCTCAGACGTTGAATGTGAAAAATTATAGAGATTCTGGATGATATTATTTCCCCCAGAAAGGATTTCTCTTAGTTTTGATTAGAAGATAGATTGGGAGCAGATCACCTTAATTCAGGCAGGGACTCAGCTCATACAAGACTGGGTTCCAGTCTTTATAATATAACATATTTTTTCTACTATCTTCTAAAGTAGATCCCTGTACATATGTTATACTTACATCTTAAGATTTCACTTTAAAAATTCTGTTGTGTGATTTTAGAAAACAAACAGGTAATGAGAGTTTTGTAAACATATGCTTTTCAAACTGTACATATTTACTTCCCAGGAATAATAGAAAATGTACCATGTTGTTGGAATTTGGTATTAAGCTATAGGATTAATGTGCTACTTTATTCTGGAAATAAATTTAAACTCACAGGTAGAAATGATGAAAGAATTATTTTTTGTTAAAATAAATTTCAGTGTATTAATGTCAGAATACAATGAATGTTTCTGTGAATTCTTATGCTAAATCATAAAGTGATTTTTCACTTCTGGTGGATTATTTCAGTTTACATACCCTAGTAATCATTCTCTTTGAACTTTAGGGGGAAGATTTGAGAAATACTGATTACATTTAATCTTCCTTTCTTTTGACAGTGCCACCCTGCATGTGGGATCTTAGTCCCCAACCACAGATTGAACCTGCACCCCCCTGCGTTGGAACCTGGCAGTCCCAACCACTGGACTGCAAGGGAGGTTCATTTCCTCTTTTTTTTCTCTGATGGTTAGGAAATTTGAAACATCACATCTTAGACATTCAGTAATAAGCAACCCCATTAATTTTTTTATCCATCTATTTAAACACTCTCATTCATGACTTCTGATTAAATTATCCTTCTTGTTTATATTTGTTTTATCTTTATTTATCAAATATACCTTTATGTGTATTCATTGTCTGCTGCTTTATAGACTTTTGGGGAAGCAGATGGGTGCATAAACTATATCTATGTTTAACTACCTATTACACTATTTTACTCATTGCCATGTTGGGTAAGCTTATTTTGAGGTTTTCTTCAAAGACAGTGACATGAGTTATTAATTTTGTATGGCGCTTTTCTTAAAATCACCAGGAAATCAGCCTAATCTAATACAAGGTTAGATAATCAACATAAGAGACATTAGTAATCTTTGGCTATCTAAAAGGAATAATTATATTGCCACACTTTAAAATATGTAAGGCACTTTCAAATACAAAGGAAACCATCAGTTCTATGTCATTTGGTCACAAGAAATTAGCATTTTCCCTAGGTTTCCCTATGCAATTTTTTTCAGAGGCAAAAACAACCCAACATTCTAAATGGATATTTTTAGAAGTAATTACATGTAGGGACCACATGATATCACAATGATGTAAAAACATTTTTGTAGAGTAAGAATATCCTATCATGTCCCCTGAGTGGCAGAAGGAATATGTCATTCCAACCCATAAAAATATTTTTGCTATCTTATTACCTCCATACTGAATAACTTAATCAGATCATTTGACTCTGTGGAATACAAGGAGACTCATTATGGTTGCAGTAAATGAGAGAACTTTCAAAATTATTTCTTGGATTGCCATATGACTTTTGATAAGGGGATTGTGGTGAGGATATTGTAGAAGAAAGGAAATCACAAATGAATTTAACTAGGTGAAAGTGTGATAATGAGGCCCCTGGCATAGAAAATATTATTCACATAATAAAATAATAAAATATAAGGGTTCAGTTCAGTTCAGTTCAGTCGCTCAGTCGTGTCCAATTCTTTGCGACCCCATGAGTCACAGCACGCCAGTCCTCCCTGTCCATCACCCACTCCCGCATTTCACCCAAACCCATGTCCATCGAGTCGGTGATGCCATCCAGCCATCTCATCTTCTGTTGTCCCCTTCTCCTCCTGCCCCCAATCCCTCCCAGCATCAGAGTCTTTTCCAGTGAGTCAACTCTTCACATGAGTGGCCAAAGTATTGGAGTTTCAGCTTTAGCATCATTCCTTCCAAAGAACACCCAGGGCTGATCTCCTTTAGAACAGACTGGTTGGATCTCCTTGCAGTTCAAGGGACTCTCAAGAGTCTTCTTCAATACCACAGTTCAAAAGCATCAATTCTTTGGTGCTCAGCTTTCTTCACAGTCCAACTCTCACATCCATACATGACTACTGGAAAAACCATAGCCTTGACTAGACGGATCTTTGTTGGCAAAGTAATGTCTCTGCTTTTGAATATGCTATCTAGGTTGGTCATAACTTTTCTTCCAAGGAGGAAGCGTCTTTTAATTTCATGGCTGCAATCACCATCTGCAGTGATTTGGAAGCCCAAAAAAATAAAGTCTGACACTGTTTCCTCTGTTTCCCCATCTATTTCCCATGGAGTGATGGGACCAGATGCCATGATCTTCGTTTTCTGAATGTTGAGCTTTAAGCCAACTTTTTCACTCTCCTCTCACTTTCATCAAGAGGCTTTTTAGCTCCTCTTCACTTTCTGCCATAAGGGTGGTGTCATCTGCATATCTGAGGTTATTGGTATTTCTCCCGGCAATCTTGATTCCAGCTTGTGTTTCTTCCAGCCCAGCATTTCTCATGATGTACTCTGCATACAAGTTAAATAAGCAGGGTGACAATATACAGCCTTGATGTACTCCTTTTCCTATTTGGAACCAGTCTGTTGTTCCATGTCTAGTTCTAACTGTTGCTTCCTGACCTGCATATAGGTTTCTCAAGAGGCAGGTCAGGTGGTCTGGTATTTCCATCTCTTTCAGAATTTTCCACAGTTTATTGTGATCCACACAGTTAAAGGCTTTGGCATAGTCAATAAAGCAGAAGTAGATGTTTTTCTGGAACTCTCTTGCTTTTTCCATGATCCAGCGGATGTTGGCAATTTGATCTCTGGTTCCTCTGCCTTTTCTAAAACCAGCTTGAACATCAGGGAGTTCACGGCTCATGTATTGCTGAAGCCTGGCTTGGAGAATTTTGATCATTACTTTATTAGCGTGTGAGATGAGTGCAATTGTGCGGTATTTTGAGCATTCTTTGGCATTGCCTTTCTTTGGGATGGGAATAAAAACTGACCTTTTCCAGTCCTGTGGCCACTGCTGAGTTTTCCAAATTTGTTGGCATATTGAGTGCTAAGCCTTTTAAAAACATATGTGAATGTATACCAAGCTTAGAAAAGACTATGTTTGAATCTTTAGTCTTAGGCAGTGAATTAAAATTTTAGACACTCAACTTATTTGTCATTATAATGTAGATATTTCTCTCAAGGCTATCCTGAAGACTAAATGACCTACCTATACTCACCCCATCAAAAAGTAGCCCCAAATATAACTTAATATCGTGTGTGTGTGTGTGTGTGTGTGTGTGTGTGTGTGTGTGTGTTAGTTGCTCAGTCGTGTCTAACTCTTTGCAACCCCATGAAGTGTTGCCTGCCGGCCTCCTCTGTCCATGGGATTTCTCAGGCAAGAATACTAGAGTGGGTTGCCATTCCCTTCTTCAGGGAATCTTCATAACCCAGGGATAGAACCCGGATTCGATCTGCCGCATTGCAGGCAGATTCTTTACCATCTGAGCCACCAGGAAGCCCCCAACTTAATACCTTATTGATGCAAAAAACAAAACAAAAAATGTTTTGAGCCACTTGAAAATATAAACTTCTAGTGTGTACATAAGTCAGACGACTATGTATAGAATAGTAATTTTATTATGACTTCCAGTTCTGACTGACCTTGGGCAAGTTCTTTACCTATGAATTTGGTGACATCCCTTGTAACGTAGGAAAATTTATGCTAACACAACTCAGATGCTTATTGGTAGAATTCAATACACACATATCGTTTGGATATATTGCACCTTGTATTAGATTGCTAAAGTTGTCGTGACAAAGGATAGCAAGTTGGGTGGCTCTAGCAACAGAAATCTATTGCCTTACACTTCTGGAGATTAGAAGCTGGACAACGAGACATTGTCAGCATTGGTTCCTCTGAGGGCTATGAGGGAAGGATGTGTTCTTGGCCTGTCTTTTTGGCTTGTAGATGGGATCTTCTCCCTGTAATTTCTTCACATTATCCTCCTTCCATGCATCTCTTTGTGTCCAAATTTCCACTTTTTATAAAGACACCAATCATATCAGATAAAGGGCCCGCCCTACTCCAGTGGCTCAGTTGGTTAAGAATCTGCCTGCAATGCAGGAGACTTAAGTTCAGTCCCTCGGTGGGGAAGATCCCCTGGAGAAGAAAATGGTAACCCACTCCAGTATTCTTGCCTGGAAAATCCCATGGACAGAGGAGCCTGGTGGGCTATAGTCCATGGGGTTGCAAAGAATTAGTCATGACTGAGAGACTGAGCATAGTAAACATAGTGTGAACTCATCCTAATGAACTACATCTGCATGGACTCTGACCAAAAGGTCACATTCTGAGATGTTTTGGGGTTAGCATTGCACCATATGGATTTTGGGGAGACACAGTGCAGCTGATAGCATAACGATGTAGAACTTTGTGTTACCTATCACAGTTGTATAATGTTGAATACAGTCTTCCAAAGTATTAATGAAGAACCTCTTTTAGATTAAATATTTACTCAAAATGTTGTGAAGTTTAAATGTTGTGCATTTAGGCAGAATATCTAGTCCAGGGAAAAGTAGAGGGGAAATAAACTGAAGGAGTAGGAAAACGGAACACCGCAGATGAATTTAACACTGGCATAGGGTGTGGTAACCTTTCTATTTTGCCTCCATCATCTGTCCTTCACATTAGCGCTCATGGTCAAGGTGCCTGAAGCTCTCTCCTCTCCTACCTTGCAGATTTCATTTTCTCCTCTCCCAGTGTTCTTTCTTTACTAGACTCCTACTTTAACAGCTGTTCTTGAAACAAAGATTTCAGTGTTCAGTTCAGTTCAGTTGCTCAGTCGTGTCTGACTCTTTGCGACCCCATAAATCACAGCACGCCAGGCCTCCCTGTCCATCACCAACTCCCGCAGTTCACCCAAACCCATATCCATCGAGTCAGTGTTGCCATCCAGCCGTCTCATCCTCTGTTGTCCCCTTCTCCTCCTGCCTCCAATCCCTCCCAGCATCAGAGTCTTTTCCAATGAGTCAACTCTTCGCATGAGGTGGCCAAAATACTGGAGTTTCAGCTTTAGCATCATTCCTTCCAAAGAAATCCCAGGGCTGATCTCCTTCAGAATGGACTGGTTGGATCTCCTTGCAGTCCAAGGGACTCTCAAGAGTCTTCTCCAATACCACAGTTCAAAAGTTAGTTCCTATTAACTGACTATACACTTGTGGGGATGATGACTGATTAATTTGTATTTCTTCTTTTTTCCTTCATGGATTTTTCAGATGTTCTTGGAACTCAAATATATACCTCTAATCAACACAATATATAAATAATTGGGAATAATTTTAGAATAAAATACTTTATTTCATGAGAATATTAGAAATAAAGCTTGAGTTAGGGACTTTAGCCCTTTCTTACCCAATACTTACTCTATAGGATTACCCTTAACCATTTGGTCAGGGACCCCTTTGATCACCATCTTTCCCTCCAAAATGGGAACTGCTTCATTTTTTGTTTCTGGTTATACATACAAAATCCATAATAGTTCAACTTGTAATAATAATAATCCAACTAATTCTTACAATAAGTTCATAAATTAACAAAAAGAAAGTCATAATAACACCCTTTAAAAAAATCTCCTTCCAAATTTTTTCTAACACATATAGCCATGCGCATATTTTACACATGATGCCATATGTTTCTAATAATCTCTTTGCACTGAAGAATGTAGCATGAACATATTTCTTTGTGGCCAAAAATAGTTTTATATTATCATTTTAATGTATGCATGCATGCTAAGTCGCTTCAGTTGTGTCCAACTCTTTGTGACCCTATGAACTGTAGCCCTTCAGGCTCCTCTGTCCATGGGATTTCCCAGGCAAGAATACTGGAGTGGGTTGTCATTTCCTCCTCCAGGGTATCTTCCCAACCCAGGGATCTTTCCAACTCAGGGATCAAACCAGCATCTCTTACACCTCCTGCATTAGCAGCTGGGTTCTTTACTACTAGTGCCACCCGGGAAACCCATCATTTTAGTAGCCACTTGGTATTCCTTATGTAGCTATGCCATGATGTATTTAAAACAGTGAGCCTCCAATCTTGAACTATGACATTTTCCAGAAAAGTTTCCAGATTTCACACCAATGTTTACTTCTTTGTTAGGGGCCAGCCTTTTTAGGTTCACACTACAAGTTTTTGCAATGAAAATAGAAACCCAGGGCACTGACGCCTGAACCATAACTCCTGTCAAATCATATCCTGTGCAGAGTGCTACCGTTTTTCCACTGTGAAACATTACTTGAACAGAGTCTCAAAATAGCGCTCCCTCTTTTTAGCATGCCAGCATCTCACTTGTGTTATCCGGCCCTCCCAAAGCGGCCAGCAAGAATTCTCAACTCCTCGGCCTCGGAGTCCCTCTGTCCCTGTGCCAGACCAGACTTAGCAATCAGAGCATAACGTCAGGGGAGCTGTGGGCAGTTGGAACTTTGGGAGAGCAAGTGGGAATGCAGACGTGTGGAGCTGGCCAGTTCGCTGTCTCCACCCATGGCAAAAGATCTTGGTGTCAGGCATAGAGGCGTTCTGAGTTGGGGATAAAGGTCAGGGGTACAGGCTTATGGTGTGCCTGAAGCCCAGCCTAACCAACTCACATTTGTCCTTGCTGTTACTTATAAATGACAGAGCAGGTTTAGGGAGATTATAGATTTTTCAAGTCTTTAATTCTCTAATTTTCACTAGTAAAACTCTAAAGAACATGAGCTTCAAAATTAGACAGTCTTAAGTTCAAGGCTAGATCTGCCATTTATTATTCATGAGACCCAAAACTTCAGGCACTCAGCAAGCACTTATTAAATAACTGTGTTGCATGGAAGTCTGTGAATGTCAGCTTTGCCAGCTCTAAAATGAGGATAATAATCGTACCAATTCACAGGGCCGTTGTAAGGACAAACTGATGACTGCACAATTGGCATATAAAAAGTGCTCCATAAATTACAACTGTTGCTTTATTATTCTCAGAAGAAAAATTAGAACTCTTCTTCCCAGAATCCTTTTTATAGTCCTCTCACCAGATTCATTTGTTCAAGTAGTTATTAAATAGGTACCATGATAAGTATGGGGGAAACATTAAATAAGACAGTGTCCAGGGGTGCAGTTTAGAAATATCCATTCATTCGTTGAACACATTTATTTATTTACAAATATTAATTAATTAATTAATCAATTAGGCTGTGCCGAGGCTTAAATGCAGCACGCTTGGTCTTTAGTTGTGGGATCTAGTTCTCTGACCAGGAATCGATCCTGTGGCCTCTGCATTGGGAGCTCGGAGTCTTAGCCACTGGACCACCAGAGACATCCTGGAACACTTGCTTATTCATTACTTTTTAGTCCGGTACAGAGCACATAATCTACCTCCAAAATACTTTTCTGTGTTTTCTTACTTCCATCACCATCGTCATCCTATGGACCACAGCAACAAATTCCTTGCTATTCTCCCTGCTTCCATTCTTGACTTTTAAAAACCACTTCACATCCAGAGTGATCTTTTAATGGTGTAAATCAGATTGTGCATTCCTTTGTGAAAGCACAAAATCCATTTAGAATAAGATGCAAATGTGTTACCTTGGCCCACATGGCCCTATATGACCTGACCCCTTCCTACATCTCCAACCTCAGTTTAGCCTACCCACCTCACTCTTCCCTTGCTCTTATATTCCGCAGTCTCAGTTCCTAGAACAACTCAAGCTCTTTTCAACCTCAGGGCTTTTGCACATGCTGTTCTTTCTGTCTGAAAGGCCATCTCCTTGGCTCTTTGGATGACAGGCTTCTTCTCATGCTTCATGTATCCGTCAAAGATAACATTTTCAGAGAAGGCATCCTTAATGCTGCTGCTAAGTCACTTCAGTCATGTCCAACTCTGTGCAACCCCATAGACGGCAGCCTACCAGGCTCCCCGTCCCTGGGATTCTCCAGGCAAGAACACTGGAGTGGGTTGCCATTTCCTTCTCTAATGCATGAAAGTGAAAAGTGAAAGTGAAGTTGCTCAGTCGCGTCTGACTCTTCGCGACCCCATGGACTGCAGCCTACCAGGCTCCTCCGTCCATGGGATTTTCCAGGCAAGAGCACTGGAGTGGGGTGCCATTGCCTTCTCCGGCATCCTTAATGGCCATCATTTATTCCTTAACACAGCATCTTATTTCCTTCTTACTGCTTTTTACAATCTATACTTATTTTATTTTCTGTCTCTCCCAGTAGACCATAAGCCCCAAGAGGGCAGGAGCATTGCTTAGGAATATGCCTGCCACACAGTAGGCACTCAATAATGTATTACATGAAGAACAAACGAGTGAATTTCCATTGTTTGATAACTTCTAGGAATTAAAATTCTTCTTTTTTAATTTTTAAAATTAACAAAAACTGGGGAGTGGTGCTGTGCTGTGTGGCTAGTGGAATCTTATTTCCCTAACCAGGGACTGAACCTATGCCCTTGGCAGTGAAAGTGTGGAGCCCTAACCACTGAACTGCCAAGATAGTCCCAAGAATAGAAATTCTGAACTCCAGGTTGGTACATTCTAGGATACATATCTTCTGATGTGAAAAGTTATTTTTATGTAGGACTAAATTTAAAAAATGGACAGAATGTAACCTGGAAAGGAGAAGGGAAAGTTAGTCTCCTCTAGGAGAATAGCAGAGTGGAACACATTGCAGCAGCTAAGACTTTTAAAACTCATTTGTATTTAGGGACACAGTGAGTTCCTTCTCCACTATCCTCTAAAAAGGGTCCATGGAGAAGAGGATGGGCTTTGATGCCAAGAGCCTGATTCACATTGCTGCCCTAACCTTTACTGGCTGTGTGACCACCAGCAAGTTAGATAATGGTTCCAAGTCCATTGGAGTGAGAAATGGACCCCTGAGTCCACTACAGAGTAAGCGTTCAGTTCAGGTTAATTAACTATCCTTTTTATTCTGCTGAAAAGATTTTTTTGGGCTTGCCATTATAAGTGTAAAAGATGACAATAGCCATGACCTAGCACAGTGCTGGGTATGTAATAGATGCTTAAAAAGTGAGAGTTCACTGGTGGCAATGTAAATTGGTGCAGCTACCGCAGAATACAGTATGAAAATTTCCCATAAAAACTACAAATAGAATTACCATTTGACCCAGCAATTCCACTCCTGGATATAGATTTAAAAAAAAAAAAAAAAAGAAAAGAAAATGTTAATTCAAAAAGATTCATACACCCCAATGTTCATAGCAGCATTTTTATAATTGCCAAGATATGGAAGCAACCTAAGTGTCCATAAACAGATGAATGGATAAAGAAGATGTGGAATACTACTCAGCCATGAAAAAGGAAAAATTGCCATTTATAGGAACATGGATGGACTTCAAGGGTATTATGCTAAGTGAAATAAGTCAAACAGAGAAAGACAAATAAATGCTATATGATATCACTTATACATGGAATCTAATAAATGCAGCAAAATAGTGAATACAACAAAAAAGCAGATTCACAGGTATACAGAACAAACTAGTGGTTACCAGCGGGGAGAGGTAAGGGGGTAGGGACAGTGTGCACTGGTGAGAGAAGCACTAGCATCCAGGAAAAAAAAGAGGGAGTGCAACGTGAGAGTGTAGTGGTTCTCACACTCAAGCATGCAGTAGAGTCAGCCAGAGGGCTGGTTAAACCACAGAGAGCTGGGTCCCTCAATGGGTTTCTGATTCAGCAGATCTGGTAGAGCCTGAGACTTTGCATTTCTAACAAGTTTCCAGGTGATGCTGATGCTGCTGATCCAGGGACCACATTTTCAGAGTGCCTGACAGGGGTTAAATGCACCAACCAACTCTGGGTTTTCTAGTAGCCATGTATTGATGTGCGAGTTGGACCATAAAGAAAGCTGACTGCTGAAGAATTGATGCTTTTGAACTGTGGTGTTGAAGAAGACTCTTGAGAGTCCCCTGGACAGCAAGGAGATCCAACCAGTCAATCCTAAAGGAAATCAGTCCTGAATATACACTAGAAGGACTGATGCTGAAACTGAAGCTCCCATACTTTGGTCACCTGATGCGAAGAACTGATTTATTGGAAAAGACCATGATGATGGGCAAGATTGTAGGAAGGAGAAGGGGATGACAGAGGATGAGATGGTTGGATGGCATCACCGACTTGATGGACATGAGTTTGATTAGGCTCTGGGAGCTGGTGATGGACAGGGAAGCCTAGTGTGCTGCAGTCCATGGGGTTGCAAAGAGTCAGACACAACTGAGCGACTGAATTGAACTGAACTCTGGGTGCCAGACTGGCTGCCTTCAAGGCCCAGCTACATCACCTCACTAGATACGTGATCTCCAGAGGGCTGCTTTATCCCTCTGGCCTTGGTTCCTTCATCTGCAAATGGAGATAAAACAGAGCCTTCTTCTATGAGTTTTTATGAGGTTTAAATGAGGCCTTACACCTTGACTATTGCTGCTGCTTCTGCTAAGTTGCTTCAGTCATGTTCGACTCTGTGCGACCCCAGAGATGGCAGCCCACCAGGCTCCGCCGTATTATTTGAATGTAAAAACCTATTAAAATGAATTTATAAAAGTGCTATCTAGTAGAAATTTCAGGGATTATGGAAGTGTCCTGCCCAAATCGGCAGCCTCTAGCTACACATGGCTTCACAGCACTTAAAATGTGGCTAGCACAATTGAAAGGCTGAATGCTTAGTGGCAGTTAATTTTTATTAATTTAAGTAGCTTCATGTGGCTCAGTTCAGTTCAGTTCAGTTGCTCAGTCGTGTAAGACTCTTTGCAACCCCATGAATCGTAGCATGCCAGGCCTCCCTGTCCATCACCAGCTCCTGGAGTTCACTCAGATTCACGTCCATCAAGTCCGTGATGCCATCCAGCCATCTCATCCTCTGTCATCCCCTTCTCCTCCTGCCCCCAATCCCTCCCAGCATCAGAGTCTTTTCCAATGAGCCAACTCTTCACATGAGGTGGCCAAAGTATTGGAGCTTCAGCTTTAGCATCATTCCTTTCAAAGAAATCCCAGGGTTGATCTCCTTCAGAATGGACTGGTTGGATCTCCTTGCAGTCCAAGGGACCCTCAAGAGTCTTCTCCAACACCACAGTTCAAAACCATCAATTCTTCAGTGCTCAGCCTTCTTCACAGTCCAACTCTCACATCCATACATGACCACAGGAAAAGCCATAGCCTTGACTAGACGGACCTTAGTCGGCAAAGTAATGTCTCTGCTTTTGAATATGCTATCTAGGTTGGTCATAACTTTCCTTCCAAGGAGGAAGCGTCTTTTAATTTCATGGCTGCAATCACCATCTGCAGTGATTTTGGAGCCCCCCAAATAAAGTCTGACACTGTTTCCACTGTTTCCCCATCTATTTCCCATGAAGTGATGGGACCAGATGCCATGATCTTTGTTTTCTGAATGTTGAGCTTTAAGCCAACTTTTTCACTCTCCTCTTTCACTTTCATCAAGAGGCTTTTTAGCTCCTCTTCACTTTCTGCCATAAGGGTGGTGTCATCTGCATATCTGAGATTATTGATGTTTCTCCCTGCAATCTTGATTCCAGCTTGTGTTTCTTCCAGTCCAGGTTTCTCATGATGTACTCTGCATACAAGTTAAATAAGCAGGGTGACAATATACAGCCTTAATGTACTCCTTTTCCTGTTTGGAACCAGTCTGTTGTTCCATGTCTAGTTCTAACTGTTGCTTCCTGACCTGCATACAGATTTCTCAAGAGGCAGGTTAGGTGGTCTGGTATTCCCATCTCTTTCAGAATTTTCCACAGTTTACTGTGATCCACACAGTCAAAGGCTTTGGCCTAGTCAATAAAGCAGAAGTAGATGTTTTTCTGGAACTCTCTTGCTTTTTCCATGATCCAGCGGATGTTGGCAATTTGACCTCTGGTTCCTCTGCCTTTTCTAAAACCAGCTTGAACATCAGGGAGTTCACGGTTCACGTATTGCTAGAAAAGCACAAATGTTCAGTTAGAATTCTCCCCAGGACTAGGTCAGAGCCTCTTGGTAGCAGCTCTTTGCAAAGTTGACAATTTAGAGTGGTACGAAAACTTGGGTGTACATGAATCTGCCACTTCGTAACTGCCGGGAGCCAGCGTGGGGAACCTCGCCCGCGGCAAAGGTCATGAGGAAGGAGGCCTGATAATATACAAAGGCGGGACCAGGCCTCAGGGGTCCCCCCTGGACATTCTCGAGCATCTACCCCCAAAACCAGAGTCTGCCTGCCTCACTGCATTCTGCTTTCCATCTATTCTTTTGATATTACGGGGGGTGGGGTGGGGGGGCAGGCTATCCCCGACCATCTCTTTTTGGAAAAGTTAACTTAGAGCTCCAGTTAACAGTCTCCTGCATATAAAAGGAGTGTTTCAGCTCAGACCCCTCTGATGGCTCTCTAACTTGACTTACCCGGACTTTTACAACTACGCATGTGATTGTTTACATCCTCCCAACTGTGAGAGGCACGGGAAGCCTAAAACATAGAGCCTTTCAAAGAGTTAAAAAGTTATTAGAGTAGTGCTGATGTAAGATTTCACTGTTGAGCCAGTACTTGTTGTTAAGTTCCCATATCTCTTATCCACTGTGCACCTGGGAGTATATTTGTTAACATAGTTAGAATGTAAGAAAGACAAACGTAGCCTTGAAACTAACCACATCAGATCTTTGAGCTAATTGGTTCTTTCTTTGTTATAACTCACTGCACCTTTGCTTTGTGAAAATATAACTTTGTTTGATACTTTCTGAGGCTGACATAGATTAGAAATATAAAGAAAAAACACTTCAAGGGAAAATAAGTTTTCTGATTGAGCAGCCTTTATCAAAAGAGGATCTTAAAATGTTCACAGGCCTCCAAGGCCAGAAGATAATGTACGCAACATCATTTGTGGGAAAGGTATAAAAGTCCTTTTGAAAATAAAGTTATTGGGCCTTGCTCACTGAAGCAGCTTGGTCTCCCCATGTCTTCTTTACTCTATTTTCTGGCTGAATTCCCATGTGGGGCGTGGAGGCTTGCCATGTCTACTTACTTGCCCTGGCTTCTAAGACCCACGCGAGAGAGAGCCCAAGGCAGGGCACCCTCCGCTATTCAAGTGGGCGCCGGTGGCCTATACATAGATGGTGCAAACCTCTTATCTCAAGATTTTATTAGCTTTCCACGTAAACCAAGTTATTCAGCCTGTTTTCTCCACTAATTTTCCTACTATACTATTCTTTCCTAATCCTATATTTCTAATTAAATAGTCCTTTCCCAGATGCCGACTCCATCCCTGCTTCAAATTACACTGGATCCACCCGGGCTGGACCCCGGCACCTAACAGCTGACCTTAAGCAAACAGCTCAACTTCCCAGTGACTCAATCTCATCTGTAAAATGGGAACAATACCACCTGTCCTGATTTGTCAGGTATTCTGTATTTTAAAGAGATAATTAATGTAAAACTGTAAATGGAGTACAACTGCAAGGATTTCCTTAAAACTTTTTATCACTTCCTCAGATTTTCCCCCTAGGATCTGCTTTATAAGTTATGAGTCTTCAGCTTTCTGTGTCCACAGCATCTGACATATAGGTTCTAAGCTAAAATGCAGCCTCCACATAGAATGTCTTCTAAGTTGGCCAGCATATATCAGTGATCTAGGACATGAAGTAGAAAAGAGGAAGTATCTGTGTTATTTTAGATACACCAATATGCCTTTAAAAAAGTTATTGGGGGAAACTTCCCTGGTGGTCCAGTGGTTAAAATTCTGAGTTTTCACAGGCAAGAGCATAAGCTCAATCCCTGGTCAGGAACTAAGATCCTGCAAGCCTCGCATGGTGCGGCAAAAAAAAAAGAAAAAATTAAGACGACTCTGGGCTATTGCCCACCGGTACAGGTAAAGAAAACAGGTCCTGGGATTAGTCCTGGTTGGATGGCATCACTGACTCAATGGACATGAGTTTGAGCAAGTTCCAGGAGTTAGTGATGGACAGGGAAGCCTGGCGTGCTACAGTCTATGGGGTCGCAAAAGAGTTGGACACGACTGAGCAAATGAACTGAACTGGCAGGCAGAGCTCATTCCCGGAGTCTGGCTGCAGGGTCCAGGGATCCCAGAGGTTGTTTCAGATCATGAGTTGAGGGGTGGGGGGTGTTTCCTTACACAGTTGGGTATGGGTTCTTGGGCGTCCTGAAGGTTGCATTGGCCCGTAAGTGGGCCCAGCTAGTCCCAGGGTAGGGTCTGGCCTGCATTCAGAGATCATAGTTTCTTGTTTCTAGTGTGTGTTCCCCTCCTCGCCTGCCCCTAGCCCAGTGGATGAGGCCAGTTTAGAGGCTCAGGTCCTGGTGGCTCAGATGGTAAAGAATCTGCCTGCAATGCAGGAGTGAAGTGAAAGCGACAGTTGCTCAGTCATGTCTGACTCTTTGCAACCCCATGGGCTTTACAGTCCATGGAATTCTCCAGGCTGGAATACTGGAGTGGGTAGCCTATCCCTGAGGTTCAGTCTCTGGGTTGGGAATATCCCCTGGAGTAGGAAACGGCAACTGGCTCCAGTATTCTTGCCTGGGAAATCCCCTGAAGGAAGGAACCTGGCAAACCACAGTCCGTGGGGTCACAAAGAGTCGGACATGACTGAACAACTAACACACACATTTCTCCAACCTCTTTAAGGAATTACCTAGATGGGAGGTAAGAGGTAAAATACCCTCTTATCTAGGTGGGAGGGGAGTGTGGGGAAGAATAGATACTTGGGGGAAAAAAAAAAGGCTCAGGTAGGCTTCCTGGTTGGGAAAAGCTAGTGCAAGACCACTGGTGGGTGGAATTGGGTCTTGGCCCTCCTGTGGGGTGCAAGAGCCCAGAGGTGGTGGTGGGCTCTTTAATTTTTAAAAAGCCTGCGGCTAATGATTTAGTCATTTGGCCTAAAGCATCTCTGCAGACCAGCAGGTAGGTCTGGCTCAGGCTCCCATCTCATTACTGCTCTTGCCCTGGGTCCTGGTGCACTGAGATTTTGGGTGCTCCCTTCAAGAGTGAAGTCTATTTCCCCAGTCCTGAGGGGAATAGAACCAGTCCTTAATTGGTTCTGCAGTTAAGTCTTATGGCCCTCAATGCCAAGTGCTCTGCGGGCTTGTTCTCCTGGTACGATACCCCTGGGCCAGGAAGCCAGTGGGGCTCAAGACCCTCACTCCTGTAAGAGAAACTGCAATATAATCGCTCTCCAATGTGTGAGTCACCAACCCTGGGGGGATGAGATTTAATTATATTGTGAGTCCCCCCTCTCCTACTTGTCTTGTGGTTCTTTTTTATATCTTTAGCTGTAGAAGATTTTTCCTGGGAGTTTCCTATCTTTTTCACTGCTGGTTGCAATGCCAAAATCTTGGCCTCTCTGCATCAGAGACAGAGTTTTGGGTATTACTTTGCCAAGCAAGGGGATACACAGGGGGCTGCTCTCGAAAACTATGTGTCCCAGCCTGGTGGGATTTGATGTAGTTTCATACCAATAGTTCAAGGACAGGGTTGTTGACAAGATCAGGGTGTGTGCAGGGTCTCAGGTGGTCAGTCTCCTAATCTTATGAGCTTCTCTGGTCACCCCCAGCCCCTGCCTTTTCCTTAATTTTTTTGGCCACATGTGATGCAGGATCTTAGTTCTCAGACCAGAGATCAAACTCCCACCCCCTGCCCTGGAAGTCTGGAGTCTTAACCACTGGGCTACCAGGGAAGTCCTCCTCCCTTTAATCTTGCCTCAGGTGATTTCTTGGCTGCTCCTCCCTTGATGAGCAATAGTTTGAATCCACCCTCGGAACTCAGGGAAGGTTGTGGAAGCTGGAATCTTGCTATAATAAATGGGGGACAAAAAAAGGCTTCCATGCCCAAGAGCCCCACAGGGTCCCTCTCGGTTCAGTTGTTCTGCAGATAGCTGTGATTTGGGTGTGCTCAGGGTCCTTCTCTGCCATCTTGGCTGCTCTCCCTATTCTGAAATATTCTACTTGAAGTTGGCACTGAAGGTGGAAACACTTTGTGGGACTCAAGGAAGAAGATGGATGAGCAGCTTTCAGGGTCTGCAGAGAGTACAGGCTGTCGTTTTCTTTTTTAAAAATAATTTACCTGGTTATTTTATTTTTGGTTGCGCTGGGTCTTTGCTGTGCGTGTGGGTTTTCTCTCGTGCAGAGAGTGGGGCTACTCTAGTTGTGTGTGGGCTTCTCATTGGGTGGCTTCCCTTATTGCAAGACGTGGGCTCTAGGTGCCTGGACTTCAGCAGCTGTGGCTCATAGGCTCCAGAGCATGGGTTCAGTAGCTGTGGTGCACAGGCTTAACTGCCCACACGGCATGTGGAACCTTTCGAGACCAGGGATAGAACCCATGTCCCCTGTACTGGCAGGTGGATTCTTATCCACTGTGCCGCCAGGGACATTCCCCTTTAGGTCTTAAAAAGATTTTTCTGGAGTCATCAGGATTCATATTGTTTGCGGTCCACCCTCTTCTATTCCTGCACGACGAACTGGAAAATGATTCTACCCCTTTGAAAGTTCAGATGAGAACAACTAAAACTTAAATCCTGAAAGAGCCTTCTGAATTAGAGTGGTGAGGAGCATGGGGGGCAGGGGTCAAAGCTCGTACTTTGACGAAGTGGGGGAGGGGAAGTAGCCCTGGACAGAGAGCAGGAGCTGTTTATTCATCTCTGTGCCCTGGGCCTTGACCACCACGGTCCACTCCTTTCCACATGCAAACCCTTTCTTCTCACTTCTTCCCTTCTTCCTCACCCCTGTGGCCCACAGACTTTGCCTCTTAGGGTCTGCAAAAAGGAGAAGAAACCCGTATGCCCTCAGAACACCAAGGCAGGGGTCTTGTATGATTTAGGAATAAAAGAACAAATCCATGAGTGAATAAAAATGCTGGGTAGCCTTTGATGGACAGACAAATGTTCTGTTGACAGGCTGCAAGGCAAATCATCAAGTGTTTTTCTTCTGTCATTGAGAAGGCATTAAGAAATATGTCAGTTGGTTGCTGGTGTTTGCTCATCAAAGGTTGCAGCCAGGATAGTCTAGAAATAAAGAGACATTCTATAAATGAATTTGCACCACAGAGCTCTATGTGCTGCAGACAATAGTCCACGTGTCTTCCTGCTTCAGAATTTTACTGCTGATATCTTCGGATGAGATCTCTGCTTCTCTTCTTTTGTTTCTCTTCACATTCTTCATTGAATCATTCAGGCTGACAGTTTATTCACATTGCTAATAGCCTTATACAAAATGAAAACCGTTAGCAATGAAAGGCTTTGCTACCAGAGGAAGAGACTGTTTAAGAGTTTGGATCAGAGTTCTCCAGGAGAAACAGAATAAAAGCCTTTTAGTGTAACTGAAAATTTTCTCATAGCTACATGAAAAAGAAAAAAATAGATGAAACTAATTCTGAACATGTCTTATTGAATGCTGTGTATCCAAAATACCATTTCAATGTGTAATCATTAGAAAAATTGTTAAAGAGACATTTTATACTTCATACTAAGTATACTTCATATACATAAGAGGTATACTTCATACTAAGCTTTCAAAATCTGGAGTGTGTTTTATAACTTACAGCACATCTCAGTTCCCACTGGCCACATTTCATGTGCTCAGTAGGCACATGGGCCAGTGAACAAACACCATATTGAACAGTGCAAGTGTGGGCTCTGCAGCCAATCCTAGGATTACACTACGGGTATAATCCTAGGAAAGTAACATAATCTCAGTGCTTCAGTTTCCTCATCTGTAAACTGGAGGAAATGTTAGTCTCTGCCTCATTCAGAACTGGGTTTTATGAGGATTAAATGAACACTTAGAACACTGCCTGACACAAGGTTGGCGATTAGTAAATGTTAGCCCTTACCGTCATCAGATACATGATGTTTGCCCACATCCTTATAATGATCAAAGCTGTCTTTCAGTATGCTCTTATTCTGGGCTTTCTAAATTGGGACTGCATGTCTGATATCTTGCAATGATGAAATCATATGCCACTTCAGAATTCTTACTTCACTTTAAACAAAAATTTTCTAGGAGAACTGGGTCCTGAGGTGTGCTTTCACAAAACTGGATAATCTGTATTTTAACAAACTTAAAAAAATATACTATTAAATCTGCAAATAGAGTCTTTTTGAATTTTCCAAATAGGCAGTATCATATTTTTATTAGGAGGTAAAATTAGGTTCACAGCTATAAAATTATCCCAGCTTGCTTTTTGATGATCTCTTAAGAGATTGAAACCATGTTTTACTACAGTAAGAAGATAGCTTTAGTTTTCTTGAAACTATGGCTTACAGCTACAAATCCTGATTAATATCACATGATATTTCAGGGCCTAAGCATCATGATATAAAAATTATTACCTGGAGAACTTGTATGACAGCTTTTGGAAAAACAGTGGACTAATTTTACAACCGTTGTTTGGGGCCACTTAAAAAATACAGATCTTCTTCAACTTACGATGAGGTTATGTCCCAATAACCCCATCGTCAGTTGAAAATATTTAAGTCAAAAATGCATTTAATACACCTAACTTGCAGAATATCAACCTTAGCCTAGCCTACCTTAAACATGCTCAAAACATTTATGTTAGCCCACAGTTGGGCAAAAGCATCGAACATAAAGTCTATTTTATAATAATTATGACTATCTCAAATAATTCATTGAATACTGTACTGACAGTGAAAAACAGAATAGTTATCTGGGTTCAGGATGGTTGTTAAGTGTATCAGTGATCATGGAATCACCTGGCCTATTGGTAGTTGCCCCTGCTCCTGCTGCTCAGCATCATGAGTATCCTACCACATAAGCTAGCAAGGGAAAAGGTCACAATTTAAAATCCAAGGTACAGTTTCCACTGAGGGTCTATATCATCCCCAGTGGTATTAGCGGGGGTAGGGCCTTATAGGAGGTGATTAGGTCATGGAGGGGAGAGGCTCAAGAACAGGATTAGTGTTCTTATTAAAAACAGATCTGGAGAGCTCCCTTATCCCTTCCTCGTATGATGATACAGTGAGAGGGCTGTCATCTATGAACCAAAAGGCAATCTCATCAGACTCAGATCTGCAGATGCCTTAATCTTGGACTTCCTGGCATTCAAAACTGTGAGAAATAACTATTTGTTGTTGAAAGCACCCAGTCTATGGTATTTTTGTTATAGAAGCCTGAACTAAGACAGACACTTTTTAAAAAAAATCTGTCAATTGCAGCCTTCCCTGGTGGTTCAGTAGCTAAGACTTTGTGCTCCCAATGCACAGGACCCAGGTTTGATCTCTGATCAGGGAACTAGATCCCACATACCCCAGCTAAAAATCCACATGCAGAGCTAAAAGATCGGGCATGCTGCAATGAAGACTGAAGATCCCATGTGCTGCAACTAAGACCCAGGACAGCCAAATAAATAAATACTTAAAAAACAAGGGACTTTCCTGTTGGTCCAGTGGTTAAGAATCTGCCTGCCGATGCAGGGGACACGGATTCAACCCCTAGTCTGGGAAGAGCTCATGTGCCACGGAGTAAGGAAGCCTGTGTACCACGACTACCGAGCCTGAGTGCTCCAACTGAGTGCCTGGAGCCCATGCTCCACAACGGAAGAGACCAGTGTGGTGAGAGGCCCACACGCTGCAACTGGAGAGAAGCCCAGGACAGCAACGAGGACCTCCCCTCCAAAACTACTTAAAAAGGAAAGCCTGCCAACTGTTGCCTCTGTGGATATGATGGCCCCTCTTCCCTTTCTCTACTCCTTCATATTATATGGAAATGGAGTTCTGCTGTGCATCTATGTGGTGTCCATGGGTATTACTGGAAAATCTCGTACTTAAGAAAGAATCTAACAGATATTCAAAAAATGAAGAGGTAAAAAGAAGAATAATTTGAGATGGGAGTTTGGATAACCTCTAATTACTTCTGCATAACTTTGATTAATTTTCCTCAATTATTCTGGCCATCATAATTTGGAGGGGTAAAGAGATACTAGTTCCTTCTAAAAGGTCATGATTTGAAAGCAGCCCGGGCTAAACCAAACTCACAAAATGAATTTGAAGAAAGTGTCTTCATGGATTGAAAGTAAACATTGCAGCTTTTGTTTCAATGGGTGATTCAAAGAGGAACAATGTTAGATGGTCCATTGGTCCATACTTTTTGAAAAAGAGGTTTGAGTCGACATTTAACACATATTAGGTTGACCTGACCCCTAACATGAAAAAGAATCTCTACCAAAGGCATTGATAATACCAAATGAAAAGTTAACTTCTTGAAATATGATTTCCCAAAGTGGCCCTATGCTTCAAGTTGACTTTTTTCAAAATGTACATACCCTTCCCCTTAAAAAAAAATCCAAGAACAACTTACTGATTTCTTTCTTTTATTTAAACCCCCATCCTCTGAGCTCCAGCAATTTGAGTTCACTTTAAAATATTTTTAAGTCATCTTTGCAAACTCCTACAACAGAGCCCTGAAAATGTCACTAGGATAACCAGTGCAGTCCTTTTTCCAGATGGAGGGACTGTACATAACTCTCTGTGTATGAGTTTCATCATCTCTCAAAGAGAGTAATAATAGTGCCTACCTCAGAAGGTTGTTGCAGGAAGAAAAATCAGTCTATACACAGAAAGTGCCTATATGCTCAGAATAGTTACACTCAAAAAGTGTTAGTGATACTTTCTTATTATTATCAACACTATAATTACATGAGGACTGAGTGGCTGGAAAGAGACACTCCTGGCCCAGCATTCTCTTGGAATGACATCAGAAAGAGAATGAAATGATACTTGAGGGGTCTTGATCAGTCCAGGATGGATGAATGTGTAACGGCGTCCTTTTTGGACCCACCTGAGACTTACGTGAACCTTAAACTCTGCTCTTGAGATTTTCTAGGGTACCCAGAGTCACCAAGCAGGCAAAAGATTTCTTGAGATTCTAACCACTTGCCATTTAAACCTATAGATCCAAAAGATAATACTCACCACCCTTACAAGGAGCCCATTGGAGACAGGGTTATCCACCCCAGAACCACAATACAAACTAAAGCAAAGGTAGCATTACCTTTGCTTGATACAGTTGGTGTGGCAAAGCACAGTCTCATGAAACAAGCCCTGCTCAGTCTTTTATTTAAAGAGTGTTGGGGGACTTCTCTAGTGGTCCCCCATGCAGGGGAACAAAGGTTCGATCCCTAGTCAGGGAAATAAGATCCAACATGCTGTAGGGCAGCTAAGCCAGCCACAGTGACCACTGAGCCCATGCTCTAGAGCCCATGTGCTGCAAAAAGGGAAGCCCTCACATTGCAACTAGAGAAAGACTTTGTGCTACAATGAAGACCCAGCATGGCCTAAATAAATAAAGAAAATTTTTAAAAAAAAAAATGACTGAAAGCACACCAGCTAATTCTTTTTGATCTTGACTGTCTTCTCATTGCCATTTGAAGATGGTTTAAGGGCACAGAGCTCTTGTCGGAAACACTGAAAAAGCAAAAACTTTGCCCAGGGAGCTCTGCACCAAAGGTGGCCCCAGCTTTATGGCCCTGATGGTTGTTTCAAGGCAAGATTTTGCAAATCTATCTTCCTGAACCCTTAACCATAAGATACACTTCATGCCCTTAGGAAGGCAAGACAAGTCACAATGCAATTTCCATAACCTGAGTCAGTGACAGATTTTATTTTCTCGGGCTCCAAAGTTACTGCAGATAACTCCAGCCATGAAATTAAAAGATGCTTCCTCCTTGGAAGGAAAGCTGTGATGAACAGAGACAGTGTGTTAAAAAGTAGAGATATCATTTTGCCAACAAGGGTCCATATAGTCAAAGCTATGGTTTTTCCAGTAGTCAAGCATGGATGTGAGAGTTGGACCATAAGGAAGGCTGACCATTTAATAATTGATGGTTTCAGACTGTGGTGCTGGAGAAGACTCTTGAGAGTCCCTTGGACAGCAAAGAGATCAAGCCAGCCAATCCTAAAGGAAATCAACCTTGAATATACACTGGAAGGACTGATGCTGAAGCTGCAGCTCCAATACTTTGGCCACCTGATGCAGAGTCCCTGATGCTGCGAAAGATTGAAGGCAAAAGGAGAAGAGGGCAGCCGAAGATGAGACAGTTGGATGGCATCACTACTCAATGGATGTGAGTCTGAGCAAACTCTGAGAGATAGTGAAGGACAGGGAAACCTGGCATGCTGCAGTCCATGGGGTCACAAAGAGTAGGACACAACTTAGTGACTGAACAGCAACAACCTGAGTCAATTCTCCACTCTTGTCCCAGGTTTCTGATTCCAAGGGTAGTCCTTTCATGTTAATTTTGTAAATTAACTATGACTAGAGAAAGTCAAAGAGCTTCAGATAAAATTCAGATTAATTTTGATGAGTGGGATTATTGCAACTAAATTTGAGGAGGTCCATTCTTTTCAGTCGGAGAAGGCAATGGCACCCGCCCCTCCAGTACTCTTGCCTGGAAAATCCATGGACAGAGGAGCCTGGTAGGCTGCAGTCCATGGGGTCGCTAAGAGTCGGGCACGACTGAACGACTTCACTTTGACTTTTCACCTTCATGCACTGGAGAAGGAAATGGCAACCCACTCCAGTGTTCTTGCCTGGAGAATCCCAGGGATGGGGGATCCTGGTGGGCTGCCGTCTATGGGGTTGCACAGAGTTGGACATGACTGAAGCGACTTAGCAGCAGCAGCAGCATTCTTTTCAGTAGCCAGTCTCATATTTTCATATGTTGTATAAAAGTATTCTGTACAAATGTCAGTTCTACAGATCTGGGGGGCACGACGTAAGGCAGATTTAACCAATCAGGAGATATTTTCCATGCCATCTCAAAGTAACTCACAGATGCCTGACAGCTGCAGCTGTCCGGGCCCCTCGAGATGGCATTGCTCTATGACTCAGAAGCATGTTTATGCCAGAGAATGCTGCCACTGCAACACTACCCCAGAGATGCCCCAGGAGCAAATAATTTGGAGCAATGAGTGAGAGAGGAAGGTCCCTGAGCAGCTTTAGTCAAACCCAGCCTCATATCTGAGTGTTAATAGTGGTCTATGGAGAGGCAGAAAATGCCTGGGCTTTGGGGTCAGATAGAGCCAGCCACCATTCTCAGTTCTGGACATGTCACAGACAGTCAGTCAGTTGGTCATTCAGCTGATACTTACTGAGACTCTACTATGTGCCAGACACTGCTAGATGGGATATAATGATTATATATCACCAGATATATTATCAGATATATTATTAGCAGATACATATATATAATGATAATATACAATCAGCAGAACTGATTATATAATCTATGGGGCCAAAGGAAAAAAAATGCACATCCCCTTGTTCAAAAATTATTAAGATTCAACATGGCAACAGCAGAGTATTAAACCAGGCATGGAGCCCATCTGAACATGGGGCCCTGAGCAACTACTCTACATGAAACTGGTTCTCATGATAAGCCTTAGGAGACAAGAGGCTTTGTGCTTAAGGAGCTGAATTTCTGGGGACAAATTCTTTAATACACACATACCAACTAATTTAAAATTCTTTAGTCATACCTATTAATCTAAAATTCTTTAGTCAAACCAATTAATCTAAAATCATGACTCTCTAAGAGCTGTTGAAGAGCAGGAGCATGGTTCTATGAATACCTGTCAGAGTGGGTTTATTAGCTTAGGCTCCCTCAGTAAAATACCATGTGAGTGGCTTAAACAATGGATTTATTTCCTATCAGTTTGGAGGTTAGAAGGCCAGGATTAGGGTTCCAGCATAGATGAGTTCTGGTGAGAGCTCTCTTCCTAGTTTGCAAGTGGCCTCCTTCTTCACATCCTCACAGGCAGACAGTTGTAGTCCCTCTTCCTCTTCAGATAAGGGTACTAATCCCATCATGAGGTCCCTACTCTCATGACTTCATCTAAATCTATTATCTCCCAAAGGGCCTATCTCCAAACACTATCACATTGGAGGGGAAGGCTTCAAGACATAAATTCAGGGTAGGGGGACACACCACTTGTACATACCAAGGGGGTTTGATTAGTCAAGGAGACCAGGAGAGGCTTCCCCAAGGAAAGGGAAGTCGCTCAGTCATGTCTGACTCTTTGTGACCCCATGGGCTATAGCCTACCAGGCTCCTCTGTCCATGGAATTTTCCAGGCAAGAGTACTGGAGTGGGTTGCCATTTTCTTCTCCAGGGGATCTTCCTGATCCAGGGATGGAACCTGGGTCTCCCACATTGCAGGCAGACGCTTTACCATCTGAGCCACCAGGGAAGCCCAAGGAAACGATGCTTAAGATAAGATTTGGAGGATGACTAAGCATTAACTAGCTTTGAGAGACTCCATAATTCCAAAGCCCGGTGGACAGTGATGAGCCTGCAAAGGAGAAAGAGGAGACAGTGTCAAGGCAGGAGGAAAACAGGAGAGGCTTGAGTCATGGGAGCCAAAGGAAGGAAATGTTTCAGGAAGCACAGAAAATCGATGCGGGTGCGCCTGGCAAATGCTCTCACATATTAACACAGGGATATGCTCCTCAAGGTTTAATGGGAATCCTGAAAGGTACTTCATTTTTATTCCTTCCTGGTAATTGTCTCTGCCCCAAAGCTGGTGCATCTTTGTATCCAAACAGGTGATCCAGTTCTCAATTTTGGTGCATAGTTCGGGGAGGGAGGTTGCAACATAGAAGTCAAGCTGAAGAGACTCTTCTTCTAGGAGTGAAGTAATGATCTTCTGGGGTGATTGTTGTTCAGTCAATAAGTTGAGTCCAGTTCTTTGGGATCCCATGGACTGCAGCACTCCAGGTTCCTCTGTCCTTCCACTATCTCCCAGAGTTTGCTCAAACTCCTGTCTGTTGGGTCAGTGATGCCATCCAACCATCTCATCCTCTGCCACCCTCTTCTCCTCCTGCCCTCAATCTTTCCCAGTATCAGGGTCTTTTCCATTGAGTCAGTTCTCCTCATCAAATGGCCAAAGTCCTGGAGCTTAGCTTCAGGATCAGTCCTTCCAATGAATATTCAGGGTTGATTTCCTTTAGGATTGACTGTTTAATCTCCTTGCAGTCTAAGGGACAATCAAGAGTCTTTCCCACACCACAAGTTGAAGAAACAACTCTTTGACACTCAGCCCTCTTTACGGTCCAGCTCTCACATGCATACATGACTACTGGAAAAACCATAGCCTTGACGATATCTTCTAGGGACAGACCTACTAATAAATGTGATAAGAAGCCATCAGTGCACCACTATCTAATTCCGACACCATCACCCCACTCTCACTGTGCTCTCAGTGCTGGGATATAACATGGTCTCTCCCACTTCATGACCTTTGCACTGCTGTTTCTCTGCCTGAAACAGTCCTCCCTTTCCACCCTCAGCTGTGGCTCAATCTCTTACTCATTTTTCTGAACTTAGTTTACCAATACTTCCTTAAAGAACCTCCTGCCCCAAACCAAAGTAGGTGCTCCCTGTTTTTTCCCTTTTGTATTATCACAAATATGTAAATAACAAATCCAAGATATAATTCTGCTTATAGCCCCTATTCTTTTCTTGATACCATTTTTCTACTTATGTGTGTACTTGCTAGTTAAGGTGCTTTCTTTCACCATTAACTCCTGAGAGGCAGGTTTTGTATCTGTGTTCCCCACTGTATATACACCAATCACTTGGCCACTGAAGCTACTCAGTGAATGAACATAGGAATGTATTTGCCACAGGCCAAGGGAACCCAGCAATGCTCTTGACCAAGACTGAGTTAGGAAAATGTTCTTGAAAGTTATTTAAGCCTTGTTTACAGTCATTTCTGTAAGTGCCTCTCACTTCCACTGCTCTCATCACCATAGCAACCCACATATCCAAAAGAAAGTTTTCTGAAGTTTGCAAGAGGTAGTTTATTTGTGTGTGTGTTTGTAGAGGGGAGGCCTTACAATCCATCAAACAGGATATGATGTGAAGATCAACATTGTACCCTTAGATCTCTTATGACTCAGAATTTACATATCAGTAGAGTTGGGTTCCCAATCAGGAGAAGTAAATGAAGCAAGTTGGGGTAGGGAATGTGAACACTTGGGATCGATGATGGAAATGTGTCTGTTTAAACACATTCATGCCAGGCTCCTAAAAAGAGAAAACGAGCAGATTCCAAGTTGTTTGCCCCTCTGAGTTCGTTCTAACACCATCTGAATATTAGACCTCCCTAGGGATCATGTTGGGCTCTGCAGCATTTGCTTTCTGTACTAACACTTGTCAACCAACACAGAAGCAGAGGAATGGAAAAACCATAAGACTAAGTTCACATCCGGGACTCTGGGCATCTTGATCACCAGAGTATATCAGCAGTTCACAACATACCTGACCAAAAGTAGATATTCCCAAAGGAAGCACTAATAAAGAGGTGGGAAGAGAGATGGGGGAGTCAATAAAGGCATGTGAATGGGCACCCAAGACCGTCCTACTGGGGAAATCTGGGAGACATATCAAAGGCATCTCAAAATCATTCTTCTCTCCCAGAGAGAAGAAAGCTAAGGCCATTATTCTCCAACTCCCATCCATTTTGCCTGCCTCTGGGGAGGAAGGGAACCCCGGGGGAGGGGAGGTGGGGAAAGGCTCCTGGGGAAGATGACTCCTGCAGGCATGTACTGGAATGGCTGGTGCCCAGGGGACATGGGTGGAACTATAAGGTTTGCTATAGAGAAAAGAAGAGTGAAGAGCAAATATGAAGGGAATAAGATAGGAACAACACAGTATGTATATGTGTGTGTGCATTGTAGCAATAAGATCTATTAACAAAAAATTTAAAATAATAAATAGAAACACCACACAATCAAACCCTTTATAGAACTTCTCTCTCCATCTGAAATAAGCATTTTATCAATTTATAAAGATTATTTTCTTGCATAAATTTTTAAATACAGCAATATATTATAAAGTATTTATAGAACATGGATTCATAGTAGAGAAAATTTCCTAAAGGGCTAATTAGCATAATAAATACATGAAAAGACATTCCACCTCATTGGTAATCAGGAAAATGCATATGAAAATATTGAGATACCATTTGCAGGGAAATATCTGTGGAACTATTTGGAAGATTAATGATATTCAGCTTTGACAAAGATATGGGGAAAGGGACCTTGTCATACATTGCTGTTAGAAATTTGACTTACATTTGGGGAAAGAAATGTAATAACATACATTCAGATTACAAAACATGAGTATCTGTTTGCTCTTTCTGGAGTCTCTCCTGAATAAATAATAGCACCAGGATATAAGCATATTTATAAAAGGATGTTTATGTAGCATTGTTTAAGCAAAAATATCAATTTCATTAAAATGGGGGAAAAATGGAAATTTGTGGTATATTCATACTAGTAAAATTAACAAATTAGTGTTGTATGTATTGATTTGAGTAAGAGTCAAGACACAGTGACAGAAATTAACAAATTGTACTGTATATATTTCACTCATCTGAGTAAAAGAAAAATAAAAGCTTTACATACGAACAAATATAATTGTATGAGATAGAGAACAACAGTATGGAAGAATACACTTCAGCTGTTACTTGAGATTGGGCTGGGGGCCACAGTGAGATTTGTAGTGGAAGGGTCACTGTGGACATAAATGCTTATTTTTCTATTATATTGTTCAGCTTATAGCAAAGTGCAGGTATTTTTTTTTTCTTTTTGAAGTTTAAAAAGAAAATCAAATGGACTGTGAAGAAAAAACCCTCAGTGCTGATGGGACTAGCAGATATGTCAACAGATAATTGGGGGCCTTGATAATCGGTGGAATCATTGTGGAAAGGATCAGAAGAGAATAAACAAGGATCCTAAAACAGATGATACTCAAAATGGGAATATATCCCAAAGAAATAGCTACCTCTCCCCTCTCTCTGAACTTCTTTAAGAAAACAATGGCACAAATTTTTCTTCAGAAGCCCTATAGAAAACTCACATGGCCTCAGATTAGAGAGTCATTAAGCAAATCGTAAGTTACTAAGTATATTGTAATTGAATAGTAAAGGCCAAAACTAAGTAATAATATCTGTTGGGTCTGTTTGAGTTCTGGCTCTATTGCTTGCTGGTTGTATGACTTTAAGCATGTCATTAAACATCCTTGAGCTTTAGTTTCTTCCTTTTGAAACGGGGATAACAATAGTATCTAATTCAGATTTGCTCTGAGGACTAGATGAGACATGTACAGCATGTGATTACTGCTGCTGCTGCTGCTATGTCGCTTCAGTCGTGTCCGACTCTGTGCGACCCCATAGACTGCAGCCCACCAGGCTCCCCCGTCCCTGGGATTCTCCAGGCAAGAACCCTGGAGTGGGTTGCCATTTCCTTCTCCAATGCATGAAAGTGAAACGTGAAAGTGAAGTTGCTCAGTCGTGTCCGACTCTGTGCGACCCCATAGACGGCAGCCCACCAGGCTCCTCCGTCCATGGGATTTTCCAAGCAAGTGTACTGGAGTGGGGTGCCATTGCCTTCTCCGATGTGATTATTACTACTACTTAATATTTCTAAAGTGAATGAGTGAATAAATAAATGCATGAAGAACTCTATATGAGACACTGCTAAGTGAAAAAGTGGAATGGGACATGTATGTTTTATATTATGTAAAATTTATTTACACAATAAAATTAAAGAGGCAAATGATTCCATGTTAAAATACCAACCACAGAGATTTTGTAAATGTTAGTGGTTGGTATTTTAACATGAAATCATTTGCCTTTTTAATTTTATTGATATTTCATTTTGAAGTTTAATTATGTAGTAAGTTAAATACATGTATAATATTGAAAGCAAATCCGACAAACAATATTACTTAGCAGGCTATTCTTTGACAAAAAGAATAATGTTTTCTGGTGTGCTTAGGACAAATGTTTATTATGCCTCTCTCACACTACTTCACACAGGCATCCCAGAATATCCCCATGGTCCCTGGGCTGCTCATCAAGCTTGTGGCTGGCAGTTGCAGTCTTACCAAAATATGGAGTCTTCTAGGATGACTTACCAGAAAGACCAAGGTCCAGGCTTGCAGACACGTTTGGATCAGATTCACTTAGACAGAAATCGGAGAGCAAGGAACACACAGACACTGTGTACTTGGTCAGGAAAATTAAGCCTGGTTTAAAATGCTAGAAGGAGAGGGACTTCCCTGGTGGCCCAGTAGTTAAGAATCCATGCTTCCCCTGGTAGGGGAACTAAGATCCTGCATGCCATGTGGTGTCACCCCAAAAATAAATAAAACAGAAAAAGCAACCCAAGTTCCTTAGCAGGGCAGATAAGGCCCCTCTGAATCTGTCTCAGCCTCCCCGTGAGTCTCCACTCCTGGCACCAGGCAGGACCCTGCCATGCACCCTTGTTCTACCAAGCCCTCTTGCCAGTCCCTGAACACGGCATGATGTGCATGGTGCTACGCCCTTGCCCAAACTGTTTTCTCACTGGGAACATCCTTCACACCCTGCACGTTCCTCTGTAACCATTTCCCCTATCATCTTCTTGCTTTTTCTGCAAAAGATGGAAACCGTGTCCACTGTCCCCAGCACTGGGTACGTTTCTCCACCAGAGCACCTACCATCCTCAGTTCAGTTCAGTTCATTTCAGCCTCTCAGTCATGTCCGACTCTTTGAGACCCCATGAACTGAAGCACGCCAGGCCTCCCTGTTCATCACCAACTCCCAGAGTCCACCCAAACCCATCTCCATTGAGTCGGTGATACCATCCAACCATCTCATCCTCTGTCATCCCCTTCTCCTCCTGCCCTCAATCTTTCCCAGCATTAGGGTCTTCTCAAATGAGTTAGCTCTTTGCATCAGGTGGCCAAAGCATTGGAGTTTCAGCTTCAACATCAGTCCTTCCAATGAACACCCAGGACTGATCTCCTTTAGGATGGACTGGTTGGATCTCCTTGCAGTCAAAGGAACTCTGAAGAATCTTCTCCAACACCACAGTTCAAAAGCATCAATTTTGGGGCATTCAGCTTTCTTTATAGTCCAACTCTCACATCCATACATGACCACTGGAAAAACCATAGCCTTGACTAGACGGACCTTTGTTGACAAAGTAATGTCTCTGCTTTTTAATATGCTGTCTAGGTTGGTCATAACTTTCCTTTCAAGGAGTAAGCATCTTTTAATTTCATGGCTGCAATCATCATCTGCAGTGATTTTGGAGCCCAGAAAAATAAAGTCAGCCACTGTTTTCACTGTTCCCCCATCTATTTGCCATGAAGTGATGGGACTGGATGCCATGAAACAAATGCATTCTCTCACTTTTGAGCCATGACATTTTATAACAGCAATTTATGTTACATAATATTTCTAAGAATATACTTTCAAAAAGGTCCAAGACGTTTCTTTTATTGGATATCATTTTAAAATATGAAGTTCCTGGGATCAACATTTAATGTAAAAGAAACCGGCAAGAAAGGAGAGTTCAGTTCAGTTCAGTTGCTCAGTCGTGTCCGACTCTTTGCGACCCCATGAACTGCAGCATGCCAGGCCTCCCTGTCCATCACCAATTCCCAGAGTCCACCCAAACCCATGTCCATCCATCCTATGCTGTAACTATTTGGCTCTCTAATGTGACACCCTCAACTATAATGGCATCCCTACCCACTTTTTTGTTTCTCTTTCACCCTGCGCTGTCAGTCGTAAATAGTGGGCATCCAAATCTGTTGGTTGACAAAATACATAGGAAATGAAAACACAGCAAGAGAACTGCTTATTCAGTGATATTCAAGGACAGTTTAATTCAGCACCTCACTATTGCAAAACCAATTCTAACACAGAAACAAGTATAAATCTAGGACACGTTCTGATGTCACCTAGAGGGTGCTAGTTATAGGAAGCACAAAAAGAACTGTGAAAATAATTTCACCTAATTTTGTCTCTGCCTTCCATGAACTTAAACATAGTAATATACACCACTTGATATCAATTTCCTTTCTTTCTTTCTCTCTTTTCCTTTCTATTCATTTCATTCATATAACAAATTTTGACCAAGCACCTAATGTTTACTTAGCATCATGATATGGGTGTACAAGCATTAATAAAATGTAATTCCTGTAGTATTTAGATTTAAAATCTTGCCACTATCACTTTAGAGTAGAACAAACTTTGGGGGAAATGGTCTCTCTGCCCCAGTTTCCTTATCTTTTAATTGACCTAGCTTTTCTTTTACCAAGCAAGAATTCTTCTGCTTTGGACAGGAGGAGAATTTTTCTTGACAGGACAGAGAGGAAAGGAAAGTTATGGATACTCTTACAGGACTTTTTTTTTTTTTTTTTTTTGGTCTCATCACAAGGATGTTTGGCAACCTGCAGGAAAGAATGTGCCAGAGTCAAATGTAAGAGGAAAACCAAATTAGGAGTGGAAAGGCACACAAAAGGAATAACAACAGATGGGTTTGCCAGGATGGAGAGATGGAGTGACCCAACCATCTGATTGTAACTTAAAATATCTTTTGACTCAATTGATATTGGATGTTCCCAGTGTGGTAGGATTTGAATTGCTGATGAATGGCTTCTGTCCATGGTTATATAAGGTAATTGGGAAGATAAAATGAGAGACTGAGGGTGTTATTTAGCTTCTGTTTTCTCCAAGGTTCAGAATATGGGCTGGGAGCCTGAAAATCTAGAGTCAGATCTCATCTCTACCACTTCATAGCTGTAAGTGAAGTGAGTGAAAGTCGCTCAGTCGAGTCCAACTCTTTGCAACCCCATGGACTATACAGTCCATGGAATTCTCCAGGCCAGAATATTGAAGTGGGTAGCCTTCCCTTCTCCAGGGAATCTTCCCAACCCAGGGATCAAACCCAGGTGTCCCACACTGCAGGCAGATTATTTAACAGCTGAGCCACAACGGAAGCTGTGGTGGAGGGCCAATACTGAAACCTCTATCATGAGTTTCTTCATCTGTAAAATGAAGACAATCACTCTACCTACCACATAGAATTGTGGTGCTTGATGAAGAGTAACCAGTAATATTACATTGCCCACTGGAGATGGAGAGTTGTGAATGGTCTTTTTATATTAAATTTTTTGATGAACTAGATCTTGAACATTATAGTTAAATCTGAATGGGTTGAGGAAAGAAAGCACAAAGGCTTGGAGAAACTTTCATTTGGCTGAGTAGTTATTAGCTTCAATAATACAATCATAATATATTACAAGCAAATAGAGTACTGCAGAGTTTTGGCCCAGGAGTCACTGAAACCATTAACACTTTGTATATCAGAAGTTAAAACCTCACCCCACGAGTAAGCCTATATTTATAACTGTCCTGGAAGTCTGTTGCTGAGATGAAAGATTCTTACTCATTTGGGATCTTTGTCAAGTTCGGGCTAATGGAAGGAAGAGATGAAAGACTTCAGTTAGCTGGTGCTAATTTAACACAGGGCTTGTGACCGATGTCTTTACGGGTCACAGAGATATTTTCCAGAGCAGATACTGAGTAGCGTTGAACTTGGAGGGAAGTTAATATTATCCAGCTAACTATAGTGTGACTTGTTTATTCTTTTTAAAGTGTTTTTGTATGTATTGTCTGTATTATTATTTAAAATTATTCTCCTGTATCTGTCATGAGAGAGGCTTGAAGGCTTGATCTTTCTGAGTTGCTTATCTACAAGGAAAACTGACTTTGATCATAGATTCTTGGTTCTGCTATTTTTTCCTTTTCTAAATTCAACTCCCAGCAGTACCCAGGGCAGTGCTATCAGGACAAAGTTGGCTAAAACCAAGTGTAACTAGAGTCACTATGATTTTTTTTTTTTTTACTGTACCTGTCACCAGCTATATCAGATACCCACTTGTGTTTCATCAGTACTATTAAGTGTTCCTTTTAGCAGACTGTTATAAATATTATGGGGAAAACAGGGCTAACCCTGGGTGTGTGAATGCAATGGTTTTTAAGGAGAAAGGCAGCCCAAGAGAATGGAAGAGACTCCCATTCACTAACCTTTTGGTTGGGGTTTCACAGTTGCTTCAGATTTGGGGCACTTAAACACTTTGCTCCCATCTGCAATAGGATAAGGCAAGGAGGAGTTCTTTGTTCAGGGTTCAAGTACTCTTGTGACCATCCCAAAATAACCCTGAGTGTAATACAGTAGGGCCTCACGTAGCTAAACCCTCAAGCCTTTGACCTGTCATCATTGTCACCCCAACCGTTCTTTCCTCCTTTCTTAGGCAAGCCAGGCACTTGAATAAAATTTTCCGTCAACACACAGAGTTGCATAAACCCCTTCTTTTTGCTTCTCCAAATCCACTAGGAGTCTCCCTGTCAGTTAAAGAGAAAAGTACATAAGCTGGACTTATCGAGCACTTCTCTTCTAAGTAAGTTTTCCTAGTGACTAATACTGTTCTTCACTCAGATTTGAATCAGATTAAGCCCATCTTCCCCTTTGCTTTCATTTTACCAGAGGATCTTATTTTCTTCATTTGTCAGATTTTACAAGGATTGTGAATTTTTCCACCAGTCCTTTATTCAAGGAACAGTGTTTGCCACTGTTCAACATATATTTATTCCCCCAACCAAGTTACTGTGCTGAGTTGAGCATTAAAGAAATCTGATCATTTCCTTAGTCTCTATTTTGGAAGATGCTGGTGTTTTAGCCTTGGTGACAGCATGAAAACAATACCTAAACTAGGTTAACAAAGAGAAGGGGTTGAGATGGGAGGGTAAAACGGGAACTGTTTTGTTTTACATTCTCTCAAGATGCAGCCGGAAAATGAAAAATAACTTGCCTTTAAAACTAGGATTTTCTAAAGTTTTGCAAAATGAAACATCACAAAAAGCAGTACTTAAAATACATATGTGAAGAGAACAGTGTGAAATTGACCCCCAAAGGAAGAACATATACCAATAACATCAAACACTTGGATAATGGAATTGTAGGTGGTAGGTGACTTATTTTTCTTTTGTATATAGTGTGGAATATCTCCCCTTTTCATGTCTATAGCATTTCTATATTTTCTCTATATCTATGTGATTTTATACAATCTTTGCTATTTTGTGTGGTTGTTTTCTGTAGAATAAATTCCTAGGAAAGGAAATGCGTATATAAACCAAAGTCTTTTTTTTTTAAGAATGGTTGTGACAATTTTTATTTTAAAAACGTATAAAATTTCAATATTAAAATGTTACATAGCTAAAACTTAAAAAATTTTCATTTTCTTTTAAAAATCATTTGTGCTGGTTTCCTTGTATCCTAGTAACAAACAGTAGGTGTGTGTTACTACTTTACTATAACAGTAACTGTAACAGTGACTGAAAACTGTTAATACTTAAGTGAGCAATCCTCCATGTTATTATTAAATATTATAATATTATTTACAAAACAGAATCATATTATGATACTGTCCTACAACTTGCTTATTTCTCTCGACATATCTCTGACATATCGGCCCACACACACACATACACGCTTCTTTATTTTTGGATGGCTATCAGCTCCTTTGTAGTGCCGTTTTATTGTGTAGTATATATTTAATCAGACTCTGATTACTGGGCACTTGGCTCATGTTCTTAGTAATTGCAAACAGTGCCATAGTAAGCATCTCTTTATGTTATCTTTACCATCTTGTAAGTATTTGGAACTAGAAATGGAAGTTTCTAAGTCAGGTTGGGGAATAGGTTAGACAATCAGCTTATCATGACCATGGGACAATGATGTGTGTAACCTGTACACTGCATTGTCTGAAAAGAGGCTCAATTTTGTTGGAAAGTTGGAAAAAAAATTCAGTTTCTTCACCAGTAGATGGCACCTAGTCTTTCTTTATCTTGACTAAAATTGCCCATAACTTCAGCACATTCCCAGCATGACACTGCGCCTGCACTAACAAAGCCATGATCACATCACGTACAAATGCCCCTGTCTCATTCCACTTATCCCATGTTTGTATTGTTCTGGTTCCAGGACGCTGAGACTTTAAGCCTGAGGCTCTAACTTGAGCAGGAAGAGTTTATTTTGGGATGAAGAATCTTCCCCCATAGGAGGGCCTCTCAACCAGTGTCTCTATTTCTTTGTCTTTAGAAACTGGGAAATTTTGGAAGAGAAAATGTTTTCTAAATCTGCAGAACTGCTTGTTTTTCTTAGAAAATGTCAGACTCCTGTGTTGATCAGATTTACTCAATTTGTAGAGGGGAACACAGAGCTGCAGGGGGACTGAGGGGTCATGTTGAGAGTAATTTTAGTCGATTATGCTTAGGAAAGTGACTCTACAAATCTCCTTAAGTACATAGAGTTGATGGTTCAAATATACACAAAGTATCCATTTCATCAAACCTATAAATATACATGTTTAAAATGGCCAGGGAGAAAGGAACAGCAAACTGTAATTTTAAAAACTGTGATGACATGTAATTTTGTTTTGTGGTAGGTGTCAGTTTTCTTTAAAATGAATATATTCAGAAAGCTCAGGGTAAAAGTTTAACATTTTACTTTCTTAAACATTTTGATCAGAACAACTGTAAATTTTTTCCCCACCAAAAATTACATTAGGATGACCTTGAATATACCTTTAAGAGAAATATAGGACAGAACTGGAAATTCATGATTTGCCTGTTCTATAAATATGGAAATGTCTTGACAGAGTTCCTGTCTCTCCTGAAAAACGATTCAAACACATGCGTTTTCTCAGAAAAATAAGAAAGATGAGTTTTGGGTTTGGTAGGAGAAGAAAATTAGGAATTATGATGCATTTGACTAACTATACCTTGAGTACTATAAAAATTCCACATTGAGCCCTCTGGGGACCATTTTGCACTATGACACACAGAATTTACTTATTGTCACCATAACTTGCAAAATTTTAGTCCTTAAAAATATACCCAGATCTTCTTCCTCCCCTCTTCCCTTTTCCCTTTCAAATCCAGATAGGGAATGTAAAGCTAGGTTCTTTTCTAATAGAATATTTCATTAATGATTAGGTGAAATGACCCAGTAAAATACCAAGATGTGTTCTGTTCTAAGTTAGCTGAACACATCATTAGGTGGATGCCTCTTCCCTGGGAATATCCTGATAATGACATTCAGGAAAAAAAAAAAAAAAGTGGGGAATTTTCAACTTGAAAATGATAAAATGTAAAATTATTTGCTCCAATATTCATGTAACATTCTTTATGGGTGACAACATTGTGTTTTTAAACACTCCTGTGCAGTCAAAGTCTGATACATCAAAATCCCATCTTAGCATAACTTGAGTTTTTAAAGGAAAAGTAAGTGATAACTTTGGTATGAAATGGGGAAGAACACTTTTTTTTTTTTAATGTGACATGAACAGAATATAGCCTTTTATACTCAGCTCAGTATTAAGCTTTCTAAAAATAATCACAAAACTGTTCACTAAAAGATTCCTTTTATATCCTCTTTCTTGGTGGATTTAGTCATGGTTATTAGGTCAAAAAGCTACTTGACAAAGAAGCTGAAGCATCAACAAACCACCACAAATGAAAAAAATGAGCCTTTGAAATTATAAGGAGTGAGGGGCGTGCTCTAGTCCGGTGACCTTTCAGAAATGCTTCTATTGTATCAAGTCAGCGATGCCTGCAGACATCCTTCCTCTGAATCAATCAACTACTCCATTAGGTCCTTTAAAGTCTGACTATTGAGACCTGTGGTTACAATCTTGGCCGTACATTTTAATCACTGGGGGAAACATTAATTAAAAAAAGAGACTGACTCCTAGCCCTATCCCATCCACCCCAATTAAATCTGAATGTGGGTCTGGACAAGGCAGTGAAAGTGCTAATATGGGCATTTTTTCATAGTCCGAAGAGTTGACTCATTGGAAAAGACTCTGATGCTGGGAGGGATTGGGGGCAGGAGGAGAAGGGGACGACAGAGGATGAGATGGCTGGATGACATCACCGACCTGATGGACATGAGTTTGAGTGAACTCCGGGAGTTGGTGATGGACAGGGAGGCCTGGTGTGCTGCGATTCATGGTGTTGCAGAGTCGGACACGACTGAGCAACTGAACTGAACTGAACTGAACTGAACAGAAGAGTTTGACGTCTATCAGGGTTAGCAAACTACCTGCCTTCTGTGGGCCAAGTCGCTTCAGCTGGGTCCAGCTCTTTGAGACCCTATGGACTGTGGCCCGCCAGGCCCCTCTGTCCATGGAATTCTCCAGGCGAGAATAGTGGAGTGAGTCGCCTTGCCCTCCTCCAGGGGATCTTTGAGACCCAGGGATTGAACCACATCTCTTATGTCTCCTGCTTTGGCAGGTGGGTTCTTTACCACTAGCGCCAGCTGGGAAGCCCCACAAACTACCTATCTAAATCTAAAATAAATTTTCCATTTCACATTCTCTGGAAAACTTACAAGCATCTGGTTAACATTTGAAGTTTTTTCCTCCCTTTCTTAGGAGGAGGCAACTGGACTGTGCTAATGATATAACTAAGTTGGGGAGAGAAGAGAATGTGACTTATGGGAAGGTCCAAAGATACCCACAGAAATTATTTAAAGAAAGTAAGCTTTTCTGGCCCAGGGTGCCTCATAGCTACTATTTATTATATCATGCTTGCCAAGATATTTTTCTCCTTTCAGAGACAGTTTCCTTAGAAAGGATGAACCCAGACAGTTGGCTTCCTCCAGGATCTTGTCTTATACCCTATTTAGTAAACTCTAAAGATGACTTGAGCCTGTGAAACTTTCAAGTGAAGAACGTTTCTGATCAAACATAGTCCTCTCACTTTAGGTAATGGGAAAACATCTTAACATTTCTTCCCAGCTTTTGTCAGCATGAGAAGCAGTACACCATGGGAGTTAGGGTGGTTAGAGACCAACCAGATTCAAATTCTGACTCTTGTACTTGCTGAATATTTAAATATTAGATCAAATTACTCAATTTCTCTGAAGTTTGTTTTCCTTATCTGTGAAATAGTGATATTAATTTTCAGGGATATTATAAGAATTAAATGGAATAATGAATAAGGATTAAATGAAATCATGTATGCAAAATGCTCAGCATAGCATTTGATTCAGAATTAGTAGCCAAGAAATAACAGGTATTATTATCTTAACTGTCTTTATCCACCTCCACTTAACTGACTGGAAAAATTAACCACCTCTCTCTCTAAAAAACATACTGACCCATGCCCCAAGCACCCTGAAATACTCTTAAGCACACAGGCTTACTTCTTTTACCAGCTGAGTTATAGACTTATCAAGAGTATTATTTGTTCCCAAACCTGTTAATGCCAGTTATTCTTGTTATTGGAATTTAATTAAATATTAAGTAAACAGATGAAATATGAATATGAAGAGTTATTTCTATGAAAACTAGGTTAAATACATAAGTAAATTCACATTGCAAAGAAAAAAAATAGTTGTGATAAAACAACTAACTGTAATGGACTTAGAAAATGGTAGAAATCTAGAAGCAATTTAGGCACAATTTGACTTTTAAATGACCTTAAGTTTTGGCTCTGCTTTTGAAAAACAAATATTGGCAGTCATATGAATATCATTTATGTAATAATGATAAGAATCTCTAGTCAGTCTAACTAATAAGGAAAAAAGACTTGGTCTTACATCAAAAAGTTGATGATTGAATGCACTTAGAGAATTTATATTAAAATATGGGTACGTACCATTTTCAAAAATTATCAGATCTTTTTTTGATTAACCCACCATCTTGTCATATCAGATTAAGGGAATTTCACTGAGTCACATTCCAAAGATTTCACACTGGGAGGAAAGTAGAAAAGATGAATTTGTTCCTTCACGGTAGACTCTTTCTTTAAAATTAACATGAGATGGATGAGAAGATGTTTTTCTCCTGTCTTTGCATTTTATTACCCAAGTTTTTAAAGAATATTATAATGAATCTCCATTCTACAGGTATAATGATCTATCATACAGGCTCAATTGTGTAGGCAGTATCTTGACTGAGATGCAGAATATTACAACTTTTAATGGCATAGATTATTATTTTTACCTACTCTGTTCTTTGCAAGATGGAAGTATATATGTGTTCTCTATGTATCCAGTAGCTTTTGTTTAGCATTAAGTTTGTGAGATTCATCCATATTATTTATTCCCATTCCTATCTAATATTCTCTTGTGTAAGTATATCACAATTTATCCATTATAGTGTTGAACAATTGGGTTATTTCCAGTTTTTCTTATGTTATGAATATTGCTGTTATTTATCTCATGTGACTGTATTTCTTTGGGTTTCTAGGAGTGAAATTGCTGGGTCATAATCAGCTTCTGTATATGATGCCATGCATTTTTTTTCAAGCTGGTTGTTCTAGTTTCAGTTTTAAAATATTTGCTTTGTTGTGTTAGCCTCTGAGGTTCAGACAGCACATGAGGGTCAGAAGAACCTCTGTTTGAAAGTTCTTCATCTAAGAGGCTCTTAGATAGCATGCCTGAAACTCCTGTTTCTTTGAGACAATTCTGGAGAAAAATTTAAATTCCCTAGTTGGCTTCCCTGTAGCTCCTGCAATGCAAGAGACCTGGGTTCAATTCCTGAGTCAGGAAGATCCCCTGGAGAAGAGAATGGCAACCCACTCTAGTATTTTTGCCTGGAGAATCCCATGGACAGAGGAGCCTGGAAAGCTACAGTCCATGGGGTCACAAGAGTCGGACGCGACTTAGCAACTAAACCATCACCATCAATTGGGATTATAGAACAGATCACACTTCAAGGGAGATGGCCAGCATTCTGTGTGGAGAGCCCAAGATGTATCCAAACTGCAGAATTTTAAAAGTACTGTTGGAGATTTAGGTAATTACTGCAAAATTAGTTTGCGATGTGACTCTGTTGATATTCTACTTGGGAATATGTCACAGGAGGCAAGTTATACACAAGCAAAGATATTTGAATGTAACAGAAGACTTGATCTCTATGTGCAGTTATGATAATCTCTCTTGTCTCTGAGAAGGGAAATGATCACAGTATTATGGTGGAAATAGACTTAATAGACCTTGGAGAACTGTGGGGTCAAAGAGGAGTCAAAGTTTCTGGCTCAGATGATTGGGTTAATGATGGGTTTATTCATCCTGATAAAGAATATAGGAGAAGCAAGTCATGCTGTGTGGCTAATGCAGCTCTGACTCCAAGAAGTCTTTCTATGTTGGTGGGAACAAATTCTTTAACCAGTGAAAGGAGTCTGGCCTCTTAAATAGTTCCCAGGTTTTACCAATAAACTATACTAGGACATGGGGGGTGAGGGGCAGGGGAGGAGAGGGTGAGATTTATAGAGAGTAACATGGAAACTTACATTACCATATGTAAAATAGATAGCCAATGGGAATTTGCTGTATGGCTCAGGGAACTCAAACAGGGGCTCTGTGTCAACCTAGAGGGGTGGGATGGGGAGGGAGATGGGAGGGAGTTTCAAGAAGGAGGGGACAAATGTATACCTATGGCTGGTTCATGTTGATGTTTGACAGGAAACAACAAAATTCTGTAAAGCAACTATCCTTCAATTAAAAAATAAATAGATTAAAAAAAAAAACATTCTAAGCCAGCAATTGCAAGATGGCATCAGCAACCATGATTTCTAGTCCACTGGGTGGCATAGAAAGGTGTCAACTCATCCCTCAAGTACTTTGAGTTTCACAGGGCAGTGAACTGTAAGGTGAACTGTGGGTGTCTGTGTCTGTCTCCCCAGCAAACTATTGAGGGCAGACGGTGGGTCTTTTCATTGTTGAACATCCAGTGCTAACATTGTGCTAGCCCCAGAGGACACACTCCATAAATGGATGCTAAGCTAAACTGAACTGAGGTCCCTTTAAGGAATGGGAGTCTTGTTTATCTCCAGACTGTTGTTGAATTGAATGACAGGAAGGTTTAGGGTGGTGCTGAAAGCTTTTGTATACAGAAAAGATTATTCAGAATTTGCTTTGGAATAAACAATTGGTATTAAATTGATTATAATCATACATTCATAAACCTGTTTTTTTAAAAGCTTTTTAATTGAGCTTACAAATCTAATAATTATATTTTTACCTCTGGCAAAATTTAGTCAGCACTTTTAAGGAGATAGCATAATTAGATTGTTCCATTTATGAATCTGGTTAAATTATCTTTCTAAACAGCACATTGCTCTAAAAGGCCAGATTTCATAAATTTAATATATTTGGTAAAAAAAATATTTTATTTTTATGAATTAAGTAAAACTTAAAATACTTAAGTAAACCCATGGGTGTGTATAAAATAAAATTCTCTGAGATATGCTAATATTGCCCATAAAGTCTAAGAGATTTCAGCTTAAGACCACAAATCTAAATCAATTATTCAATTATATATTTCAAATTGGAATTACCAGGCTGTTTCCTAAACAGCACAGTACACCTGTCAAATGGTAAATGAAGATATTAAGATATCCATGGTTTTATTGGATAAATTTGATATGTAACACAGTGTAAATTTAAGGTATACATCATGTTACTTTGACAACATTTATATTTTTTAATATGGTTGACATTGTAATAATATTTACCATAATACATACTTAAAGTACAATATTATTATCTGTGTCCAGTAAACTGTACATTAAATCCCCTATCTCTATTTTAGTATTTGTTACAAGTTTATACCCTTAAACACTATCAGTCTTATCCTACCACCTCTTTGCCCCTGTTAACCACTGTTTTACCTGATTTTCTATCAAGTATCTGTCAAGTATCTGTAACTCTGGACCAATCCCACACCCAGCTGACCACTTCCTTTCATTTCATGTTCCTTTAGCTTTTAAGATATGTGGCTAGATTTCTCATTTATATCTAAAGATCTGAGGACTTAACAGAATTGGAAGATACATAAATGTTTTTTCCTCTTAAAAGACTTTGAGCTGGACTAAATCTTAAGATATAAAAATGTTTTTCTACTTTACTTAATGGAAGCTAAGGCTAGTGTAACTTTCAGGAATATTTTATATGATGTTTATGACTTTGTCTGACTTGTAGTCCTAAGTCATGAAATCATTCTATTGCTACATCCGTCAAAAGTAAAACCCTGAAAGTCTTATATGTCAAACTGGCCCCTTCATAATCAATAGACAGACATTATGAATGACAGTCCTTTGCAGACTTTGCTAGTTGATCACTGCATTTTCCTCATTTTCCCAGAGCCCTTAAAAAGTAGCATTGCAGATGGCACTACAGAGATCTGTGGACTGAGCCTAAACAGGACACCTCTTTGCCACCTTCTTTGTCATGCTAAGAGAGCAGTAAACATCTCAGGATCAGGAGACATGTGTTTTCAAAGGAAAGATATTCACCTAAATTTATTTGAGGAAATACAGTTTAATGGTTAAGACCTTGGGTTACAAAAAACATACCTTCTTTCAAATATAGGGTCCATCCTAACTGTGAGCTTTGGAAAATTATCCAACCTCCTTGTACCATAATTTTCTCATCTTAAAATGTGGATAGAATGCAGCGTTTTATGAGTGTGAAAGGAGATAATTTATGTAAAATGCTGAGCAGATTGCCTGGGATATTGGAAAGTGTGAAAGTGAAAGTGTTAGCCGCTCAGTCATGTCTGACTCTGCAACCCTATGGAGCCCTCCAGTCTCCTCTGTCCATGGGATTCTCCAGGCAAGAATACTGGAGTGGGTAGCCATTCCTTTCTCCAGGGGATCTTCCTGACCCAGAGACTGAACCCAGATCTCCTGCATTGCAGGCAGATCCTTTACTCTCTGAGCTACCAGGGAAGCTCTGGAAATGTTTGCTGAATGATGATGGTCACTTCCCTGAATTTTCTGGGCATCGGAAGAGAGAAGAAAAGCATGTCTTCAGCCAGCGAGGAAAACGAGGGCAATGTGTGACAGCAGCAGTGGTCAGGGCAGCTGAGCAGGACCAGAGTCTTTGCAAACAAAGGCAGCAGGCAGAAAATAAATCTGAGCTGCAGAATCCCATCACAGAGGCCCCAGCGCTGCAAATAGCAGCTGCAGCTGCAGGCTAGCGGCTGGTCTTTACATGTCCACAGTGTGAAAAGATTCACTGTGACAAACCGGTCTTTTCCATCACACCCACACAAAGCCAGCAATCATACACAGGAGTAAACTCTGAATGTTTAGCAGCTATATATATATATATATATATATATATATATTTTTTTTTTTTTTTCTTTAAATAGAGAACAGCAGACTAACTGAGAATACAGATTATGTATATGAGAGAGAGGGCTTGGTGAATTTTGTATGCTGCCTAGATGTTCTCATATGCAGTACAGAGGATTCTGGATTGTTTAGCTGCCAATAGTAACTCTTTCCACCTGTAAGACATTTACCAGGTTCAGACAGTATGCCAAGGACTTCACATGTGTTAGCATCTCTATGGGGCGGGTGTGAGTGGCTCAGATGGTACAGCGTCTGTCTACAATGCGAGAGACACGGGTTCTATCCCTGGGTCAGGAAGATCCCCTGGAGAAGGAAATGGCAATCCACTCCAGTACTATTTGCCTGGAAAATCCCATGGACAGAGGAGCTTGGTAGGCTACAGTCCATGGGGTCGCAAAGAGTCAGACACGACTGAGCGACTTCACCAGACCTTGAAAAGGGACCAGCGAAAGACGAAGCAGCTAAGGCTCAGGTTAGATACTTGACTGAACACTGAAAGATTCTAAATACAGACCCAAGATAAAAACCCAACTCCAGTGTCTTACTGTTAAAACTTTGCTGTGCTTCCTTGAAATGACAATGATGTCTTGCTCACAAATTATTTCCTGTGCTTGTTTCTTGTTACCTCAGAAAAGGGGCAAGGTGCCACACTTGTTTGTTTTGTATCTCTAAGCTTTCAATTCTTAGTAAGAAGTGAGTGGATGCTTACTGATAGATAAGCTGTTATGATGGAAGAGGGGAATGGGAGAAATTGGTCAGATCTCACTGACATTACCTCAAAGTTACTTAAAGCAAAAAGAAGAAAGACTTACCTGTCAATCTGTTTACATTTTTTTTTGTTTAGCTGCGTGCACGTGCTAAGTTGCTTCAGTCGTGTTCGGCTCTTTGTGACGCTATGGACTGTAGCCTGCCAGGCTCTTCTGTTCATGGAATTCTCCAGGCAAGAATACTGGAGTGGGTTGCCATGCCCTCCTCTAGGCGATCTTCCCCACCCAGGGATGGAACCTGTGTGTCTTGTGTCTCCTGCACTGGCAGGTGGGTTCTTTACCGCTAGCTCCACCTGGGAAGTCTAAATGCTGGTTACAAACTATTAAGATAAGACAAGATGCTACCTCAAGAATACCGAAGTTTTGACTAAGTACTGCAAACTGAAATGCCCACCTGGGCTTGGTACTTAATGCAAATGAGTGAAGTGGCCTAAGAAGCAGCTTGGGGTGACTCCCCCTGAGCTCCAGCCGATTGTTTCTACCTACACTCAGTATTTCCAAGATAAGCCAAAAATTCATGATTTGAATGCTTTTTATAGTTTTTACATGAAACAAGTGTGTGGGCCAGGCAAAATTAACTTGCAGACTGGTTTTACAGGTCACAGGCTGCCAGGTTGAGACCTCTGGTTTAAACAGTAAGACACATAAATATGGAGAATAGGAGCTAGACTGTAATTGGTGCATGAGGAATATATGTAAAGTATTCAGAAAAGTCAGAGATAATATTCAGCAGGAGCATTAGAGAAGACTTTGTGAAGGATGTCACCTTTCAGTTTATCCTTCCGAAATGCATCAGCTTTGGAACCGCTACAGTGGGAATGAACACTGCTTCAGCTGCAGGAAATAGTACCAGCTAAGACCTGCGGATGGGAAACCATAAGTCAGGGGCCTCTGAGCTACACTGTACTTTGATATTCTTGTTTATTTGTTTCATTTTGGTTTGTTTTTTAGTTTCTTACTAAAAATATATTTACTGCCCATGTAACCCATAGTCATCAGAATTAGAAAAATGTCTGTGTGTTGGCAATAAACACTATAAGCATGGAGAAGATATGGAGACTGAAAATCATTAGGGTTCATAAATTAAAAGAGATTTTAAGGGAATGGAACTCTCACATAGTGTGTGGCAGGACATGAAACTTAAAAGACCATCCGAATCTTGGAAAGGATCCAGCAAAGGCACCGGGACTAATTTGGGAGATGAAGGGTATGTCTTAGGAGGAGAGGCTTAGAGGGCTTAACATGCTTCAGCTTTAAAATAAGGCGGGTGAGCAGAGTTCTATTGATAGCCTGCAAGGCTTCCAGTATGAACTTGTACTTGGTGTGAGATAAAATCCAAAGTCACACTAAGGAATGTCAAGAAGGCGGGTTCCTTTCTTTTTTCCTGGTTGAGTCCAGGAACATTTTGTGCAAAAAAGCTTTTTTTGTTTGTTTGTTTTCTAAATGGAATGGACTTCCATAAGTATTTGGGGGAACAGCTTCAGTTTTATCACCATCCATTCACTGAAGTGCTAATTTTAAAGGTCAGTTATTCATAATAGCAATTTATGACGTTGTGAGTCGAGATACCAGTGTCCTGGTAGCTTCAAGTGCACGCAGAGTAAATCTGAGACACACATACAGATACACGTAGAAATGAGAGAGAGAGAGTCTCTTTTCCTCTCTGTTTTACTAAACCACTCAGTTCAGTTCAGTCACTCAGTCGTGTCCGACTCTTTGCGACCCCATGAACCGCAGCACGCCAGGCCTCCCTGTTCATCACCAACTCCCAGAGTCCACCCAAACCCATGTCCATTGAGTCGGTGATGCCATCCAACCATCTTATCCTCTGTCATCCCCTTCTCCTCCGGCCCTCAATCTTTCCCAGCATCAGAGTCTTTTCAAATGAGTCAGCTGTTCGCATCAGGTGGCCAAAGTATTGGAGTTTCAGCTTCAACATCAGACCTTCCAATGAACACCCAGGACTGATCTCCTTTAGGATGGACTGGTTGGATCTCCTTGCAGTCCAAAGGACTCTCAAGAGTCTTCTCCAACACCACAGTTCAAAAGCATCAATTCTTTGGTGCTCAGCTTTCTTTATAGTCCAACTCTCACATCCATACATGACTACTGGAAAAACCATAGACTTGCTAGATGGACATTTGTTGACAAAGTAATGTCTCTGCTTTTTAATATGCTGTCTCGGTTGGTCATAACTTTCCTTCCAAGGAGTAAGTGTCTTTTAATTTCATGGCTGCAGTCACCATCTGCAGTGATTTTGGAGCCCCCCCAAATAAAGTCTGTCACTGTTTCCACTGTTTCCCCAGTGACTTAGTTGAAGCTCATAAATCATCACAAAACTTGCATAGGAAAAACTGGAAGTAAATGCAACAATTTTAGCGATTTTAATCTCTAATTGGTTAAATTTTTAATATTTAATATAATTGTAAGTTTAGAAGCAGGACTCAGGATCAAGAATACAGATGAGTTCTGAAATGTGTTCACACAGTAATAGTTGAGGATGTGAGAAGGGATGAGCTTATCCAGGTGGAGAATGTAGACAGAGAGAAAGGGGTCTGGAGGCAGAAGCTTAGGCTAAGTTCCCTACCTCACTCCTGGCCAGGGGCCTAGCAAGGAAAAGAGGGAGAGCAGGGGCAGATGTGAACGTGTGCATACTAAATCATTTCAGTCATGTCCAACTCTTTGTAACATTATGGACCACCTGTAGCCCCCCAGGCTCCTCTGTTCATGGGCTTCTCCCGGCAAGCATACTAGAGTGGGTTGCCAAGCCCTCCTCCATGGGATTCTCCCAACCCAGAGACTGAACCCATATCTCTTATGTCTCCTGCATTGGCAGGTGCGTTCTTCACCACTAGTGCCACCTTGGGGGAGATGCAGGGTCTATCATCTACTGCCATAAGCCCTTTCCTCCTGATCGCTTTTCAGTCATCTAAACAGTCCTTTAGCTCTACACATATCTTTTGCTATGGACTGAATTGTAGCCCCACTCCCCTTCCAATTCCTGTTGAATCCTACCCCTTCCCCCCAACCCCGCCCTGCTGCTGCATAGGATGGCATTTGGAGATAAGGCCTTTGAGATGTAATTAAGTTTAGATGAGGTCATGAGGGTGTGATCATCACAATGAGATGGGTGTCCTTATAAGGAGAGTCAGCAGAGAGCTTGCTCTTTGTCTCTGTGTCCTGGAGGACATATGAGAAAGCAGCCAGCTACAAACCAGGAAAGGGGCTCTCACTATAATCTGACCAGGCACTCAGAACTCAGGCTTCCAGCCTCAGAACTGTGAGAAATAACTTACTGTTATGACACCCAGTCTGTGGTATTTTGTTATGGCAGCCTGAGTTGACTAATCTACCTTCAAAAACAGTTTTGGGGGGATAATCTTTATACATTTTCATTTTTAAAACATTGAATTATAGTTAATTTATAATGTTGTGTTTATTCCAGGTGTACAGCAAAGTGACTCAGTTATACATATTTATACTTTTTTTTTTCTTTTCTTGTTTTGAAAGCACTAACTTTAGGTCCTTGGGGCTTCCCCTGTAGCTCATTTGGTAAAGAATCTGCCTACAGTGCAGGAGACTGGGGTTCAATTCCTGGGTCAGGACTATCCCCTGCAGAAGAAAATGGCAACGCACTCCAGTTTTCTTGCCTGGAGAATCCCATGCATAGAGAAGCTTGGCAGGCTACAGTCCATGAGTTTGCAAGAGTTAGATGTGACTTAGCAATTAAAGCACCCACTTTAGGTCCTGAAAAGCTTAAATGAAATGTCAAGGAACCCTGAATAGCCAAAATAATACTAAAAGAGAAGAACAAAGTTGGAGGTTACACTTCCCAATCCTAAAACTTACTATAAAGCTATAGTAATAAAAACAGGGTGGTACTGACATAAGAGAGAGACATATAGGCCAATGGAATGGAACTGAAAGACTAGAAATAAACCCTCACATCTACGGCCAAATGATTTTCAACTAGAGTGCCAAGACCATTCAATGAGAAATGAATAGTTTCTTCAACAAATGCTGCTGGGACAACTGGATGAAAGTGAAGTGAAGGTCTCTCAGTTGTGTCCGACTTTTTGCAACCGCATGGACTGTAACCCGCCAGGCTCCTCTGCCCATGGAATTCTCCAAGCCAGAATACAGAAGTGGGTAGAGTTCCCTTCTCCAGAGGATCTTCCCAACCCAGGTATTGAACCCAGGTCTCCTGCTTTGCAGGATATCCACATACAAAAGAATGAATTTAGGCCCCAACATCACACTGATAAAAAATAAACTTGAAATGTATTAACAACAACAACAAAAAGAATGGAAGGAAGGAAAGCATTAACAACCTAAATATGAGTTAAAACCATAAAAGTTTTAGAAGAAAACAGAGTGAAATCTTCATGACACCAACAGCTTGAACATCAAGAGAAAAATCAGACTTCATCAAAATTAAAAACTTCGGTGCATCAAAGTTTGTGCATAATCAAAGTGAAAAGGTAACTTACAGAATAGGAGAAAATATTTGCAAATCATCTATTTGATAAGTGTTTAGTACTCAAAACATATATAAAACTTTTTTTGTAAAAATAATTCTACATTTATTTAATATGTAACATTTTCCTTCATGATACATTCATGCCAACAAAATGTAACAATACTTTGAAATATATGTCCTTAATTATTGTTACAAGATTTCCTGGGCTATGTAGTCTACTTTATGATAATATGTAGTCTACTTTTATTTAATATGACATTTAAAAAATTTTTGACAGATAATTTTATTATCAAATTAAGTTAAAGAAAATATGTTTAAACCTGAAGAACAAACATCATTTCTTATATTTATTTAATTTAAATTTGCCATTTTACAAAATGGCTTAAGTTGGCTTCAAAGGAAAATATATAAGTGAGGCCATCTGTATGTCTTCTTTGGAGAAATGTCTACTTAGATCTTCTGCCCATTTTTTGGACTGGGTTGTTTGGCTTTTGTTGTTGTTGTTGTTATTGAGCTTCATGAGCTGTGTATACATTTTGGAGATTAACCCCTTATCTATTGCTTCATTGGCAAATGTTTTCTCCCATCCTGAAGATTGCCTTTTCATTTTGTTTATGGTTTCCTTTGGTGTGCAAAAGCTTTTAAGTTTAATTAGATCCCATTTGTTTATTTTTGCTTTTATTTTCTTTACTGTAAGTTGTTGTTGTTCAGTCACTCAATAACATCCAACTCTTTGTGACCCCATGGACTCCACACCAGATCGCCCTGTCCTTCACCACCTTCCAGAGTTTGCTCAAACTCATTTCCGTTGAGTCAGTGATGCCATCCATCCAACCATCTCAACCTCTGTCATTCCCTTCTCCTCCTGCCTTCAATCTTTCCCAGCATCAGGGTATTTTCCAGTGAGGCGGCTCTTCACATCAGGTGGCCAAAGTATTGGAGTTTCAGCTTCAGCATCAGTCCTTCCAATGAATATTCAGGATTGATTTCCTGTAGGATTGACTGGTTTGACCTTGTAGTCCAAGGGACTCTCAAGAGTCTTCTCCAACACCACAGTTCAAAAGCATCATTTCTTTGGCACTCAGCCTTCTTTATAGTCCAACCTCACATCTGTACATGACTACTGGAAAAATCAGAGCTTTGACTAGATGGACATTTGTGGGCAGAGTAATGTCTCTGCCTTTTAATATGTTGTCTAGGTTGGTCATAGCTTTTCTTCCAAGGAGCAAGCATCTTTTAATTTCATGGCTCCAGTTACTGTCTGTAGTGATTACTCTAGGAGGTGGATCAAAAAAGATTTTGCTGCTATTTATGTCAAAAAATGTTCTGCTTATGGTTTCCTCTAAGAATTTTATAGTGTCAGGCCTTACATTTAGGTCTTCAATCCATTTTGAGTTTATTTTTGTTTATGGTGCTAGGGCATGTTCTAATTTCATTCTTTACATGAATCTGTTTAGCTTTCCCAGCACCACAGAATACATAGAACTCTTATTACTCAAAACAAAAACAACCCACTTGAAAAATGGGTAAAGGACTTACATATACATTCCTCCAAAGAAAATATCCAAATAGCCAACAAGCACATAAAAACTGGTAAACATCATTAGTTATTAGTGAAATGCAAATCAAAACCAACAGTGAGATATAACTCACCTTCCAGAATGGTTATTTTTGTTTTGACCACACCCTGCAGCTTTTAGGATCTTAGTTCCCTGACAGACGATTGAACCTGAGCCCTTGGCAGTGAAATCATGGAGTCCTAACCACTGGACCATGAAGGAACTCCCAGAATGGCTATCATTCTTAAAAACGAAAATAATAAGTGGTGACAAAGATATGAACAAATTGAACCTTTGTACATTGCCGCTGGGAGTGTACATAGTGCAACTACTAAGAAAAACAGTTGGTGCTTCCTCAAAAAGTTAAATATAGAATCACCACATGATCCACCAATTGCTCCTAAGTATATATCCAAAAACACTGAAATTGAGTATTCAGTGAAGTATGCATACACATATATTCCCAGCAGCATTAGTCACAAAAGGTGGAAATAGCCTAAATATCCATTAGGAATGAATGGATAAGTAAATTGTGGTATATTCATATGCTAGAATATTACTGTCATAAAAAGGAGTTAAATATTCCTTTTTATATAACACAGTGTGAGTGGACCTTGAAAACATTATGTTACATAAAAAAGTCAGACACGAAAGGTCACATATTGTATGACCCCATTTATATAAAATATATAGAACGAATAAATTGATAGGGACAGAAAACATACCACTGGTTGCCCAAGAATGAACAGAGGTGAATGGGAGGTAACTGCTCAGTGGGTACCAGGTTTCCTTTTAGGATGATGAATTCGTTTGGAACTAGATAGAGGTGATTACACAACATTCTGAATGTTCTAAATGCAACTCAATTTTTCTGTTTAAGTAGTTAATTATTTGTGATGTGAATTTTACCTCAATAAAAAATTTATTTAAAAAGTAACAAACCCCTTAATTCCTTAGACATTTACAAATGCCCTTTCAAATAACTTCTGAATCAATGATAAAATTAAAACCAAAATTTGATTATTCAGAAATTAATGAAAAAGTAAGTACTCTAAATCAAAATATGAGTGATATAACTAAAGACCTGGGCTGTAAATAAAGTCTAAATCAAATTCTCAACATAGAAAGCAACAACAAAACAAACTGGACCAAAAGAAGTTAGGAGAAGAAAATAGAGTAAAACCGTAAACTATTTTTTTCAAAGCACCAACAAAAATAGTTATACACTAGAAAAACATATTAATGGAGAGAGGAAAAGTAAAAAAATAGATTAGTAATTAAGGATCAGAAAAATGGCAAAATATTACCAATAAAACATTGTACATAAAATTTTCTTAAATCTAGAAGAATTAAAAGGTTTTGTAAAGCAAAAAAGTTAATTTAAAAAGGAGATACTCCTGAAACTAACATAACATTGTACATTGTTTCAAAGTCCATAGAAGACACTGAATTATTATTGTCAAAGATTTACCATTTAAACGGGCACCAGGCCAGACTGTTTTATAACCAAATACCATCTATTTTCAGTGAACACATTTTCCTGTTATTTACACTATTTTAAATGTCAGAAAAGATACATGTCTAAATTAATTTTTTGTTGCTAATATAACTTATTGATAAAAAGAGCACAAAAAGAACTTTTAGAGTAATTTCATCAACAAATTCAAATATATCTAAAACAAAATACTAGAAAATGGATCCAGAATTGTATTAATAGAATAATACACCATAATGAAATAGGATTACTACTACCAGAAAGGCAAGGCTTGTCCAACATTAGGCAATTTTTCAAAATATAGAACTCATTCTATAAACAAATTAAAGAAGAAAAACATGTGACTACAACAATGTATACCAAAATACATTTGATAAAAATCAATAGTCATTACTAACAGTTAAGTGAATAGGAAAAAAGGGAAACTACATAAAAATAATAGCCTATTTACTACAAATAGCAAATGTCATAGTTCAAAATCTAGATCCATTTCTATTAAAATAAAAAATAAGAGAGGAATAGTCACCTTCTGCACTATTATAACATTACATTTGGGCTTCTAACTAATGTAATAAGAAAATAAAATAAATACAAATTGAAAATTAAACAAAATTATCATCTTGCGTATTATATAATTGTCATGTACTGTGCTCAGTCGCTCAGTCGTGTCCAACTCTTTGTGACCCCATGACTGTAGCCAGCCAGGCTCCTCTGTCCATGGGATTTTCCAGGCAAGAATACTGGAGTGGGTTGCCATTTCCTTCTCCAGGGGATCTTCCCAACACATGGTTTGAACCCATGTCTCCTGCTTAGCAAGTGGATTCTTTCACCACTGGGCCACCTGGGAATACAAAAAAATTATAAGAATAACTTCATAGCTTTTCTTTATACTCTCAGTAACCAGTTACAATACTTCGGCCACCTGATGCAAAGAGCCAACTCATCAGAAAAGACCCTGATGCTGCGAAAGATTGAGGGCAGGAGGAGAAGGAGACGGCAGAGGATGAGATGGTTGAATGGCATCACCGACTCAATGGAGATGAGTTTGAGCAAGCTCTGGGAGATGGTGAAGGACAGGGAAGCCTGGCATGCTGCAGTCCATGGGGTCACAAAGAGTTGGACAAGACTGCGTAACTGCACAACAACCAGCTGCAAGGACTTCCTAGGCGGCGCTAGTAGTAAAGAGCCTGCCTGCCAGTACAGGAGACATAGGAGACATGGGTTCCATCCCTAGGTCAGGAATATTCCCTGGAGGAGGGCATGGCAACCCACCCCATATTCTTTCCAGGAGAATCCCATGGGCCTAGGAGGCTGGTGGGTTACAGTCCTTAGAGTCGCAAAAAGTTGGACATGACTGAAGCAACTAAAATGTCTAGGCACAAACTTAACATGAAGGATATGGGATTTTAAATAATTTTTTTAATTGAGGCATAATTGATATACAGTATCATAAATTTCAGGTGTAAAACAGAGTGACTCACAATTTGTAAAGGTTATGCTCCATTGGTAATTATTATAAAATATTGGCTATATTTCCTGTGCTGTACAATATATGCTTATAACTTATTTATATTTCTCTGCACTCTTTGGTTGGTGCAGGGAACATTACTGCTTTTATTTTGAAAGATGTGGCAGAGATTGATATTTACCTATCTACCATTCATTCTCATTCTCTTTAATAAAAGAAACTTATTACCACTGAGAATGCCACTCAGCTTCTTCTATAGTCAGATATGACCATGTAATCAAGTTATGGCCAGTGGGATGTATTAGATGTTTTATGTGGGACTTCAAAGAAATCACAAAGATATTTAGAAAGTGAGTCCTTTTTTGCTGCTGCCTGGAATGTAGATGTAATGACTAGAGCACTAGCAGCCATTTTGGATCGTGAAGTTACCTGGGATGACAGAACAGAAAGAAGGAGTCTAGATTCCTGATGACAGTGTGGAGTCACAACAATGACTCTAATTACTTTTGGACTTGCTCTAAGTGAGTGAGAAATACTTCTGTCTTGGTTCAATTGACATTATTTTGTGATTTTGTGTTATATTCAGCCTAATCTCATCCTAAATAATACAAAAAGGAAAACCCAGTAAAGGATTTAATAAACTAAAATAAAAAGAGTCCTGTTGGCCAATTTTCTCTTTCCTGATGGAGATAAGGAATCTGAAAACTTCCAGCTGAATATATACCATCAGAACTAGAGGTTACATGTTTTAAAACAAAACAGTTCTTAAAAAAAAAAAAAATACAGTCCTGGGAAAATTACACATGTCTACTTATTCTTCTAACTTGGAATCTTACTTTAACCATATAATGCACTCTACAACTATTTATCTTGGGATCTGTTCATACTTCCAATTCCTTAAATAATGTTTTGTCTTTTTAAAATCAAGTCCTTAATTACCAAAAAGTTCCCTGGGCTATAAAATGTCTTCTCCATGGATTGCAGTATGTCCTGGCACATGTTCACTTCAGTAAAATGATCAGTGTATTAAAAACCCAACCAAGTGTCTGCAGAAGCCAGTGATGGCATGGCACCTCTTCTGTGGCATGTGTGAAATCTGCCCATCATTATAAACATTCTTTGCAACATGACACTCTGCCCTTATGTCCATTTCATATGTGGTGTTCAGTGTGATGGGAAAGCTGGGGGAAAAAATGATTCTTTTTTTAAGGACTAGTCATATAGAATCACAATGTTAAACCTAGAAGGGGCTTCAGAGGTCATTTTTTCAGACCCCTCATTTTACACAAAAGGAATCAGAGGCCCAGAAAGGCCATTTGATTTTCTTAAACTCTTCTGGTTAATGTTAGGTCCTGAAATAGAAACCAAGAGTCTGACTTCAAATTCTAGGTTTTTTAATTTGTTTCATCTATTAATGGATACTCTAATGATAGACTGGGTGGGGAGGAGACAGTTACTGTTTTTTTCTTTCAATACATCTAACTTTGTATTACAGAATATACTGTATTCTGGCTGACATTTAGCTGTTTAGCATCTAAGAGCAAATGAATATTTTAGAAAGCAAAACAATATACTCAGTAGCACTATGTGATTGAGAAAAGGCTTTCTTTGTAGAAGATGTTCATTAACCTTCTTGACTGGTTTTCCACCTCCTCCCCACCAAATAGCTAAAGCATGATGATATTGATTCTAAGTTGAGTTTCCATCCTTATATGAAAAGTTAGCTTGGCACAGAGCGTGGCAGAGCTAAGTCTGACCAGCTGTGCTCTTAGCCACGGGAAATTAAGTGAGACAGTATGGCTGGTTCTGTACAAATCAATCAAATCTTATGAAAATGGTCTTGAAAACACATATCAATAAAAGCACACAGGTAGTTGTCTTTTCATATAAACTAATTTTAGTCCTCATCCATAAGATGCCATGAATGTGGACAAAGAAATGATTGTTTTGGCCAAAATTTTCATTCGGGTTTTTCCACAAACTGTGAATGAACTTTTGGGCCAACCCAATAAGATGTTTTTCTTAGGTTGACCAGTTGGTAATTCATATTTCTCCATCAGTTCCATGAGAATTTGGGGAGAAAGTGGCTAACAGTCTATTAATATTTTAAGTTAGACTTGTGTACATGTTTGCCATGTTGAAACAAAACAATGGCTAATGGTCTGACTTTTTTTTGCCCATGCCCCATATATTTTAAAATATATAATTCACTGGTTTTTAATATATTCACAAAGTTGGGCATCCATTACCACTACCTAATTCCAGAGCATTTTCATCATTCCCTAAAGAAACTTCATATCTACTAGCAGTCACTCTTAATCCCACCTCCCCTCAACCCCAGGCAACCACTAATTGAGTTTCTGATGCAATAGATTTGCCTGTCCTGAGTATTTCATATGAATGGAATCATACAATATATGGTCTTTTGTGTCTGGCATCTTTCACTAAGCATAGTGTTCCCAGGCTTCATGCATGTTGTAGCATGTATCATTACTTCATCTTTTTGTATGCACTGTAATTTTTTAAAGGATGTTTCTTGAAACAAAGATAAAAGCTAAATATTCATTAATAGAAAATTTTGCTATTCTTGGAGGAGAAAATGAGACAAAATATTCAACATAGAGATTTGGCTTGACAAATAAATATTAGTATATTGATGAAAAGTAAGAAAAAGTTTAAACCCAATAATTAAGAACAGACAACAAAAAGCTAATGGGAACATGACATTATCATCAATACAGAGGTTTTTCTTTATAATAGTGAAAATTAAGGTATATGTTGAGTTAACATGTTATGATTCTTAATTTGATTTAATTTTTTATTATCAGGCAAACTTTTTGCTTTTCCGAGTTGACACATGCCTCTGTCAGACAGAAAGAGAAGAGCAAGAAGGAGCACGAGGCTGCAGCTGAATTTAGAAAGTCAGAGGTGCTCTCATAGCCACATGAGATGAACAGAAGATTCCTTCCAGTAGGCAAGAGAGCAGAGTGCAGACAACAGATGTGAGAAGGTGCTCATAGCTGTTGAGCTCCAGCATCCTTGTGCTGAAGAAGGGGCGGTGCAAACATGATTGACGTTCACAGGGAATATGAAAGCACCGGGCTTCTCCCCAGCAGCTTGTCACACTGACCTGCACCATCTCTCGACTGCTCGTGGGGTTTCTGTCAACTAGTGCTGGAAAGGACAAACTGTTTGGAGAATAACACTTTATTGTGACCATGCCAGAACCCACTAAGAAAGAGGGTAAGATTCATCCCTAGATCTTTATGTTGTACTTTTTAATAAAGCATGTTCTTTTTTTTTTGCTATCTTCAAAAAATATCTAATTTCTTAAAGAGACTATAAGATAATAGAACACTGTGACTTAAGGAAAAGAACCTTTAGAGTAAAAAGACCAGAGGGTAAATATAGGAAGAGTATAACCCATTAAAAAATATCTGATAATGGTCATTTATGAAGGAACATTAACTAAAATGATCAAATTAGAATTTTATCATTAGTTGCAAAGAATCCTTAAAGTTTAATTTTCTTAGGTTCAGTCCCAAATTTTTCACCTGTATTTACAGTTTGTGGGGAGTGGGAGGAACTTGGAATGTTTTCTTAAATAGTTAACAAATTTGTTCAAGATTTCAAAAAAGAATTTGTGACATTTCCCAATTTGCTATATTTTTCTCCTAGAAAGACATTTAAAATATGCAGATGCAGTTATTTTTTGGTTTTATCAGTTTGGAGCTTTATTAATTATGTATGACATTATTGTAATCTTGCATGGGAAAAAAATAAAACACCTGGGTTAAAGAATATCTTTGAATGTCAATGACAGACTGTGTTCTTTAATGAGATTTATTGTAGGTAATTTCATAGTAATCATTTAAAAATAATTAAGATGAAAATAATCTTCATTAGGAAAAATGCTTCCTCCAATAAACAGCTTCTCCTATCTATGAAAAATCAATATCTTAAAACTACTTATTAATAATATAAACAAGCTGAAATTCAAAATTACTAAAATAACTGATGAAAAAGACTAACAGCAGAAATACATTGAATTTAATTTTAAATGGTAACATCTTTTAAAAATACTTTTTTCATTTGTTTTAGTCTTCATTAGTGCCTACTAAATCTTTGTTTTTCACTTTTGCAAATAAAAGCAACAAACTGACAAACATTAGCAGAGAGCTAGAGAGCATAAAAATGGTATTTAGCTTTCTTTTTCATTTTTAATTCTAAAAACTGCTTTTAACCATTATTTTGAAGAGCCTTGAAAAAAATGCTAGATGTTGAATCCAAAGTTGAAATACTAACCAAATTACCAAAAGTTTTGAAATATATTTTCTTTATGTAATTAAGTAACCAGTGTTGACAGGCTGTGGTGATCAGTTTACAGGTTGGCTTTACTTAGTGGCGGAGGGCATTGATGGATGAAGTCTTCTACCCGAAATAACCGCACCAAATGCATGCATTAATATGGGAACTTAATCCTGACTATCAAGCAGCGAGTCCAGTCCCTGCTGAAGTGTCTTATTTGTAATGCAAATGATTTACTTGTGTATTAAGTGTCCTTTTCATCTGATCTGTCACTTGACTAGCCTCTTCAAGGCTTATTTGGATGAAATGCATTCTATGTTTCCTGACTGAGGACAGAATATTGTTCTAATTATCCTGCATTTAGTGGATGAATTTGCATGTGTTATTTTAAAGCCTATTGGAAAATGACAAGAAAAGCTGAGAAACTAAGAGGTAATATGAAGAGCTGTAGAGCCTATAAAGCCAATTAAATTATTTGGATTGCTAGATGTGATAAAGTTTTACTTTTTATCTGACAACTCAATCTGATCCATTTTACTTTTAAAGACAATGAAACTAGCGAGACAGGAGAAAAATATATCTTTAACTTCAGCCCTTTCCCCACCCCACCCCCCAAAAAACCATGTATAAATTTTGGTTATAAATCAACATACATACCAAAGTGCCCATAATCTTTTGCTATAAAAGCACTGTGGATGTTCTGTGTAGGAGTTGCCCCCAGCACAGTAATTTTATACTCAGATTCTTTGGTTAGTTTAAATTTGGATGGTGGGGAGTCGGGATAAAAAGAAAGTTACTGATATATTTAAAATCCTTTGAGGAAGTACAGGGATTTTTTTGGTTTCCTCAGCAGCAGAACTGATTTTTAAAGGAACTACACCTTGAAGAGTTTTCTTAATGAAATCATTGCATTTTTCTGTTGTTTACATCAGAAACGTAAGGAGTATGGCAAGTCAGGGGCTATTCGGGTCCTTACACCTTCTCCCAATTAATGTCATTTTTACTGAGGTTGAACTACCTTGGCTCAGATGGCAATGCAGGAGACCCGGGTCCAATCCCTGGGTCGGGAAGATCTCCTGGAGAAGGCAATGGCACCCTACTCCAGTACTCTTGCCTGGAAAATCCCATGGACAGAGGAGCCTGGTAGGCTACAGTCCATGGGGTCGAAAATAGTCGGACACGACTGAGCGACTTCACTTCACTACTTACTGGGGTTGGTTTCGTTCCATTTACGCATGCCTCTGAAAGACAGCCTCAAGAATAAAATGTGCTGCCAAATCAGGTCTACAGAATTCTTTCAAACTATCTGCAGAATCATCCCCATCAAGCAGGTTTCTCCAGCCCCTATGGATCTCCTTACATGTCTTCCTTAGCTGGAAGAACGATCCCCAGGCAGAGCATGACTGCCTGCTGTAAATCTTGATGACACATGAGCTGCTTTGACCTTCCCAGGATCCAGGAGCACTGGACAACTCCTCAAAAGAGGCCGGGTTTTCAGCACCTGAAAGTGCAAAAGATGTCTCTCTCAAATGCCTCCCAACCTGCAGCGGCCTAATTCTAGGAGCTTCAGGTTTGGTCTTGGGAGAGTTGGTCCTTCTAAGGAGAAGGGGGAAGTATGGTTGTACCTTTAAACCTCATGGAGGGACTCTAATGGAAGTAATTAGTCAACAGCCCTTACTTAGACCCTTCAGAATGTTCTAGATGGCTCAGTAAGCTCTTTCTGAGAAATAAATATTTTTAAGGAAATAGCTTCCCTGGTGGCTCAGACAGTAAAGAATCTGCCTGCAATGTGAGACCCAGGTTTGATCTCTGGGTTGGGAAGGTCCCCTGGAGAAGGGAATGGCAACCCACTCCAGTATTCTTGCCTGGAGAATCCCATGGACAGAGGAGCCTGGTGGGCTACAGTCCATGGGGTCACAAAGTGGTGGACATGACTCAGCAACTAACACTTTCGCTTCACTTGCCTTTGTCCTCTCCACCTCTATGTTGTATATTTACTCATTGTAGAACTATACTATTTGTACTGCCAGTTCCAAAGAAAATATCTGTCTTACACTTTAGATTGATGCAGATCTGACACCCAGTAAAAGTAAGGTGTTCTAATCAAATACTGAGAAGGAAGTTTCAGATTTGCGGGAATCTCCCAGGATGTCTTGCTGATACATTCATTTACCTGTCATCAGTTAATTGAGTGCTTACTATGAGCTGGTTGCTGGGATTTCAGAGATACATGCAACATGGTCTCTGCTCTAAAAACCCTCATGGTGAATTGCCCCTGGGTCTCACTGAGTAAAGAAGTCATCTTTTGCTGAAACTCTCTTCTCCTGTCAAAAAGTGCTTTATCAACATGAAGTTAGAAACATGGAAGAATCTTATGCTATTAATAATATCTTTGCCTACAAATCATTTCTTAAGAATTTTTGCTCTGTTCAATGTAATGATTAAAATCATAAAATCTGGTTCTTTAACATATTTAAACAAATCATTAACTGTCAGACTCTATAGAACCTAGAAAAATTCTTTTCTAAAACACCAAGTTAAGGTGTTAATGTGAATATCACTTTTTGTAATATATTAGGCCCTCTTATATTTCATGCACTTAACTTGTAGGAAAAAGGCAAAAATTCCTTATTGGTCCTTGCGGGTCATTTAAAACACTTTGTGAGTGTCATAGTAGATTTCTCATCTTCCTTGTAAGATCTTTTGTTGAAAACTCAAACATATGGCAAAACATACCTTCATTGATGATACGCTTTAGGGGCCATTCCAATAACTCCAAGAATCAAAAATATGGCATTGTTGCTACAGATTCATTTGCTACTTCAACATGCAATATCTATCTATCCTATCTTGGCCTATTTCAGTAAGCTTAGGTGGGAACATGGTCATGGAGAATAACTTTTCCAGTCCATAGGAGCTTTTCCTTTGCTACTTCTTTTTCTTGGTCACTAGAAATTTCACTACATTTTAGTGTTCTGCTAAACCCCAAACCCGTCTGAATGCAAAGCAGCATTCATTACCTCTTACCTATTTCCCAGCATCACTCAAGGCTTAGTCATCATCAGAAAAGGAGCCTTGGTGATGGGAAACCTCCCTCTCATATATACTCCTTGACCTTCAGTTTCCACCTGGATGAGACTGGATGGTCTGTTTCAAACACCAAAGTAAATTTGTCTTTGGAGAAGTCATATTACATATAGAATATTATTTTCCTCTCAAATCAGAGAAAAGTAGGGACTCCTCTGGTGGTCCAGTGGTTAAGACTGTGGGGGCAGGGGGCCTGGGTTTCATCCCTGGTTAGGGAACTAGATCCCACATGCAGCAAACAGGACCTAGCGCAACCAAAACAATGAATAAATATATATATTTTTTAATTAGGGAAAAGTGCATTTGTTGAAACTAATGAAAAGAAAGGGAGAAAGAGGGAGGAGGTATTTGATTGAGGGCGGCTATTTTCCTCCAAACTTCATGTGGTTCATTTAGGCCACATTGAAGATTTGGATGAAGAATAAAGAAGTTGCATGAATGAATGCCAATGTTTCCCCCCACCCCCACCCCGAAAAAACTTTGCCAGGCTGTACTGGCCATGCACAGTGTAGATTTGAGCTATCTGCTGTAAGAAGGAATTCTCTTGGGCTAACGCACGCTAGAGGGGCTTAATACTTGGCAAAATCATCCCTTTTCAGTAGCATGCTTTTATGACTGTCTGACTGCACCTGTTAGGAAGATAAATAAAGGACTGGCCAATTCTTTCCTCTCAAGCGCCCTAAATATATCTCTTAAAAAAAAAAAAAAAAAAACTTTGAAAAAACAAGCTGTATCTTTGTTTCTCATCCAGTAAGTCTGAAGAAGTCTCCCCTAGGCCTTGCAAAGAGCAGGGGTAAAGGAGTTCCTGAGATGAACAAAGGGTAGGCTTTCTGGCTAGTCTGGATCCCAAGAGAAAGGAAAAAGAGAAAAACATAATCTTTGTTCTCTCAACGCCACACTTTATTCTGGCCTGCGATATAGCCTTGAAACATTTTAGATTCCTCGTGAACACACACTTCACAGAGTTCTCTTATTTTTAGCAGTTTAGAAGTATTCCTGAATTTGACATGAATGTTAGCATAAACTGCCCAGGCTGAAGTTACTCTAAAGAAATGCTTGGACTTAAAAATAAAGAAATAAACCATCTTTTAAAAAGCTTGAGTGAACATAAAATGATGTTTTTGTAATCTTTTTGGAAACTCATAGATTCTTCCTTTTAGAGAGAACTGTGGGAAGAGGCTGCCGTGAAAGGAAATCGAATGCTGTTGTTTTACAGCCCTAGAAAGCAGTTTTGTTACTTTTGCTGAAGTCTCCTATGATTGTGTAATTTAAAATTTACTTTTCAACTCTTTATGGCCAAACAGAGGAATTTTTATTGTTAATAATTACAATTTTATCTGCTTGCCTCTTTAATTAATCTATGAAACCTATATTCAGAGACACAAAATACTCTTGGCAGCCCATGACTTCGGTGGTAATTCTAGACCTCATTTCTAGACATACTTGGGTGTGTTAGATAATAAAGAACAGAATTAAAGTTCTAGCAATAAAAAATAAGCAGAAAACTTCTAATTTCATGTGTGTTCCTGCAGAGATATGACCATGTCTTTTTCCTTCTTCTTTTTTTTTTAAATCTTTATTTATTTATGGCTGTGTTGGATCTTGGTTGCAGCATGCAGGCTCCAGAGCATGTGGGCTCAGTAGTTGTGGCCCATGGACTCAGCTGCCCCACGGCTTGTGGGATTTTAGTTCCCTGGCCAGGGGTCAAACTGGCATCCTCTGCGCTAGAAGGAGAATTCTTCACCATTTGAGCCACCAGGAATGTCCCCCATATTAGTTCTTGAGGGGGACAGATGTCTTCTATGGAGTCCTTAGCTTGTTCAGAATATTGCTGTGTGCTCAGTCACTGAGTCATGTCCAACTCTTCGTGACTCCATGGACTGTAGCGCATGTAGGGAAGCCTGACTAATACGCAGAAAGGTAGTTATTGAAATACAGTGTTTTTGAGTTAGGTTAATCACGAAGTAGGTATCGCTTATTCAAGAGCAGTTTCCTAACATTTAAAAGCGTAGTGATTAAGGAAAACGAAACTATGAAAAACAAGAAAAGACTTTGTCACTTAATTTCCTGTGCGTGTGCCTGCTAAGTCACTTAAGCTGTGTCCGACTCTTTGTGACCCTACAGACTGTAGCCCACCAGGTTCCTCTGTCCACAGAATTCTCCAGGCAAGAATACTGGAGTGGGTTGCTGTGCCCTCTTCAAGGGAATCTTCCTGACCTAAGGATCAAACCTGCATTTCCTGTGGCTCCTGATTACAGGCAGATTCTTTACCACTGAGCCACTGGGGAAACCCCTTAATTTCCTACATGCATGCAAATTGTCTCGTATTGGAGAGGAAGCATCTGTCCCCACAGCTTTTTATAAAGACAGCCCCCAAATATCAAAGTGATGACACTGTCACACCCAAATCTCTTCTTTGTGGATAGGCCCAATTATAATTTACAGAGTATGTTTGTTTTGGACAGCCACTCAGACAGAAAATAAGCCAAATTTTCAGGATGTTCCCATGCAAGGGGCAGATTAATTATGCACTTTTACATGCATTTTCAGAGTAAAGTTTTAGATTCTATCCAACTGGGGTGTGAAGTGGTTTATTTGGCAAAGAAAAAAAGACCAGAATCATTTAATCCCACGTGTATTTTTCTCTCTAAATTGAGTTCCCAATAAGGTAACTGAAATCTGACATTCATTATGCCTTTCAAGTCTGAACTCCACTTTGATAAGATTTTTGCCCTTTTATACTGCCTAAGAAATCTTTTTATGGACCAGTTTGGCACATCAATACAACACCCAAAATTATGTTTATCTCTATGTCAAATCTTTTAATTTTGTTTTTTGACTTTTACTTTAGATATTTACAAGAGCTTGGGGTTCAATTTTTTTTTCCTTTTTCTTCAAATCATCCAGTTTTTCCTCTCTCTGTGTGTGTATGTGTTAGTCACTCATTTGTGTCCAACTCCTTGAGACCCCAGGGACTGTAGCTCGCCAAGCTCCTCTGTCTATGGAATTCTCCAGACAATAATACTGGAGTGGGTTGCTATTCCCTTCTCCAAAGGGTCTTCCCAACACAAGGATCGAACCAGGTCTCCCGCATTGCAGGCAGATTCTTTAACGTCTGAGCCACCAAAGAAACCCAGTTTTTCCTCTAAATAGCATCAAATCTCTAAGTTTCTCAGGAATTCTTTGCTTGCAGCAAGTATTAGCTTTCGCCTTCTATAAAATTTTATATCTCTTGGAACATAATGTTCTGCTTTTAACTAAAAATTCACCGTATTATATAATTCTACAATTTAATTTCTTATTTTTTAAGTTACATGTCTCTAGACTTATTCTTCATCCAGTATGTAGTTTGGCTTTTTTCTTATGTATACTAGGTAATATTCATCATTAAGCACAGTGACACAAAGTTAACTATTCACAGAACATTCTAGACAGCTCAGATTCCTGCTGTATCATGAATTGAGTTAGTTACATTTCACATGTCTCAGTTTCTTCATCTGTTAAATGTGAATAATAATAGTAACTAGCTCACTGTTTTTTTGTAAGAATTAAATATTAGGTGAAAAGCTGAGAGTAAACCATTAGCATGTAATAACTTAAGTCCTTTCCTTCTAAAGCAGCAAACTCAAAAATTTTGTTGAGCCTAAGGTATTAAATGCCTAAAGTTTAATATAAACTTTGAGGGCATTTCTGCCAACACATATCAAACACTGTAAGGTATGTTACAACCACAGTTCACCTCTCTGCCTGGTGTTGATATCTATAATATGGTCCCAAACAGCCGTGGTTATGATCATAGCCATCACTGCCACCACCATAAGTATTTCTCTCTTTTTAGACTTGAAGTAAAATATCTGTGCTTTCACCCATGGAGGCTCAGATCAGAGGCCTACACTTTAGAGCGTCTGTGGTGTTCACGCTGAAATGTGTCATGTCCAGCTGGGGGTCCCCAGTTGTTAGTGAGGTGGTGATAACCATTGTGGGGGCATGGCCTTTTCCACATAGATGAAAGAGTCACCCTGCACAGTTGAACATGTAACTGTATCCTCCACCAAGGGCTATGAGGCTTGGGTGTGGGGGGTGGGCATTAAGATTTCTCTTCCCACCCAGGGTGCTATTGGCAGGTGGGGAGTTTTCCTCTGGTCTGAACATTTCTGAGATAGCCACATAAAGAACTCTCCATGACCGTGTATGAATATAGTGGGTGATTGACTGAGTGGCTGTGTTTACTGCTGTGGAATTTTATTTTTATGACCCCACCTGGCATCAGGCCTGTCGTTCCTCTATTTTTAAAAAGTCACCCAATGTGAGGCCCAGCAATGGCTTGGGAAAGGCCTGTAAGTGGTTTATTCTGATAACCCTATAACCACAGAAGAGTGATATGATTGTAGGGATGGTCTACTCAGGAGCAGACCTGTCAGGGAAAGACAAAATGGGATGAAAGGGAGAAATTGTTAATGATTCAAGTCCCTTTTGACCTGTGCTAAATTTTTAAACTTCAGCTTGAGGAAAGCTTCTTCTATACCACTATACCCACCTAGGTTACTCCCAGCATCACTTTGTTCTTACTTTAAAATATATTAAGAAGAACAATAAAGAGACAAGTAATCAGATCTTAGCAAAAGATCTCATTTTTATCCAGCCCCATGTTAAGAGCGAGAAGCAATTTGTTGCTCTGTGATAATCACCAGACTTTAATCTTCCTGTGTGGAATGATATCTTAAGTTAAAACCATGTAATTTGAACAATGGAAGAGCAAGTTAACTAGGAAAGGGAAAAAACCCTGTGGATTCAGGGAATTTCCATCAAGTTAACAAATGAGTCATTGAAAATTTACTACTTGATGTACAAATAGACTCCACCTATTCACAACCTTAAAATATAGTCTTTGGGGATATTCGGCTACAGTAAATATTAATAAATATTAAATTGACTGAATCAAATTTTGAATAGCTGGAGTTGATGGATAGTAAATATCTCATTTTGTTCTTGAATCTTATTATTTCAACCAATTTGGATATAAACAGACTTAAGATGTAATATGTTACTCCTTGTTTTGCAAAACAAAGAACAGTGGATATAATTTAACTTTGTCATTATTTATAGATATCAGTTATCTTACCACATAATATCCACAGAGCTCAAATTATTTGTCTTTTGTTAATGAAGCCACATTGGTTTGTATTCTGAATTTGTGTCCAACTTTGGATGGCTTTCCTGTTTCATCCCTTGCCAGAAGGCTGCTGTCTTCTTTAATTACTCTTACTAGTCAGTGTGTGAAGCTGTCCCCTTCTCTTCCCTCTGTTGTTTGCTTTGGATCCTGGCCAGGTCAATAATCTAGTTGAGCAGGACTACACTGCAGAGTACCCCATTTAAGGAGGAACTCATTCTCAAGGTCGTGCAAATGTAAGGTCCAGACCTGAGTGTCAGTGCCTCTGTAAGTGATGCGCCCTAGTCACCTGGCTCCCCTCACCCTAGTTCCAGGTCCAGGGCTGGGGACCCAGGTGAGAGGTCTTCTCTTGGGAGTAAAGCATTTGAGCTCTGAGAGTGCTGGGGCGAGGAGCTTGAGACAATTCATTTTGCTCTTCAGAAGTCCTTATAATTTGCTGATCAGCAGCTGTTATCTGGATAAGTAAGGTTGTTAGATAGCTGAATTCTAAATAAGGGAGGTGATACTAGACAATATCACTCTTTTGTTCCTGTTAATTATGTACACTGTAGAATAAGTTACTGCCTCCAAATCACTCTGTGGCTTTTATTTTGACTTATTCACTCATTTTATTAAGCAAGGCTATGGATTTTTCCTAAATGATGCATATGACATGAGTTTATTTTTTTTAACTATACACACACAAAATAATTTTCAAAGATTTACCATAAATTCTAAATAATTCTCAAACTTTTCAGTCTCAGATCAACTGGCCTTCAGTAATTGCTGATGACATTAAAAAGTATTGTTCATGTGACTCTATTAATAGTTACTGAATTTGAAATTAAAATGGATGAACTTTTAAAGCATAAGAGTACAAAGCACATGTTCTATTAGCTGTCAGAGTGTTAACATCATCACACATTATATATCTTTTGGAAAACTCCACTGCCTGTGAAAGAATGAGTAAAAAAGGCATAAAATGTCTGAGCATTATTATGAAAATAGTTTTGACCACATGGACTCCTCAAGAGGATTTCAGGGGCTCTTGGGGATCCCAGATCATACTTTGAGAATTTCTGTTGTAAGTCAGTATATAATTGCCTCTAAAAAATGTATCAGTTCAGTTCAGTTGCTCAGTCGTGTCTGACTCTTTGCAACCCCATGAACCGCAGCACGCCAGGCCTCCCTGTCCATCACCAACTCCCGGAGTTCAACCAAACCCACGTCCATTGGGTCACTGATGCCATCCAACCATCCCATCCTCTGTCGTCCCCTTCTCCTCCTACCTCAATCTTTCCCAGTACTAAGGTCTTTTCGAATGAGTCAGCTCTTCACATCAGGTGGCCAAAGTATTGGAGTTTCAGCTTCAACATCAGTCCTTCCAATGAATACTCAGGATTGATTTCCTTTAGGATGGACTGGTTGGATCACCTTGCAGTCCAAGGGACTCTCAATAGTCTTCTCCAACAGCACAGTTCAAAAGCATCAATTCTTCAGAGCTCATATATAATCCCCCCTTAAATTCCAAGGTATAAAATCCAGACCTGTGGCCCATAGTGAATAGAACAAGAGACAAAACAATCATATAATTGTGAAAACATTAAATTACATCTAATTTGTGTACGAAAATCTTGATCTCTGATGCATAAGCAATATGGTCAGTGCAAATCCACCATCATTCCTGTTTGCTAATTTTTTGGTGGCTTTTATGATTCATATAATCAAAACTTCTCTAAGTGCAATGAATGTCCCCATGCAGACAATATTTTATATTAAAGTGGTTTCCATTGTGCTGTTATCTAGGCATATGAGAGATGGGCTGTGACATGACTTGTGCCAGACGTCACTATCAACAGTGTTTATTGTATATTTAATCCAAAAGAGAAGACAATGCTATAGTACCAAAAGTTGCAAGAGTTGGCCAGATAAAACCTTATTTACCACAATGTTTGCAATATATAAAGCATTCACATATTTTATTTCAAACCAAGAATTTGACTTTTAGGGAATTTCCTGGTGGTCCAGTGGTTAAGACACCGTACTTCCACTGCAGAGGGTGTGAGTTTGGTCCCCGGTTGGGGAATTAAGATCCCACATGCCATGTAGGGTGGCCAAAAGTAAATAAAAATTAAGAGGGGAAAAAAAAAGAATTTGACTTTGAGAATAAGAAATAATAATTAAGAATAGCATGCAATTTTCTCCTGCACCCCAGGTTACCAAAGGATGGTTTTAGCACATTTGTTTTATCCAAAAAAAGTGACAGAAAGCCACATAAACACAAAAATAGACGTTTAATGATAACAACTGTTATAATGTGTTCTTATTATCTTTTCTATGCCTATTAACATATTCATATAATGTAATTATGCTCTCTGTGCTGTTAAAAGCCTAAATTAAATTGCACATGAGGGCCTATAAAATAATTTTTAAGTAAATCAAACAGTATATTATTTAAGCAGTGAGCCCATGGGAGGAAGAGACCTGGGTTGTTTATATCATTTTGGTGTATAGACACAGAAAGAGAGGCAGATTAATGCCTCTTATTAAAACTTAGCATTTTTTCCTCTTTAATGTATTGACCATGGAACCCTTGATTATGCAAAATAGAAGTAGACTGCACTGGAGGGAGCCAACCATTTATGGAGTACTGGGTGCCTAGTCTTTCAGCAGAGACAAGAACCACATATGGGCTGTCTCTTTCATAGCGGCCACCAGTGCCCGTCAATTAGAAGGCCCTGGCACTAACTGTGCGGGCCTGCCATTGGCGGCATACCTGTGCTTCTTACAGTAGGTGGTCATAGGAAAAATCCACCATAAATAGATCAAGCCCTTTGAAAGCATGTCAGTGTAGCAGAGGGAAAGAAAGGCTATATCCGTGAATTAGGGAGGATCAAGGACAGCCGCCCTTGCTGAAGGAGCCTTAGTCGCTGGGTCAGAGTCTGGTTGATTTTTATGTTGTCCATGAAAATATTTCCTGGGTTTAATTTTTTAGAATATACAGATTTCTCTCTTTCTTTCAATTCAAAATTATTTAAAGACAACAACTTACTTAACCCTCCTTCTCGAGTCCATCCTGTTGGTCTGTTTTCCAGTGGAGACAATGGGGACAGATGGATGAGAGGGACAAAAAGCCAACTTTATTCACCTGGAAGCAAAGTCCCACAGAATTTGCCTTTTTTTTAAAAAAAAGTTGAATTTGTTACAATATTGCTTCTTTTTGTTCGTTTGTTTTAATGTTTTGGTTATTTGGGCCACAAGATAGGATCTTTGGCCACAAGATAATTTTGGCCACTTGTAGGATCTCAGCTCACCAACCAGGGACTAAACCCACACCCCCTGCATTGGAAGGCGGAGTCTTAACCTCTGGGCAGCCAGGGAAGTCCCTGCCCTTTGGTTTCTGAATAAGCAGAAATATAGCAGCCATTGGAGAAGGAAATGGCAGCCCACTCCAGTATTCTTACCTGAAGAATTCCATGGACAGAGACACCTGGTGGGCTCCTCTTTACAGTCACAAAGAGTCAGACACAACTGCATAAACAACAGACAACAACCTCAACAGATGCCCATTTGCTCAGATCTCAGAAATTAGGGAGCTTCCCAGGCCTGTGTTTCCTGACTGTTGCAACATGGTAAAGCTGGGTGACAATGGGATTGGCATAGTTGGCTGAGGGTTATTTGCTGAGAAAACTAGCCTACATTTTGAAACAGGGAATCCTTAGAAAGGCAAGAGGTGGTAATTTTATTTATTCATTTATTTGACTTCGCTGGGTCTTAGTTGTATCACACGGGATCAAGCTTCTAGACCAGGGATTGAACCTGGGCCCCCTGCATTGGGAGGTCAGAGTCTTTGCCACTGAACCATCAGGGAAGTCCCCAAAGGGTGTTTTGGAGGTCAAAACTCTGGTCCTAATTGCTCTTTCAAGATAGAAGGTATGTTGACAATAAGAAGAGTCTAAATGATGAAGCTGGGTGTGTGCCTGGGAAAAGTCAGCCAGCGGAAGGGTCACCAGCGGGAGACATAGTGTACCCTGCGGGTAAGGCAGACGAAGAAAGCTGCCCTTGGAGTGCCAGGGGATGGTTCTTGATTTCTTGGCAGTGAGCAGAAGGGGCTTTTGTGTGGGTAGAAACAGCCTGCCAGTCAACTATATTTATAGAGCACCTGCTGTGCGGAATTTGAAAAGGAGGAGGAGACAGGCCTTGTCCTCAAGAAGCTTGTGATCAAAGAAGTGCATGTACTGTGAACCCATTACCACTCACAGTCATGTTTGGAATGGGAGAGGATTCAGTGATACTTAACGGCACAGTCTGAGCCTCCTTTTTCAAAGTGTGTGTCAAGGACCAGCAGCACTAGCATCAGTGGGGGGCCAGTTAGACATGCAGAATCTGGAAACCCCCCACAGATCCCCAGAATCAGAACCTGCACTTGACCAAACCCCAAGGTGATCTGTGTGCTCACAGCAGTGTCAGGAGCACCAGAAGGACTATGGAAGTGCTGAGTCTCAAATATTTCGGGAGAGGAAAGCCTTCTGGCTTGGTGACTAAACCGGTAGAAAAGCCACTTAATTTACCTCTGAGATTCTTAAACACGGGCATCTCATCTTAGCTACCTTTATAAACCCCATCCTTGTTAAATTCATAATGAGGCTCAATATTCCACTTGTGTGGGAGCTTCTTTCTACAGTCCCTAGTCAGTGGGAGTACAGTGGAAATCGTTGTGAATGAATTATTGTTATAGAGGCAGCTAATGGATTTGGGGAACGTGCAAATGATTTCTGGAGGTGTGGACAAAACAGGGCATGACAAAGCCTGTCAGAGACAGACATATGAGTAGGAGAGATACATGAAAAGTTGTGGGTTTTTTTGTTTTTTTTTTTAAGGCAAAAGCGGAGATGTCTCAAGGCCCCAAAATATACCTGTAGTGGCTTATTTTCAGACTAAGTCATGTGCTACTTGGCTCTCACCATTCCTGGTTCCTCATCCCTTCAGGTTTAGAACAGCTGGAATTCTTTGTTTTAAATGCCTTGAAATCTACTGCGAGTTCATCTTCTTATGCTTTTTGTTCCATCAGGATTGATTTGATTGATCAATTTACTTAATTGTGCAAACTCTGTAATGCATATGTGTGTGTGTTGTCTGTTAAGTCGTGTCTGACTCTTTGCGACCCCATGGACTACAGTCCTCCAGGCCCCTCTATCCATGGCATTCTCCAGGAAAGAATACTGGAGTGGGTTGCCATTTCCTTTTCCAGGGGATCTTCCTGACCCAGGGATCAAACTTGAGTCTCCTACATTTCCTGCATTGGCAGGCAGGTTCTTTACCTCTAGCGCCACTTGTAGAACTCATCAAAATATTAATTATTACCATTTTACAGTAGAAGAGTGAGGGGCCTCCCTCCTTTGTTTAATTCTCAGATGCTTCCTCAGATGCCACTCCAATCCCAAACGTGGTCGAAAGTGATGTAGCCCATGAAACAAGGCAAATCTCAGGAGGTAGCATGTGAGGAAAGACAGGAGTGTCCTTCTCGCAGGTGTGTCATGATGAAATCGTGATCATAATGTGAGAACTATGGAAAGAGAGAGAAAGTATCTATGATGTTTACTGCATTCCCTGTCCCTGCAGGAACCCCTTCATTCCTGCCAGCAACCCTTGAGATGAGTTCTGTTGCTATTTCCATTACTCAGATGAGGAAACTGAGGCATATTCTACTCCCTGGGGCAACATCTAAATGAAGTGATGTGGCCTTGACCATCAGACCAATCAGCTCAGCAGGGGAAAACGCAGTGAAATCTCTGCAAAGTCCATCAGCCCGTTTCTGCCTCCACAAGAGTGATCAGCTGAGAAGGGAAGTTCACTTCCATCGTGAAGAGGCCAGGCTTCCTAGTGGCTCAGACGGTAAAGCGTCTGCCTGCAATGTGGGAGACCCGGGTTCTATTCCTGGGTCGGGAAGATCCCCTGGAGAAGGAAATGGCAATCCACTCTAGCACTCTTGCCTGGAAAATCCCATGGACGGAGGAGCCTGATAGGCTACAGTCCGTGGGGTCACAAAGAGTCAGACACGACTGAGCGACTTCACTTTCACTGACTCAAGCAGACCTGGGTCAGAGCCCGGTTCTACCCTTCAGGGTCTGTGGGACCCCACAGGGCCTCAGTTCCCATCTGTAAAATGAGGATAATGATAATACAGACTGCAGAGTGTTGTAAGGTTGGTAGGAAGTAATATACACTAGGTCCTGCATGCAGTGAGTGGCCAATGCATGGTTGTTATTTATTTATTCCTTCACTGGCTGTAAAATAATGGGGTTTCTATGATTTTAAGAAGGAAACACTCTGGGTCTGCCTACTCACCAGGCAGACATGAGTTTTCCTACTTCTGTTTGCCACAACTACCCTAAAAATGTGGGTCAGAGGTTAAAGCGTCTGCCTCAAATGCAGGAGACCCGGGTTCGATCCCTAGGTCAGGAAGATCCCCTGGAGAAGGAGATGGCAACCCACTCCAGTATTCTTGCTTGGAGAATCCCATGGACAGAGAAGCCTAGTAGGTTACCGTCCATGGGGTCGCAAAGAGTCGGACACGAGTCAGTGACTTCACCTTACCCTAAAAATGCACAAGCAGTAATACCCTATAATGTTTCTGTAGTTCTGAGTATCTGACATAGTTGACTGTCAGTGATGGGTGAAATGTGGATTTGTTGGAAGTTGAACTAAGCCCTTTAAACTGTCATTTTGGTTTGTTTTGGAGGCTGTTACATAGAACACTGGGGCTACAGACATCACAAAAATGAAGAATACAGAGTCAGGGCATTTTTACAGTTTCAGTGTCAAGAAACGTTCTCTTTTGTTTATTTAATTAGAATTCACCTTTGGCCTTTTTTCCAAAATAAGATTTTAAGCAACCACAGCTTTCCTTACAAAATGGGCCTTTGTTTACAAAGATGTTGAGAAAGCATGGCCAATTTGATAGTTCACACAGTGACAGAAGACTCCCTTGTTAATTTTTAAAAATCAATTCATTTAAAGTGGTTTTAGCAATAAGAAGAGGTACTAGGGAGATAGGAAAGGAATCAAAAATCCCTGTTTTTGTTTAGTTGAGAGGAACAGGAAACATAAATATATGGGACTTCCCTGGTGATCTAGTGATTAAAATACTGCACTTCCAACGCTACAAGTGTAGGTTCAATCAGTGGCTGGGGAGCTAAAATTCTGCATGTAGTGAAGTGAGGCTAAAAACACCCCCAAAAAACAAAAAAGAAACACAAATATATGGAAACAGCTGGAAAATAATTTTTTTCCAGTTCATAAATATTTATTTAGATTTCCCTTAATTTCTCTCAATAGTGTTTTATAAAGTTCTGCGTAAGAATTTTGCACATTTTTAATTAGGTTTATTCCTAGATATTTTACTTTGTGGACTTTATTCTATAGTAAAATAATGGTTTTTTTTTTTTTTTACATTATTTTCTAACTACCTCCAGCCTAGCAACCTTATTAAGGTAACATTATTTTTAAATATTTGTTTATAGATTCAGTTGAATTTTTTTGTGTGTAATAATTCCATCTAAGAAATAATAAAATAATTTTTCCTCCATTGTAATACTTCCACATATTTTTTTCATATCTTACTGCATGATTTAGAAACTGTTATATAATTAAGGAATAAAGAGTGTATTATGAGGTGGTCCAGAATGCCTCCAGAATAAAGAAGGGGAACAGAATGGTATAACCAGCTCTGAGAGTCTTTAAGAGAAATGTCAAAAAAAAAGCAGACCAAGATTGCCAAAGAATAATAATGGTAATAGTTACTGCTGCAAATTGTAGGGCTCTCTCTACATGCCAGGAACTGTGCTGTGCATTTTACATAGGATTAGCACCCTAAGAGCTCATCTGTCTTATTATCCCTATTTCATAGATGAGCATGCCAAGACTGACAGAGATTAAGGAATTGTCCTCGGTTATACAGCTCCTAAGATGTAGAGTCAGGGTTCGAACCTAGGTCTGTCTGACACAGTTACACATAGAGAAAAAAACAAAAGGTCAGTTGGGGAGAAGATCATCACTCTTTGCAGTGGCAGAAAGGTCAGAAGGTGAAAAAAGAAACCAGCTCTAGAACAGAGGGGCCACCAGAGTGTAATGAGAAGAGGGAGTGTTAGGAGGTGCCTGCCAGCAATGGCTTTGACCTTTAACCTGAGGAGTGTAGACCCAACCTAGTAGGTAACGGGCACCTTCATGAGTAGAGGAACAGGCTGAAAGACAGTGAGAGCATAGGTGAACCTGCCATCATGGGGAAAATAGATTAGAAGGCAGGGAAACTTGTTTTTATCTCTTCATGTATTTTTTAATCAGAGTATAATTGCTTTACAATGTTGTGCTAGTTTCCACCATACAACATGAATCAGCCATAGGATTACACATGTCCCCTCCCTCTCGGAGAAACTTGTCTTAAAGGGAGCCAGGAAGAGGTCCACAGGCATTGGATGACAATGGCACCGTCCAAAAGATAGAGTGTCAAAGATGTTGGCTCCTCACTCTCGGTATTCTGATATCCATGTGCAGCTTCAGCTCACCCAAAGCTCAGAGGTCAATATTAGATTTCCATTGCCACAGTCAGAGCTCTGAAAATAAAATCCTTTGACGGAGGATTTCATCTCCGGGTTGACACTGGCAGGAAAGATCCTTTCCATGACGTGGCAAAGAAACGAAAGCGTTTCTGGTGTGCCATCTATGGGACGCTTGTGCTTTCACCGTATCGCCAAACCATGTCACATCCTGCACGTTATCTTCTGTCTGTCTGTACGGTGATACGTCTTTTCTCCTTTGGTTATATTTCCCCAATAGTAAATCGCAATATACTTGCTTATGATCATTTGGATGAAAATGCAGTAATTGTGCATTTTAAGCAGTAAGTTGGAATTTATACCCGGCACAAAACATTAGTGATGAAAAAAGACGTTGCTGTCTCCTGGCAGCCCTGCATTCCTCCTCTCTTCATTTGCTGCTCTTGCAATGCAGGCTCCTTCTTCTGTCTCTTCCCAGCCTGCCTATACTAAAACGGGGCACTGATGATTCTCAGACCAAGCTGCTTGTTGCGAGGTATTGTCCTCTTTGCTTGGAAAGAGCTCCTTGTGGGGAAACAATGTGGAAAATCATAGATCTGGACAAAGCTAAAACTCCCGGAATCCCACAATATGCTTCTACTACAAAAAATTTTCTTCGATGTTTATTTATTAAACAAAAAGTAATTTTTTTAAAAAAGATCACCTTCATTAACTCTCTTTTCCTGCCCTAAAGTAGGAGCAGCTGATTCAGATACCCATCACTAATTCCCTGTTCTGGGCATCCATAGGGATTTAGCAGGGGAAATTCTATCCACATTGTTCATAAGATATGCCTTTAGCTACTTGGATATATATTCTTTTACTTTACTGGAATATAATTGCTTTACAATGTTGTGTTAGTTTCTGCTGTGCAATGAAGAGAATCAGCTACAGGTATGCATATACCCTCTCCCTCTTGGATCTCCTTCCCATCACCCTGGACATATATTCTTCAGTAGAAGTTTCTTTAACATACTTTACTGCCAGATTGCTATAATCCTGGGTACCCAAAGCCAAGTACAAAAACTCAAAACCAGAGTCCCGAGAACTCTGGATAAGTATAGGCAAAATATCTCCAGGCATACAAACTTCCAAGAATGACTGTGACTATGAGGGAGGCTAGTTCTCTTTCCCAGTGAACAGTGGTTTACTTTATGACAAGAGGAAGTGCTGCAAAGCCAGAGGACTTTGTTCCCATCATCATTCAGAAAGAGATGATTCTGGTGGTGATGCTGTAGTGCTCTTGCTGTCTGAGGAATCTGGGGTCTCGTTTTCTGAACACCTGAGGTTCTAAGGGACATGCTCGGTACTCACTGTGTCTCATTTCAGCCTCACAGCAACCCTAAACATATGAGATAGGTATCGTGTCCATTTTTCCAGGGAAGGGAAACCGGCTCAGTGCCATTAAATGCTCTGCCTGCTGCCCAAGAACATAACTAAGTAGAAGGACTTCTGGAGGCCCATTTCACCCAGTCTCTGTCCATTACTACACTCTGCCTCTCCTGGAAGTCTACATATCTTCAAGCCACCTTTAGGTCCTCACCTCATGCCATACACCAAAAGACAGTGTGCCTTGCGTTGATGCATTTCCTCCCTTGTCAGTCTCTGGAAGACGGAGTTGAGCAGAGCCTGGAGCTGTGGAAAGTAACTTTTCTCAGAAAAACAGAGACTGACACTTCCATTACTCTTTTCATTTCTAGAAAACGAAGTGCTGGCCCCAGCTCCAGCTCCAACCCCAGAAGGTGAGTAAAAAATTACAGTCTTGCGTGTTTAGTCTGCAAACACAGAACGTCCATCCCAGCGTGATTTGTCCTCCATGGAAGCTGTGAGTATTAAGCTGACTCCTGGCTGTCACGGGTTTGTAATCATAACTGTACCTTGTGTTTATATAACTTTCTTATGTTAATCTGGTTTGGATGGCACATCATACACTTATAAAACTTATGAAGTTAAGCCCAAGTTCTCATGCTCATGCTTTCTCGTGGAGGCTGAGTCTCCAAGGGGCTGAAGGGTTGACCGTGCTTTTTCACACATAGCTAAAGGTAAACAGAGCTAAAGGTAAACATATATTTCTCCCTTAGCCCTGGAAGATGAGCAGCACTCTCCTTACTTGAACTGTGTCACCATCAAGAACCTCCAGAAACTCCCAGGGGAGTTTCCAGGAAGGAAACTTGGTGGCCTCGAAGGCTCAACAGCAAAAGCTGCTCCAGTCCCTAGTACTCTGTTGTCCAGCAGGTGGCAACAGATAACAAGCAATAAAGAGTTCCAGCGACTTTGGCAGGTAGAGGGAGTGTCTAGCAACACAAGTGAAGCCTGCTTTTTTTTATCCAACACCCAAGGAAGAGAATGAGATTGGAAGAATGGCAAGTTCAAATGGAATCTCCAGGACCATTTGTCTGCCTACTCAAATGGCCCCCACGGTGGAGGCAACCAGAATTGCATGCATTTTCCTACCCAGATGGGCCTCCCTGGTGGCTCAGACGGTAAAGAATCTGCCTACAATATGGGAGACCTGGGTTCAGTCCCTGGCTCGGGAAGATCCTCTGGGTGGAGAAGATCCACTGAAGTGGCTACCCACTCCAGTATTCTTGCCTGGGAAATCCCATGGACAGAGGAGCAGGTTATAGTCCACAGGGCACCAAAGTGCTCTCTCTCACAAGATGAGGAACTGGAATCCAGTAAATAATTAATCACAGGATATTATCCATGTGCCCTAACCCTTTAGAAGGATACAGAGCTTACTGATAGCTGTGTGCAAATATACTGTATTTAGAGTGGAAGAAATCTTAGTAGGAAATATTTCCCTGTATTCAGTTTGCTTACAGCCAATTAGATAATAAAATATGGCCCAGAGAACAATTAAGTAAGATATACTGGTGGCTCAGTGATAGAGAATTCTCCTGCCAATGCAGGAGATGCAGGTTCAATCCCTGGGTCAGAAAGATACCCTGGAGAAGGAACTGGCAACCCACTCCCGTATTCTTGCCTGGAGAATCCCATGGAAAGAGAAGCCTGGTAGGCTACAATCCATGGGGTCATTAACAGCTGGACATGACTGAAGTGTCTTAGCATTCATGACAAATAAATGAAACAGCTTCAGTGCCATTTAGTTCAAACAGGGGCAAGCTCAAGTTTAGTCTTCTCTCAAACCTACGTGTGACTGTCTTCTTAGGAAGTTCTTTGGTATGTTTTCTCCTTGCACATACAGTTTTATGTTTTATTTATTTTGCCAGCACTGAGGACGCTGAGAACCTGCAAGCCAATACAGATATAACCTTTCCTTTCTCTTCTCCAGATCAGCAGCTGTCACTGGACCACTGTAAAGCTTCCCTTGTTATGCCGTGTTTCATATTTATTGTATAATACTGACCCCCTGTTCCTAAAACAAATCTTCTCCCAAACTCTGCTAAAATTATCCATATTAGTTCATTCAGATTCAGATGTCTATTCATCAATCAAAAAAAAGAGAGAGAGAGAATTCATGGTTGAAACAATTCTTTTCTTGCATAAACCATAAGTCAGACACCATTTGTAGGTATCTAAACTATTGATATACAATTTTAATTAGAGATGCAAGCCAGAGGGTCTCAACTGATAAAATCTGATGTTTCGGCTCTTGTGTTACATTTTTTTGCCACACAAATTAACCAAAAAGATTCGAAGAAGGTTCTTCAAAAAGTCTATCCCTTTTGGCGTCTAAAATGAAGTGATCAACATTTTATACTCATTCCATACCAGCATGTTATAACATGGTCTCAGCATAGCTAAGCTATTTTAAAGAAATCTGTATTGCATGTTTCTATGTGTACTTTTTTCAACATGATCAGATTTATTAACTGTTTTTATTAAAAGTTTAATGTGACTCTACATTATCATTCTTCAATTCATAATAATTCACATATAGTGTAATAAAGGAGTATGCAGCATCATTTCTGCCCTGTTCTGTTGTCATTAATTTCTTGATTCCCTCTTCACCTCATTGCTCATCACACAATTAAATGCTTTATTTTAAATACTTTATAAAATGTGCTTGTACTTATCCACACAGAACCAAATAAAGAGAAGGAGGCTGGAACTGCACCAGCAAAAGGTGAGTTGAAGAGAGGAAGACTGAGGATGAATTCAACAAAGTTAGAAGCAGAAAGAGCTTGGTCATGATTGCCAAGGAGGCCCCATAGAATGTGTCCGAATTAGTTAACTATGATTCCAGATGTCTATTCATCAATTTTTAAAGAGAGAGAGAGAGAATTTATAGTTGAAACAATTCTTCTCTTACATATACCATAAGTCAGTCACTGTCTGCAGAATTCTAAACTCGTATGATTCTAAATGGAGAGATACAAACCAGAAGGTCTCAACTGATACAATTTTATTTCTTGCTCTTGTATTTATTGCCACTCAGCTCAATTGAGAAGATTAATATGGGCACCCAAATATTTCTTTGAAACCACTGTACAGTTGTAGATTTTATCCCCGACTTTTTAATATTATCTAGAGGTCTGAACTACTGGACTTCAAACTTTCTTAAAATGTCTGTCTATTATTGGAGTCTAAAATGAGGTGATCCGTACATTATGCTATTTCCACACCAGTATGTTGTAATATCAGAGAAGGCAATGGCAACCCCCTCCAGTACTATTGCCTGGACAATCCCATGGATGGAGGAGCCTGGTAGGCTGCAGTCCATGGGGTCCTATAAGTAGGACACAACTGAGGAACTTCACTTTCACTTTTCACTTGCATGCATTGGAGAAGGAAATAGCAACCCACTCCAGTGTTCTTGCCTGGAGAGTCCCAGGGACGGGGGAGCCTGGTAGGCTGCCATCTATGGCGTCGCACAGAGTCGGACAGGACTGAAGCGACTTGGCAGCAGCAGCAGCAGCATGTTGTAATATGGTCTCAGCATAGCTAAGCTATTTTAGCAAAATCTATTTTGCATGATTTTATGTACACTTTTCCCCCAAGGTGATCAGATTTATTAGCTGCTTTAATCATGTTTAATGTGACGCTCTATTGTAATTTACCAATTTGTAATTCATGTATAATAAAGGAGTACATAGCATCATTTATGCTCTACTCTGTTATCATTAATTCTTCTCTCCCCACCTCCACCTTGTTGAAATGAAATGCTTTCTTTAAGATACTTTATAAAATGTGCTTGTACTTTCCACACAGAACCAAACAAAGAGAAGGAGGCTGGAACTGCACCAGCAAAAGGTGAGTTGGGGGAGGAGAGTGAGACTGATTTCAACAAAGTTAGAAGCAGAAACAGTTTGGTCATGATTACCAGGGGGCCCCATAGAATGTGTCCTTATTAGTTAGCTATGATTCAGATGTCTATTCATCAATATTTAGAGAGAGAGAGAGAATTCCTGGTTGAAATAATTCTTTCCTTACATATACCACAAGTCAGACACTGCAGGATTCTAGACTCCTGTCATTCTAAATGGAGAGATACAAACCAGAGGGTCTCAACTGATACAATCTGATGTTCTTGCTCTTGCATTGTATTTATTGCCACTCAGCTCAACTGAGAAGATTAATACGGGCACCCAAATATTCTCTTTGAAACCATTGTACAATTGCAGATTTTATCCCTGACTTTTTAATATTATCTGAGGTCCAAACTATTGGACTTCAAACTTTCTTTAAAACGCTGTCTCTTGTTGGAGTCTAAAATGAAGTGATCAAACTTTATACTGTTATCAAACCAATATAATATGGTCCCAGCATAGCTAAGCTGTTTTAGCAAAATCCGTTTTGCATGATTTTGTGAACACTTTTTCCCCAAGATGATCAGATTTATTAGCTGCTTTCATTAAGTTTATATGTGATTCTATAATTCCCCAATTTGCAATTCATGTATAGCATATTAAAGGAGTACATAGCATCATTTATGCTCTATTCTGAGGTCCTTAATTCTTCTCTCCCCACCTCCACCCCATTGCTTATCACACAATAAAATACTCTCGTTAACGTATTTTTTAAAGTGTGCTTGTACTTTCCACACAGAACCAAGTAAAGAAAAGGAGGCCGGAACTTCACCGGGAAAAGGTGAGTTAGAGGGAGGGAGAGTGAAGCTGAATTCAACAAAGCTAGAAGCAGAAAGAGCTCAGCAATGACTACCATGGAGGCCCCAAAGAATTTCTCTGCAGTGTTTCATCAGTGTGGTTTAGAGTTCTTCCTTGGCATTTTATCCGCACAACCTAATCAACATTAATGACAAATGGTGCTTTGATCAGTTTTCATCACATTTTCAAAAGAAAAGCAGCAATGATACTATCACAAGAACTTGCTGTGATGCCAGCAAATTTATTAGTAGTTTCCAAGTTCCCATGTGCATGTGAAGGAAAAGAGATGTCTGGTCTTCTTGGGATTACACCAGTTTGGAAAGCTTTCTTGATTACCCAGATTTTTTTAAATTGAATGTTTTCATGTTAGTATGTAAACTTTTCCAGGTTTCACTAGTAATTTTGAAAACTAGCATCCCGTTTTGTAACACTTTGCATTCATGTAGATTTATAGAATGAGTTATATAGAGGGATAATATAAGTTTAAGCAAGCATCATGTTACTCCTTATTGAATTGGAAGCATTCATTTCTGTACTATTATTCTAGTCTCACTTTATATGGGGGTAGTCTAGTTTTAGAAAATGAATAATCTTTATCATATACTTTTTCATGGATCCATGAAATGCTAATTCCTTTGTTTCCTCATGGAGGAAGTCGTTGTCATTCCTGACCATTTGTCTCAAGTCAAGGGACATTAGTCTCCTATAGGAGAAAGTTTCCGCTGAGGTAGATGACAATTTTGCTTTGTACATCCACATCACCATTTAAAATTTTTATTTGGTATTTGTGCAATGAAAAACATGGTTTAAATTCTGGAATAATCCATTATTTCTCTTTTATTCTGGAAACCCCTTCTGTTTGTTCTTACTATGTTAAATTTCATTAACGAATTCCTATGATATTATTATCTTCTATACATTAGTAAAATACTTTTTTTTCTTTCTTTCAGTACATTGGACTACTTTTCTTCAGCTAACTTGAATTTACAGCTCTCATAAATGAATACCTAATGTTAGTACACTCACTTTGTCCTTGACCTTCAGTGGCTTCCATGGATAGTTAACATGAATGCTAATCCCGGCCACATGGACCAGTCTGAAGGTTATCTGCTTATGGAATGCAAAGAGTGCAAACTCCTAGAACACCTTCCATGAGATGGGTTCAAGGAGGTTTGGACATCCTGGCTGAAGTTATTGTAACATTATTCTTTACAAGGCTGATGGTGTACACCTCTGTTTCCAGATTTGGAAAGGTGCTTGGACCAGGCTGTAAGGCTTAACCAACAGAGCAGATGATGTAATCCCAGAAGGCAAACTGTCAAAGTTTTAACAAAGCCTGTCCCTGACCCTTAATCTGAAAAACCATATTATATTTGTGTGTTTAAATGAGAAAATGCCTACCTTTAAGTTAAAATCAACCAACCAACCAGTCTACCACTCCAAAAAGCTCTTTATGCAGAACACAATATGATGAAAGAGCAAGGTCATTATGACCAAGAAGGGCATTTTGAAATTAGTAACATTTTTTTTCTGACATTTGCAGAAGTTAAACAAGGTCATGGCCACATGCAGTCACATGCTCAGGAACATAAACTGCCATGTATGTGTTTGCTCTACATGCCTAGAAAGCAAATCGATTTAGGATAGAAAGTGACATCCCTAAATAAAGAAGGTAGGTGGTGGAAGTTATTTCTAAATATCCAGTCCCCTTCAACTATTATTTACTTTGATCAAGGACAGAGAAATTTCAAAGAAAATACTCAAGTAAAAAGTAAACACAATAATCATTGCTACATATATAGCCCTGGCTGAGAAAGAATTCTTGCATGGACGTGAGCAAGACTGACAGGTGCAACAGACCTGCCTTCCAGTTTATGCTAGAATCCCTGTCCTTCACCCTCCCCCCACCCTCAGTCCATCTAATTGTTTTTAACCATTCAAGGCAGTTGCTACTTTTTCCCATGACCATCCTAACTTACTTTCACTTCCTCTTCTTTCTCCTGATTTTTCTTGGACTGATTGTGTGTGTCATTAAATCACCCTTTTCTCCACTTAATCTTGTATTAGTTGTCCACTCCTTTTCCTAACAGGCTGTAAGCTTTGTGATGGTCAGGCACCAAGTCTTAACACCTCTTTGGACCTCTCATCTCATTTCTTCCAGCATCTGGCAGAGAGCTGCATATGGCGATCTCCTAATAAATACCTGTAGAATGAATGATCAGTTGAATGTCCGTGCTGACTTAGCTGCTGAGCGTACAGACAATGGTAATCTAGAGAGATTTTTATTTCCATTTGCTGGGCAGGAGGATGAACATCCATCCCATGCATGCTCTTAGTTAGTAAGGTTTGGAATGGGATGCCAGTGCTGTGTATTATGTATGCTCATCCTAAGACAACATGGATGATATAAGATCAGCCCATTTAACATTACTGGAAATGGTCACATCTGGATTAGAACATTTCTTGCACTTTAGTGTACTATCTAATTAGTTGAAGTATATTCAGTTAATAGCTCCAAGATGCTCGCTATTAAGAACATTCATTAGACTGATTGTAGTTCCATCAGGACAAAGAGAGAACACATAGCCATCAAGCTCCCTTTATGTCACATACATGACATATTCTGGGCTTAAGCTGACCTTCATTTATAGAAACAGAGTCATAGAGGGCATGTCATTAATCATGGCTCTCTCTGATATTAATCTAAATTAATTTTAAAAAAGAGAACAACATCCATAGCAAAGCCATCTTAATATCTTTTCCAGATTGACTGTATCATTCTGTGACAACCTGGCGATGTTCTGAATTTTTGTTTTTTTGTAGTCGCAGAATGTTGTTTGGTTCTGATATCGATCTTACCGGTAGTGTTTGTGACTAGATGTGCCAACTTTTCACATCTACGGAGTCTCTGGTAAACAGCTGATTTCTCAGGAAGTGGTTTATTATTTGTTTATATTTGCTTGTTTGCCCCTAGACTTGCCTATCTAGGTATCCTGTTCCCTAATAGTGCTCACTGTCTTGGAATTGAAACGATCAAGATGACAATAAAGAAAGGGGTTTAATCAAACAGCAACATTGGAATTTAGATATCCCTTTCAGAGTGATTGTACTGGAAGATAATGTCCTTGAAAAAATAATGCTGCTGTGGCTTAGAATTCTTCCGAAATAATCACAGGTAGCAAATCAATGGAAAGCTAAGTATAGTATCTATATCCTCAGTGGGGCCAGAGATCTGCCTTCTATTCCAATATTCATTTATTCATCTCAAGTGTCCACTGAGTATTGGCTATGTGCCAGGGGCAAGTCTGGGAACTGGGTCTTGCTCTCTTAGAGCCAATTTTCAGGAACTTTAGAAGGAAGAATGGGCTTCCTTGATGGCTCAGATGGTAAATAATCTGCCCGGCTATGTGGGAGACCCAGGTTTGATCTCTGGGCAGAGAAGATCCCTTGGAGAAGGGAATGGCTACCCACTCCAGTATTCTTGCCTAGAGAATTCCATGGACAGAGAAGCTTGGTGGGCAACATGGGATCGCATGGGGTCCATGCAACCTGGGGTCGCAAAGAGTCAGATACAACCAAGCAACTCACATTTTCACTTTTCAGAGAGGAGAATACCATTAGTAGAGGACGGTAGATTTCAGCTACTGTCACAGTAGACAACTGTGATGGAGGGCCATGGGTGGAGAATAATGTGGGTGCACAAGTGGGGTCATACTGTTTTTTTTCTTTTGATCAATCAACATCGTATGTGTGAACTTAGTCTAATGAGACTGAGTCTCTTCTGTGCTGAAACGATTAGCCCTGTGGGGCATTTCAAATCTGGTCCTATGAGTGGTTCCGCATCTGTCAGTAGCATTAGAATCAGAGATCAGCTTGCAGATCAGTACTCATCCTAATGCCTAAGTTCTGATATATATTTTTCAATTTTGAAACTCATCGTTTTATAGCTAGTATATTTTTTGGTAAGCCCAGCTGGGATCGTTAATGCCACTCTTTATTTTCCTTCCAGAGAAAAAACTGCCCTTGGTTATTGCTGCAACAGAGATGAAAACTTCTTTTTCCCAGGCATTTTCATTAACATTACCACGAACTATCACGAATGAACCCTGTGTGTATTTACTGTCTGGTAACTTGAGATGAAGTGTCTTTCTTTTAGCGTGAATGTGGTTATAGGATGAGGATGTGAATCAGCAGAAGTTCCAGCAAATTTCTCCTAAATGATATGATTTCTTAAATGAAATGATTTTTTTTTCATTTAGGTCCATTTACATCTGCAATAACATTGTCTTGGTCTGTATATTCCAACTACATGATTTATTTATAATGAATTTTGTTAAAAGTTAATATGACTATACTTCAACATCTTAAAACACAGCCATTATAAAATGAAACGTTGATTTAATAGATTTTGGGGGAAACTCATTAAATAAATGCAATTATAGTACAGTGAATCCTGATTTCAAAAGCACCAAAGTGTGAAGACAGGTGTCTCATTCAGAAAATACCATAAATTAATTAAATGTCTCAAAACATGATGAATTAATGTTAGCTGTTTTTGTTATTGACTTCCATATTGATTGTTGTTGTTGCTGTTGTTATTTTGGTAACATATGCCAATATTTACTACAACTGACTATCCTGCTAGAGGAATTCATAAATTCATCTGTATGAAACAAAGTATTATACCTGTATTTAATTTAGGTTTGTTTACAGTACATTTTAACTGTATATATTCTAAAATCTCAACAATTGTCCTAAGTATGTATACTTTAAAAATTAATTTTAAAAAGGCAATTTAAGTTAAACATAGGTAGGAGTTATTTTATGCCCAAGAGAGCTTGAAGAATTATAGGAATGGACACCTTCTACATTTCTGGGGTTCTCTCTCTCACTTTCCAGATTTTTCATATGGACTCCCTGAAAATTCCAGGCTTGTAATATGAGTTCTTTCTCCATTTTCCAGGTGTTCTTCATCAGGAACTTCAATGTTGAAAGAATTATTTTTAAGATTTTACAAATGCTGTTTTCCCATGACTTAGGGATACATAAAATTCAACTTTGGTAAATTTCTCTTCTATGCAGCTCAGGAAGATAGTTCTGTTGCTTTCAGTTTGTGATGTCACATAGGTCATATCTTTAGCCAAAAACAGATGTTTAAGTTTTCATCACCATTGTAGTTGCTTTTAAATAGAAATAAGAAAATATGACATATTTTGCATTTTTTGTTTGCAAATGATCTTTGTATAATGACACACCTTTCATATGTGTGATGTTGGATTAGGCAGAGCCCAAGAGAGTTGGCTGTTCAATTTTCCTCCAAGCTGTAGAACCTGTTTTTCTACGGTACATAAGAAAAAATTCAACCAGGCAATTTTTTAAAGGAGTTCAGGTCAGAATCCCAACGTCTTCATTTTATTTCCCAATCTAAAAGATGACAGAAACAAAACTACTTTATTTTTTTTAATGTCAACATTTTAGTTTTATTTATTTATTTTAAAATTCCATCTCATTTTTAATTGGAGGATAATTACTTTACAATGCTGTGATGGTTTTTGCCATACTTCAACATAAATCAGCCAAAGGCACACCCATACACCCTCCCTCTCACCGCCCTCCCCAACCTACATCTCTAGGTTGTCACAGGACAGCAGCTTTGGGTTCTGCTTTATTTATTTTGACCATGCCACATGGCTTGCAGGATCTCAGTTTCCTGACCACAGGTTAAATCCAGGCCACAGCAATGAAAGGCTGTGATGCTTTCTACGTGGTGCCTTCAGTTCAGTTCAGTTCAGTTCAGTCGCTCAGTCATGTCCGACTCTTTGCGACCCCATGAATCCCAGCACGCCATGCCTCTCTGTCCGTCACCAACTTCTGGAGTTCACTCAGACTCACGTCCATCGAGTTGGTGATGCCATCCAGCCATCTCATCCTCTGTCGTCCCCTTCTCCTCCTGCCCCCAATCCCTCCCAGCATCAGAGTCTTTTCCAATGAGTCAACTTTTTGCGTGAGGTGGCCAAAGTACTGAAGTTTCAGCTTCAGCATCACTCCTTCCAATGAACACCCAGGACTGATCTCCTTTAGAATGGACTGGTTGGATCTCCTTGCAGTCCAAGGGACTCTCAAGAGTCTTCTCCAACATCACTTTTCAAAAGCATCAATTCTTCGGCGCTCAGCCTTCTTCACAGTCCAACTCTCGCATCCATATGACTACTGAAAAAACCATAGCCTTGACTAGACGGACCTTTGTTGGCAAAGTAAAGTCTCTGCTTTTCAAAATGCTATCTAGGTTGGTCATAACTTTCCTTCCAAGGAGGAAGCGTCTTTTAATTTCATGGCTGCAATCACCATCTGCAGTGATTTTGGAGCCCCCCAAAATAAAGTCTGACACTGTTTCCACTGTTTCCCCATCTATTTCCCATGAAGTGATGGCACCAGATGCCATGATCTTCGTTTTCTGAATGTTGAGCTTTAAGCCGACTTTTTCACTCTCCTCTGTCACTTTCAGCAAGAGGCTTTTTAGTTCCTCTTCACTTTCTGGCATAGGGTGGTGTCATCTGCATATCTGAGGTTATTGACATTTCTCCCGGCAAACTTGATCCCAGCTTGTGCTTCTTCCAGCCCAGCGTTTCTCATGATGTACTCTGCATACAAGTTAAATAAGCAGGGTGACAATATACAGCCTTGATGTACTCCTTTTCCTGTTTGGAACCAGTCTGTTGTTCCATGTCCAGTTCTAACTGTTGCTTCCTGACCTGCATATAGGTTTCTCAAGAGGCAGGTCAGGTGGTCTGGTATTCCCATCTCTTTCAGAATTTTCCACAATTGATTGTGGTCCACACAGTCAAAGACTTTGGCATAGTCAATAAAACAGAAATAGATGTTTTTCTGGAACTCTCTTGCTTATTCCATGATCTAGCAGATGTTGGCAATTTGATCTCTGGTTCCTCTGCCTTTTCTAAAACCAGCTTGAACATCTGGAAGTTCACGGTTCACGTATTGCTGAAGCCTGGCTTGGAGAATTTTGAGCATTACTTTACTAACATGTGAGATGAGTGCAATTGTGTGGTAGTTTGAGCATTCTTTGGCATTGCCTTTCTTAGGGATTGGAATGAAAACTGACCCTTTCCAGTCCTGTGGCCACTGCTGAGTTTTCCAAATTTGCAGGCATATTGAGTGCAGCACTTTCACAGCATCATCTTAATAGTCTAAAATAGTTGTGCATGTTCCTCAAATAGTCTTATAATTTAGTGGACTTTGAAACCACTCACCCATCAAATTTTTGCTTCAAATGTGGCTTCTCTTTTCATTTTAGTTTTACGAAAGTGTGTATTCTTTTCCCAATCACTTGCATTCTAAACAATTAATTCAAGGGTTCATTAGGGTTCATCAGGCACTGTGCACAAAGTATACAAACAACAACCACACCTGTATAAAATGCAGTGTTCATTTGACTGAAAATAGTTCTAGTTCCTAGTTAATATATAATAAAGGAAGCTGCTTTCTAGGATTTGGTTGCACTTTAAAACTTCATTTTTAAGAATTTTTACAGGACTTTAAATCAAGATTCTTTATGTATTTTAGTAAATACAGGCCTTCAAATAGGTTACATGAATAAAATACTGCATACTGAGTTAAATGTATGGCAAATAATATAGAGACATCACAAGGCATTTTATTTTTCGTTATGTAAAATTTTAATTATATAAGTTTTCTGAAATGCAGAATTACCCTAAGAGCTCAGAAATATCTCAGTTCAGTTCAGTTGCTCAGTCATGTCTGCCTCTTTGTGACCTCATGGACTGTAGCACACCAGGCTTCCCAGTCGATCACCAACTCCTGGAGCTTGCTCAAACTTGCAGAAATACCTAGACTTCCTCAAATGCAAAAGGTTTGTGGAAAGTGAATGGATATTCCAGGAGAAAAGATTCAAACATGAACTAAGTTTGGGAAATGCTAAAACTGTATCATTTCTGATCTCCATCCTCATGAGCACTGAAGACTCTGAGATACCTTTCAGTAACTGCATACAAACATCACTATCAAACACAAACATGAAACTTTATTTAGCCTAGTGTTTCCCAAGCTTCTTTGACCAAAGAGATCTTCCTCTGAAGAATCTTCAATCCCACAATACCCAGTGAATCACCTTTTGGGTTCTGAAGATATGACATTAAGGTTTTCTATACATTACATTAGTTATTTTGTTAAAAAAGTAATAAAACACATCTTTGGTTGACAGTTTAAGAAATTTCAGACGAGTAAATAATATATGTTGTAAAGATACTAATATGTTGTACCTGTGCTACTTACCTTTTGTCAGGACTTTTTAAAGCTCTTTTTAAATCAATAGTCTCATGCGTTTGTTTTCTGTTCTCTATTTTATATAGTCATTTAAGTTTGTATTTTGAAGCCCACAAGTATTCTAGTATTTTAAGTAAAAGATTATTATTATTTATACTAACACTAGTCTTTATGCTTTGGAAGGAAAGGAGTAGAAGTTTAGATAAACACCAAATACCTATTTAACCATCTAAAATGTAAGACACTTTGAAATTCAGACATTTTAGAAAAGGGAATATTCAGTGTCTTTTACAAACACTACAAGGGATATTTTGAATTTTTAAAATGGGTAAATATTGGATTGGCCAAAAAATTCATTCGTGTTCTTCTGTAAGATGTTACAGAAAAAAAAAATTTTTTTTTGCCCAATCTTATCTTATAAATATATATATAAAGTATCCATAAATAGTTTACAAATTGGTAAATATTTTTCAGATTATATTGTCCAACACCAATACAATCTTGGGAAAAGATAGATAAAATTTCTAAAATAACTACTGGTGAACTTAGTAAGTATAACAAATTGATACATGCTAGTTATTGTTGACTTTTGTTTCGTAAATATAGAAGGAGAATTAATTATAAGGCTTTCTGAGGCCATTGAGTTATCAAACTATATAAAAACATATATGATTTTATGTCTGTGTTCAAATGAATGTGGTATATGAGTTATGCTGTCAGTGACTTTTGCTACAAAATAAGAACTCAAAACGCACCTCCATTGTTGATTTCATTGAAGTTAGATTATTTGCATTAATTTTGTTTCTAATTTACAAGTACATAAAAAGTTTGTGTAGAATACCATTTTTAAAGCTACTTTCACTGGGATTATCCAAATCTCTCACTCTTTTACAACATTTGTTTATTTTTCTCTTTTGCTTACAGTTTAGTCTTTCAGGTGCCAAGTCCTCTAAGGCTTACTCATCAGTTGAGAGTTTTGTGTAGTTTCTCTTCTTCTTTTGCAGATTTCTCTTTTCTCAGGATACTCAGGATGAAGTTCTTTTCTCCTTGACTTTTGATTCCTCTTTCTTATTTCAGATGAAGAGGACGCCTCCCCTCCTGTTGCCCTGCCTCCAGGTTAGGATGATTCCAACTCCTTTCCCCACTTTGTAATGCATTATTGATTGACAGTTAAGGTGATGGGTTGACAGAGCTGCTCAATGAGACCAAACTCAGAACAGGGTACCCCCTTCTTGCCAGTGCCAAAGAGGGAAAATGTTGGCTTTAATGGCAATCTTTTTTTTTAACATCAGAAACTTTTTAAAAAGAGGCTTTCTTTGTGAAATAAATAAAAGTATTAACTCTTGGATATAAATTTTAGGGGCAAAAAAATGTTTCATCTCCAGCTGTATACTCTTTTCCCTTGTTCTTTAGATATGTGGATTTGTAAAACTTTATTCTTGTTTTTTAAATAGGACATATACCTTTTATAGATGTTTTCAAAGCTGAAGCTCTACTGGTTTTCCATTCCAGACCAACTTGTAGTGTCTTTTCTCCCCATCATCAAAAGAGACAGGATTTGGGGGATCTGAGACGGTTAAAACCAGCATTCCATTTTCTCCCCTCCCCCTTGTGTCATCCAAATCACACTTTCCTTTCAGGTTTGGGTAGTCGGGCTCTGGAAAGAAAAGATTCAGGTGAGCACACACCGGAAGCAAGGTGTCTCGACCTCATCCTAATATAGTAATCACTAATGACCTCATTTCTTGAAGCTGTATTTGATTCTAATCTTGGTTTTATTCAGTTTGTAGCTTTTATAGCAATCTTTTATTACATTCCTCTGACCAGAAAACTAATGCATTAAGAAACAATTAATTTTGCATGATACACACACGCACACACACACGCACACACACACACATGAATTCAGAAATCTAGCCACATACACCACAGGTTCCTTTGTTTCATTATCACTATCTTTTTAACATTTGGCAAATACATAGAGATGAAGAGACTTTTAAAATCACCATTCCTGGGATGTGTTGACATTAGATAATAATTCCTATTTTTATAGAAATTTACATACACTTAAAAAGAATAATATCAAATCTAATCTGCTGTAGCCACAATTCCAGATGGTTATTTATTCTTTCATTTATCCAACAAGTGTGTTTGAATGCAGACTGATTCTGCTATGGACCTCTTTGTGGGTGGGGCATTTTTGCAGACTCTTTCTGAGATAAAAATGAGCAAAACAGAATATCCAAGTCCTCACATTTCAAATATTAATGGCCACTCTGCACTATTACAAATATACACAACATAAAATTTTAACATCAACTTGGGTATTTTTTAAAATTGTACAATCATGTGACAACATTGCTTAACTTCACTGTGAAAATGATGGTCTATGGATAAGAATACTAAGCATGATTGACACATTGGAACTAAAATAACTAAATCTACATTTCCTCCTTTTCAAGACACATTAACAGGTTGAGTGTTGGCAGCCCATGCACTTTTTTTTCCAGTTATTAGTGGCTGAAACTGAACTTCCTTTTATTCAGCTCTCAGAGACAGAAGACCTTTCTACAGTTCTCTCTCCTGCTCTCCTCATTGGACAGCTGATTGATACCTCCTAAGCACCTGGAGTGCAAACTAGAAAATGCAAAATAAGCTTCATTTCCAGGTTGTCTGTCTTCATGGGAAAGCCTCAAAGAAATTATTTCTCTTTCTGTTTTTCTAGTTTTTCCCCCTCTCTTTCAGGATGATCCTAGAGTTCTTGAAATCTGTGCCTGCAGGTCACGATCTGTTACTTAATTGTCAAACTAAGGCCACATCATACAACCATCATGGAATTATCTAATCATACAACAGTGAAGAATCTAGACATATGAGGCCAGGCTTGGTAGTCTGACCTTTCCCACTTGACCTGCAAACTGATCCATCCCGTTAGTCTTTTCCAACTCAGCCGTTGTATAGACAAGGCCTTATAGCCTGTCACCTGGGAAAACACTAAGGCTCTGCTTTCATAGCCTTCCGACGGGTATTTATCAGTTAGGGGATAGGCAGAATTAGGAAACAAAGGAAACTTGGCTGCCAGGAAAGAGTAAGAAACTTTCTGAGAAGTTTTGCTATTCCTAGAAATTAGATTCCATCTGGAAGAGATAGCACTTTAAGAATGGGAATCGCTCAGTCTCTACTAATGGCTGTGGGGAGGTGGATGGAAAAAATGATGTTATATTTATCTAGGTTAATTAGACAAAGAGAAGCTTCCGTGTTGACAAGAAAAACAAACCCAGGTAAGTCTGCCTAAAAAGAACCTAGCCCTGAAATGATCCTTTTCCTCCTTTCTGCTCATTAGAATGGTCTATTGGTGAATCACCAGCTGGGGAGGAACAGGACAAGCAGAATGCCAACAGTCAGCTGTCCACCCTATTCGTGGAAAAGCCTCAAGGCGGAAGTGTGAAAGTTGGTGAGTTCCAAGGGATTAAATCCTTGTCTTTTTTTTTAGATAAAGATTAAATTCAAATAACATAAAGTAAAGCATTTAAAAGTGAGTGATCAGTAGCTATTAATACCCTCAACTGTATAACCAAGTACCAAAATATATTCATCACCCCAAAATCCATGGACAGAAGAGGCTGGTGGGCTTACAGTCCTTAGGGTCACAAAGAGTTGGACACAACTGAGTACAAACACTCCCCAAAAAGAAACCTTGAATCCTGTCCGGGTTTATCCCTCTGTCTCCCTCCCCTAACCCTGGCAACCAATAATCTCTTTGTCTCTATGAATGTCCTTATTCTGGATATTTAATATAAGTGGAATCACACAATAAGATGGGACCTTTTGTGTCTGGTTTCTTTCACTTAGCATAATGTTTTCAAGGTCTATCCAAGTTGTAGGCATGAATCAGTGTTTTATTCCTTCTTATGGCTGAAAAATATTCTATTGAGTGACAGCTATCGTTTCAATAATCTGTAGCACAGAGTGTTGAGTGCCTGGACCCCTGCCAGGGTAGGTTCAAATCAGTTTCTTCATCTGTAAAATGGAGATAATACTACCCATGAAGTACTCTGAATAGTCCCTGAAGTATCTTCAAGTGGAAGCCTCAAGGTGGAACTGTGAAAGTTGGTGAGCTGATGTTTGCTGTCATTACAACTCATCTCATTCCATAAAATGATTATAAATCTGCACACATGCTGGATCAAGAGTTGCAATGTCTCAGAGGAAGCTGATCAGACAGATGGTTTAATTCTGGAGATATTCATTAAAAAATATTGACTATTCACCTCCTGTTTTAGACATTGTGCTAAACACTGAGTAAAATATGTGAGCACTCAGAATTTACAGACTTAATGGGATGAGCAAACAAGAAGAAATTAAACAAACAAATCATCACAGAAGCCATCGCAAATGCCATGAAGGAAACAAAGTGGTCAGCCAGAGAGTGACCAGGAGGTCCAGGAATTTTACCTAAATGAATTTTTATAAGGAATATATTATGATCAGAACTAGTCTTTGGCTCCAAATGTTTTGCAAATGAACACACAGCTGACTACAGTCTAAAATTACTTCTTTTAAGTCTGGAATACAGAAGCACACTGTATATGAATAGAAATGCTTGCTCTCCTTGTGTTTCTGGAAGACACCAAAATGCTGGACTGGCCACTGGGCTAGAATTTTGATGTCCTTTAGGCCTAATGAGTCAATACAAACAAATAGGAGACTTTATCTCAAAAAGATCAGTTTCATTTAGTCATATTCTTATAACTCCAGTCTTAGCATCATCTTGCCTAATAAAAAGGATGGGAAAAATCCATATATATATATATATATATATATATGCATATATATATATTAATACATGGTATGTGTGTGTTTTCTCATTTTTTCTTTCATTTTTTCATATTTATGCATACTCATAGAGATATTGTGCATTTGGCTTTAGACCACCACAATAAAGTAAATATCATTATAAAGCAAGTCCCAAGAAATTTTTTTCTCCCAATGCATATGAAAGTTATGCTTATACTATAGTCTACTAAGTATGCAATAGATGGTTGGTTGGACAGTTGGATGGCATCACCAACTCAATGGACAGTTTGAGTAAGCTCTGGGAGTTGGTAATGGACAGGGAAACCTGATGTACTGCAGTCCATGGGGTCACAAACAGTTGGACACAACTGAACGACTGAACTGAACTGAGTGTTATGTTTAAAAAAACAATGTACTTACCTTCGTTAAAAATGCTTTATTGCTAAAAAATGCTAACCATTATCTGAACCTTCCGTGAGTCATAATCTTTTTGTAATACTAACATAAAAGATTACCGATCACAGATCACCATACCAAATATAACAATAATGAAGTTTGAAATATTGCCAAAATGTGACGCAGAAGCATGAAGTGAGCAAATGCTATCGGAAAAATGACTTGCTCGATGCAGGGGTGCCACAAACCTTTAATTGGTTTTTTAAAAAAGCAATAAATTTGAAGTACAATAAAGCAAAGTGCAGTAAAATGAGGTATGCCTGAATAGATTGTTTTATACACATTACATGTGCTTGGATTCCAAATAAAAATTATTTCCACTAATTTCCCCATTGCTCCTTTTCTGCTTCATAAACCTCCAAAGCAGAAGCAGTTAGAGTATCCTAGAAACTAGAGTTCTCATTGAAAGAGTCAGGGCCCTTCCATTGTTCAATTCCAGCTGTGTCAGTCACATGATAGTAGTCCTGTCTAACTCCTTTCGTGCATGCTAAGTTGCTTCAAGTTGTGTCCGACTCTTTGAGACTCCATGGACTGTAGCCCACCAAGCTCTTCTGTCCATGGAATTCTCCAGACAGGAACACTGGAGTGGGTTGCCATGCCCTCCTCCAGGGATCTTCCCGACCTAGGGATGAAACCCACATCTCCTTTGTCTCCTGCATTGGCAGGCAGGCTCTTTACCACTAGTGCCACCTGGGAAGCCCCAAATGGCAATTTTAAAACCACAGTCTGAATTGCCTGTGTTTTTTTCCCTAGGTGAAAATATCACCTTTATAGCCAAAGTCAAGGCTGAAGATCTTCTCAGAAAGCCCACCATCAAATGGTTCAAAGGGAAATGGATGGACCTGGCCAGCAAAGCTGGAAAGCACCTCCAGCTGAAGGAAACTTTTGAAAGGCATAGCCGGGTATGACCCTGAGCTCCTGCTGCAGGGACCTGACCGGCTGGTTCCTCTCTGTGCATCAGAGGCCATTTTCAGGTTCAGCTTTGAGGGACGTCAGTTCCAGAAAATCCACTGGAGTTATCATTCCCGGTGTTTATACTCCAGTGTGGTGGCCCTGCTGTGCCCAGGGGCTTCAGAGCACCGCGCTGACCCCTCCTGTATTGAGAACATTGTACCAGAATCCCCAGATGCAGACACATCTTTAAGCCAATGCTGTGGAATTGGGGAAATAACTGCGATGTGGTGTCTTTTTTTCTGCTAGCAGGGTAGGGCTGAAATGTGTTCGGATGCATTTCATTGCAGGTGTACACATTCGAGATGCAGATCATCAAAGCCAAAGAGAATTACGCAGGAAACTACAGATGTGAGGTCACCTATAAGGATAAGTTTGATAGCTGTTCATTCGATCTTGAAGTACATGGTAAGAGAGGCTTCTAGTCTGGATAAGTGTGATGTTTATTTATTTATTTTTTAATGGGGTGTGAGAGGATAGAGGAGAATAAGGTCATTTATTAGTATGAGATTTTGAAAATGAAGTTTCCTGGAACAAGGATGTCAGGAAATCCAGGTAGAAGGGAGGATTTTCTCTTATAAGGACTAATGTCAGATATGGACATTCTTCATCTATATGTTCTGTGTACTGCCAAGAGTGAATTTGATAAGAATAAATTAAAGGTATATATGTAGATTAGGGGGAAAAAAAGCAATACTTCGATAAGTAAACAAAGGGAAAGTTGACTTGGTAACAAATCAAAAGTGTGACATAGCTTTGTCTTTTTAGACAAAGCTGATGCAATCTAAAACCAGAGCATTACAAATGTTATAGCATCGAGGTTTAGGAAGTGCTACTGCTCTCTGTAACATGTTACTTGTTCCGTGTTTGGGGGTCATGCCTTTGGCCATAGGCACTGTATCACCACTGGGATCCCTCCTGGAGTAGGGTAACTGGGAGGATGAAGAATCCAGGAACCATGGTCCATTCACCTTGAATGTGTAGGTGAAGAAGGTCCAGCATTTATGATTCATTGTAATAAATCACAGAAGGGCTGACACAGAAAGAGGGAAAGGCAGATAAGCATCGAAAGGTGGAAATTATGAGAAGGTGAATTTTGCATTCACGTTAGCACTAGCCCTTTTTTTAAAGCCATATAGACACCACAGATGGCTGTGAGAGTCCTAGTCTGAGAATTGTCAAGAGGCTGAATGACCATGGGTTGAGTTGCTGTCGAGATTTCAGTATTAAGTGGGACTCTGGTCCTGAGCACTGCTTCTTCACCCAGCCAGGCATCTGAGAATCACCTAAGGGGCTTTCTAAGAATACTGATTTCTGGGTGCCCATCCTCAATCTGATGAATCAAAATTTTCAGCAGGGAGATGAAGAAGCTGATAGTGTTTAAGCTCCTTGGACGATTCTACTGGGCACACAGGTGGAATGACAACAGGATAGGGAAACTCCTAAAGTCCCATCATTGATTCTGCGGGAGGGAAGATAAGCTCTGATGTCTCAGCAGCTCAGCCCCCGGGAGGAGAGCCACCCCTGCCCGACCCCCTTCACCTGATTCCTTCCCTCTGAAGAATCCCCACAGCCTGGAGAGGAACTGAACACAAAACTGGGTTCTTAATGGGTGTTTATTTTATTGTCTTCTTTCCTTTCAAAGAATCTACTGGGACTACTCCAAACATTGACATCAGATCTGCTTTCAAGAGAAGGTAACTTCAAAAGAGGGATCTAGGTATCTTTTGTAAAACATGAAAGTAAAGGATTTTCAAATACATGTTCCCTTCCTCCACACTCTATATTTCAAATGAGATCAAGTCTTTTCACTAAAGTCAAACATACCGAATATTCAGAAGTTAGTTTTCAAGAGATGCCATAGGCTTAATGCCATATTGTGTATATGCTGATCATTTTTTAGAATATTCTTGATATAGTAAAGCACTCATTTTATAGGTCTCACAGTTGCCTTAGAAAGACGTTTTCTTTCTATTCATATGCGGCTTCTTCCTGAATTGCATTATTTTCTGCCAAGTGGCCCAGAAAGATCTATAACAATACACATCTCATATAGCATCAGTTAAGTAATGTCAGAAAACTTACATTGCTTTTTATTTAGGAATCACGTATAGAGCTATTAAACCATATGCCAAGAAAACTACAATTAAGTAGCTCCTTACTAAAGTTAGCACAATTTAAGTATGGGATTATCCTAAATGAAAGACCATTGAGTCTGCTGGAATAAGGAACGTTGTAGAAAGGCAAAATATAGATACTTACCTGATTTATTTTGCAACCACCAAGGCTGAAAAATCATAAAGTCAAGGAAGAAAAATGAAAAATTTTCTGGTCTGTGAGAAATGTGACCAATCTCTTCCTGGTATTATTTTCTTCTCTGTACTTCTTACTTATCTAGAATTCTTCCAAAATAGAAATTCATTAATGAGAGGAAATGTTTTGTTCTTCCTAAGACTGAATCCAAATAACAGTTTTGTTGAGTAAGGAAAGACATCCCAAACTAGTATAAAGCAATGATTTAGCCTTGTTCATAAAAGGCAAAATTTCTTTCTAAATTATGAAGTAATGAACACTGTAATTACTCTTAAAAGATATGCGGTATGTCCTGATCAGTCCATTGTATTTTTTAAAGTCATAACTTTCAAAATCTCTTACCTTCCCTTCATCCCCTGGTTAGCAAACGTATAGATTTCACACTAGGTTCATCCTACGTATATCTCTTTTAAGAGAGAAAGATGTCATCTACTTAGTTTTGGGCTTATGGGGCCTATTGTGTTTATGTCAATAGGATTTTCCAAATACCTGCTTTAAAGAAATTTTGAGAACACATTATTTGATTTCAATTCTGATAACTTACGTGTTATACACGCTGTTTTTAAACCCGCAGACTCTTTTCTTAGAAACCATAACTAACATTTGTAAAGCGCAGGAAACAAAATCTTCATTAAAAAATTAAACATGTAAGTAACTATGTAGCACCATTTAAATGTCAGCTCATAGCTTCTATTTAGAGTTTATATGAAATCATGGAGGTGGCTGCATGCCTAAATTAAGATGCATTTCTCCACAGGAAAACACTTTTAAAAACTCCTAGCAAAGGGCTCAGCAATTCCAAGACAAACTTTTAGAAAACACATTTTAAATGGTATAAATAATTAACAAGAAAATGAAAAGCTTATAATCCTTTCCCTTTCAAGAGAAAGGAACGCATCGTTTACAAAGCTCTGCACTAGCTCCATGTTCATGTTATGTCGGTATCACATTACCTGATTCATCTATTGACGGCCACAAAGAGGTTACCTCTGAATATAAGCTTTGTACTTATATACTTGACACTAGTCCACTTCATCTTCCAAGCCAATCTCTGTATGACTTTAGCAACAGAGATCAGCAAAAGTCCTTTGCTTTTTACACACGGACGTTCCCAGAGCCCCCAACTTGCAAAAACAAAGTACTTTGTGTTGTTTGGCTTTGTGCATTTGTGTTGCTCTGTTTTAACACAAATCCAAGCAGTTTTACATATGCAATCTACAAAAATGTGTCTTCTGAGATTGTAGAGTAACACAAGTTCCTTGTTTTTACTTTTCCACAAGTACATCCTCCCAAATTTAAAATGTCACTTGTGTGAAAAGAAACTGTGTTGATTTAGTCCCATGATTTGTGTGCTAGAACAACATTGCATATACATTATACGTAGAGTGTTTGGGGGAATTGTTGTATATGTGTCTCAGCATTAAACCCAGATTTGCTTTTTTTTTGTTAATGACAGTGGAGAAGGTCAAGAGGATGCAGGGGAACTTGACTTTAGTGGTCTCCTGAAACGTAGGTGAGAACCCACTGATGGAGTGAGGCGCTTTGGCCTGGAAATCTTTTAGATACCCACTCAGAGAAGTCAAGTTTAAAGTGGATCTTTTTCAAAGATCCTTTCATTTCTTAAGATGTGTTTTGCTTATGAAATATTATAATAGCGTTGACTAAGCAACAGTGAAATAACTGCCTACTAATCTGCTAAATATTTTAGCTGATGCTTTTACTTTCTTTTTAAATGTTTCATGAGTCTTCACATATTTTCTTAGTAGGGGATGAGGAAATTTGAAAACTGAGACAGAAGACTTAAATGCCTGAAAACGTCTTATTTCTCTCATGATTTCTATTATTTCAATCATGGTCCCTCATCATGATTGAATAAATAAAGCCTCCATTCTCCTGCTTTTGATATTTGACTGAAAAGTCAATTTCAAAATTTTGGTAGAAGTTTCAGCAAATGTATATATTTACGTGTATATATATATATATATATATATATATATATACACACACACACACCTACTTTAACATAGTATTGATGAATTACTGTATTTCACCAAATCTAAGACACCATGCTAATATATAGCTGTATTATAAACCACTAAGCAATGAAAAAAATGATCCCAATAGCTTATTGTGATATACTGCTGATTATAAGGTACCTCCTTATTTCAGAGATATTTAAAATGCCCCAAGTTTGCATTTTTTGAAGGGATAAAATAGTAGTGAAATGGAGATAAGTGTTTAGTATCATCACTCATGTTTCTTTAACTTTGTACTCTCTGGCAATAAAATTTATAACTTTTCATTATAGATATTTAGTACACAACAATTTTTTAGAATTTCTGCCCTATATATGCATATTTGTTTTTTGTTTTTAGTCACTCGGTTGTGTCCAATTCTGTGCCAAACCACGGACTGTAGCCCACCAGGTTCCTCTGTCCATGGGATTTCCCAGGCAAGAATGGTGGGGTGGGTTGCCATTTCCTTCTCTAGGGGATCTTCCCAACCCAAGGCTCAAACCTGCATCTCCTATATTGGCAGGTGGATTCTTTACCACCTGGGAAGCCCATATATGCATATGCATAATCATAAATATGCTATATTATATATATGTTATATATGAAGATATACATATATAGATAGTTACTATAGCACAGAAGAAATATAAAGAAAATGACTTTTGCTAGGATGGTGTTTATGTACCAAATTTGTGAATAAACAGTAAAACTACAACTTAAATTAATGATATATAATATTGATATTGGACTTCATTTAGTTTTTTAGGTTCACTTCTTATTCTTACTGCCTTCTATGTCTACTGAAAATCATAGGTATAGATATGCTTCAAAACAAATTACAAATGGTAATAAATAGGCTTGGGTTCATTCTCAGGTTAGTTCGGTGGCATTATTCAAACCTCTGTGAATGAAATATTCACCCCCAGCTCTAAACATTTAGGCTGGGAACAGAAACATTAACAGCTGCCATTTATTAATAACCAAGTGGATATTAGCCAATCAATAGACTTTGGCAGTACCAAAAAACATCATTCCTCCTCTGGATACTTCAAATAATCATTAGTCTCAATAATATTAATTCCCCCAAAGTATTTTAAAGCAACAGAATATGAAGTGACCTTTAATGAGCTGCACTCTTCCTGTTCTACAAGTGAGAGACCAAAGACCAGACAAGTTGAGTGACTTCCCCCAAGTCATACAGATAACTTGAGGGAGGGCAGGGACCTACATACAAGTTCCCTTTTCTGAATCAGCACACTTCCTATGACTCCACATAAGAAACATCACTCTGAATCTGCCTGGGAAGTTGGCACCTTGTACATTTATAACAAGTTCAAACTTTGGGAAGACAAGAGGTTTTGGGTTGTTTTTTTCTGCAGTCATTTACTCAACCAGGAAAATGCTAAATGCTTTCTTTGTGTAGAATATAACACTAGTTGAGGTGAGGAAAAGAAATCCAATGCCTTCCAGCACCTGGTACATGGAAAGATATAAATACATACTCATGGGAAGAAAAAGGTAGTGGTTAAAAGATGGATTTGAGTCTCAGCTTTCCCATTTACTGGACATGACTTTGGTCAAGTGATATGTCCTCTCTGAGACTCGCTTTCCACAACTGTAAATGCAGAGAATAAAAACTACTTGAGTATTATTGTGAGAATTAAGTGTAAGAGACCAGATTCATGCAGGTGTCAAATAAGTATCCACTTCCCCCCAAAATGTGACATTTTCCCTTGAAGAAGTTACATTAGTGTCAACTATTTAATTTGTACTTGCCATCTTCCTCTACAAAGGTTGAATCATGTGCTGATTTTCAATACTCCCTGAAAGGAGTTCAGGCTGGAGAGCAGAAATGAGGCACTCTGTGCTTGGAAGAAAAACTGAAAGGACAGGTCTTCAGATAGTTATATTCAGATATTTTCAGGAGCTGATTTTATGAGCCCACTTCTCATATCTCCTCATATCTAGAAAGCACTAAAATCCTTCATGATAACAACTATTCCTCATAACTAGCAAAAGCTTCATGAGACTAGCAGAAATCTTCCAGAAAAATATGTGCTTGATTGCTTGTATTCTCCCTTCACCAAAATCACATATATACTGACCTTCCTGACTGCCTCTCAGGAACAGTTTCTCAGAGCTATCTGAGGCGCTGTCTTCCAGGCTGCCATCCTCATTTTGTTCCAAATAAAACTTAATTCATAGCTCTCACACTGTGCAATTTTTTTAAGTTGACATTAGTAAAGTGACAAAATACACATACACACACATAATCAATCAATAAAAATGTAATAGATTATTAAGTGCCAAGTCTGATTAAAAGGAAAAGGAGACAAAAAAGAATACACTAATTCTTCAGTAGTTTTCAGAGTAAAAGAAATCTAATTAATGGTCAAAATGACTAAAGAAAAAAATTATTAGAAAAAAACTGAGCAGTCAACATGTCTCTACTTCTCATTTTCTTTACATCCCCTAATTATGATTTTAACTCATAATTAGATTGTTGTCACCATGAGACTATATTCATTTAATATACTATGTACTAATCCACCAGTATAACTTTGGAAACCATTGTGTTTTCCTACTAATTTGTGAATTGCATGTGTTTTCACTGTAGTAATAACATGTGGTAATAACATTTCTACTTCTCCAAGAGTGTGTGGCAAAATCCTCATGAGAATAGATATCATTACCACCATCTTTATACAACGAAATATCTCTCTGCCCTGAACAAAGTTAGCATATTCCAAATAGACATTAGTTAGTCTTTGGGCAGTATCTTGTTATGAGACCTGACCTATATAAATACTTTAAAGTTTTATTCTACATAAAATTTCTATAACGGCTTTGTATTTCACTAGGATTGTTACGTTATAGAAACTTTGTTGTAGATGGAAGTACTGTGAATGTTATATAGGCCTCTGCCAGTTCTCGGAAAGGAGTCAGTAGTGCCTATAGAAATCTGGATTTTTCTCCCTGCTGAAATTTAATGTAGCCATACAGATATGGTCATGTGCAGCCACCATGGTAAGCAAAGATGTGTTCTGAATGAGTTAAGGAAATCCTACAGATGGGCGCCAGACCTCATATTCCAGTACAAAATGAGGAATCCATCTCCTTGCAATTTGGGGTTCAACTGAGTAGTGGAGAGGAAAGAAAGGAAGAGGCAAGAGGTTACTCGTGTTTGTATACAAAGCGTGATAGGATTAAGGTTATGGTAGAGTGGGATGTATTTTGGTGTTAATGAAAAAATGGTGAGGATGATCAGTTTTATGAATCTATCAACAAAACTGATTCAAGAAATCACGCTGGAAATGGTCTTTATTACTTAGTGACCTCCTCATGTAAACATTCACCTATACATCTGGGTATTCTCGGTGTTTGCTTTGTGCCTCTTGTTAGCTCTTTTAATCTGTCTTTATCATTGATATCTCTAAATCTTTTCACCAATGTCAAGAGGATATTTGAAATATGTGGGTAATTCTTGGTTGAGATACAAATGGAGCAAAATGTGGAATGGGATAATTTTACAGTGTGGGGATTCAGGCTAATATGACAAAAATAAAGCAATAATAAAGTGGATTGAGGAAAGTCTCACGGGGGGGAAAAATGTATATACACAGATATACATTTAATCGCAATTCTCCAAGACTTCCTACAAAATATTTAAATGTTAAATTTGAAATGTAGACTGCTTTCAGGCAATAGATATAGTAGACCAGACAAATTATTACTAACATTTCAACTTCAGGACACTTTTCTTAAGCTTTTCAATTTCCCCATGTCGTTAGAGGGCCTAGTTACCATTTCAGTGAAATGAAGAGTTGCATCTTGAATCTTTAAGAAGTACATTTTCCTAAGAGTGTTTCTAGTCCTTCCCACAAAGGTCGCTGAGGGACCAATGACCTTTCACTTTCTTCCATTATCCAGATGTGCCTCAACATGATTTACTGTGCAAAAGACTTACATGAAAACAGAAATTAGATATGCAGAAGCCATCCTTGCCTAATGCCACCCTAAACTCTAAGTTATGTTTATATTCTCCTACCCTTCCCTATGATTATAACCCAGTATTTCCTCAAGAAATTCTGAAATGGGTATAATTAATATGACAGTACAAACATATGTAACTCATTATTTGCTATCATGATAGCATGCATCTGTTTTCACATTGATGTTTAAGATGTGTTGACCAGTTTTCCTGGAAAAATCATACCCAAACCAGCATTATTCACAGTAAGTAGTCACTAAAATATTTCCAGTTTAACCTTAGTCAATAAAAACAGTCAACTAAACTTAAACTGAATTAGAACTTCTTAGCTAGTTAAGGAAATCAATTTAAATTATATTTAGCATTTGCAACTAAGGCTCTTTCCCTGAAGAGTGTTTATTCCTGAGTTTTATTTCACTTTTAGGTTTTAGAATACAGGAAAGTGTATGTACTTTAAATCCTATGTATGTGTGGTATACAGTAGTTATATATGTTCTTTATATGTTCTATACATTCTTTTGCCATTTGTCAAAATTTAGAGTCATGATTTTGATAATCACACTAAGTTACTCTCAGCTTGTTCATGGAACCCTTTATGACTTGCTTTATAGTTTCACATTTATATTTTCATGATTCGAAACAGTTTCTGCTTCCAAAAAAGTTCTGGACAGTACTTTAAGATGAAATATGAGAGAATTTTGAGAATTTTCATTCTGACAATTTAGGGAAAAAAAATTATATGTATACACAAAAATCATATGAAAAACAACCAAACCAAAAAAACAGAAACTAAGAACAAATGCTTAGTCACAGTTTCAAATATTTTTTGTATTAAAAAACAGCAAAAATTCGTTAATGTACACATTTACTAACATGGTAGGGAAAATGCTATTTGCAAAATCGGAAGATTTGAAATACTGCTATTTGTACCGTCTCCATGCAGAGTTAGGGTATGCACACAAATGAAGGCGAGAGCATTGTTCTTTCATGGACCAACACCTAAAATCTCTGGTTCTTAAACCTTATTTCAATATCTAAAGCCTAGATGAAAACTGACCTTTTAAGTTTCTCAAAATCTCATCTCCTATTTGGATTTTCAGGTTTAAAATAAGGAAAAATAGCTTGAGGATATTTCCTGAAATCCTTCTATCTCCTTAATACTGTGTTTTTACCTAGAAAAACGAAAGCGTTAATGCAGGTGCATGGATCTGACCTTTGACTATCTAGAAGTTGCACTGAAACTTCATGCAAAGTAGACTTTCTCCTTGGCTATTTAAATACTCAGGCTTTAAACAGAGCTTTTAGCGCTGAACCAAAAAATCGGTACCATACTCCGACTTTCCTGGTTTTTAAAGGCCAGTGGGCAGCTATTAAACCAGGCAATGGTTCTCCCCGGTTAGGGAGGTGAAGCAGCAGGAGGAACAACCCGAGGTAGACGTGTGGGAGCTGCTGAAGAATGCGAAACCCAGCGAGTACGAGAAAATTGCCTTCCAGTACGGTATCACTGACCTGCGTGGTATGCTCAAGCGGCTCAAGCGCATGCGCAGAGTGGAAAAGAAGAGTGCAGGTGAGGACGTCCGAGCACTCCGAGGGGAGACGATAATTCTCCCCATTTCGTACTGGGTTGATAGGTCGGACTAGCTGTAGTGGAATTTGCAGGGGTTACGCTTCTCTTGGTTAACTTGGCTTCAGGTGAAATAGTTCACTGCCCCGCACATCTCCAGCGAAGTAGGTAGTGGACAGCTGCTGAAGGTTTAAGGTAACAAAAGTACATTACAGTGACAATGTATAATGGAGTATTAAATATTCCTGTGTTACTGGGAATTTCTCAGCAGCCCCTTTCTCCATCCGCTGCATCTCTCCGTCCCTCTCAGATTCCTGATTGTTATTTAGGTAGAGTAGATTCTGTGTTTGTTTTACTGTTACATTCTTCCACCCATTTGATGCGTCGTGGGGGATTCATGTCTCACACCTGCTAAGGTAACCCTAGTGTTTAAGTATGTCAATATTTGCGCAGGTTTCCACAGTACAAAAACTATGATAAGCTTACTGTTTCAATCAGTCAAAGACATTCCATTTAAGCTCATGAGTCATTGGAAGTATCTCATAAATTCTATGATTAAAAAAACTGTCTGTGAGATAGATATACACAGATAATGCCAATGAAACTGAAAATAATCATTTTAGGAGAATAAGCGTGTCCTTCAAGTACAAATTTCATTTAAATATTTTATATTATACATTGCCCAAAGAATGAAGACAATCATTTTTAAAGCCTCTTCAATAATTCTTTACTTATGTTTCTTCCAAATCACCTTTAAATCACCTTATTATTTATAAATCGATGCAGATTTCTAAAATATGAGGGATAATTCAAAAGTTTCCTATTCTTTTTGTCTCAATTTATTCAATTTTAGGCTTTCAGATTAACTATGTAAATTCATATCATATGCATCTACATATTAACATAGTTTTGTGTCTTCCCTCTACTAGCTTTTGCAAGAATTCTTGATCCTGCATATCAGGTTGATAAAGGAGGCAGGGTAAGATTTGTCGTGGAACTGGCAGATCCAAAGCTGGAGGTGAAATGGTATAAAAATGGTCAAGAAATTCGACCCAGTACAAAGTAAGTCAAATTTGCAAATAATCAGTAGTAACTGTATAAATCAAAGAGTAATTTGATTTGATATTCTATGCCTGAAAGTACTTTTTAGTTATATTCTTATGATGCAAAATCATATGAGGGGACGGCAAAAACTTTTTATGTATTTTGGAACCATTGAAGTATGGTGCTATATAAATTAAACCTTGCCTCATGTTTTAATTATATATAAACTATTTCAAGTACTTGTAATTATGATTTTGTGTCATTGTAGGTTATATGTGATTACTTCAGAGCATTGCCAAACTTCGCCCAATTTTTTTAAAAAATTTGAGAAAAATTGAAATATATATTTGATATACCAGCTTGTAATGGGAATCACACCTTATAAGTAAATAACTTTTGTTCTTCCAGAATAGCATCTAAAGCCTATGTTTTTTTATTTTTGACCCTTTTCCCAAATGAAGGAAAGAAACTAATCCCTGATATCTGATGGTATTGCTAGGCGATTAGGAAACTACTTTACAGAGATCCTTCTCAGTCTGAGAGATTTTCAACTCCAACATATTTTTTCAAGTTAACAGGAACCATGTGTATATTTATAAAGGGCTTTAATCCTGAAAATCTGTCACTTCTGTGGAACAATTAGGTAGTTTGCAGTTTCTTAATGTGGTCCTGCTCTCAGAGTGACTTTGTGATAATAATGTTTATATCTGGTAAAAGTCTCTTGAAGGCAGCCTGAATTTACCAAAAACATAATTTTACTTGGCTATTTTTATCTCGAAAAATGTTGCTTAGTGTTTTGTTCTTGAAGTCTTTGAGAATTTCCCAAGTAAGAACTTTTTCATCTGTTACAATGCCCTAATATACCCATGCATAATCTAGATCACAGATAATCAGATTTTGCAGTCTTCTGGATTTCAGGTTTTTGTTTCCACTTAAGTTCTTTTTCAGTAGATGATAACTACGATATATATGATAATACTAGTTATTAAGCTCATTTAAGATAATATCACATTGTATAGAATTACCATCTATATTAATGATTAGATTCATATTATTGCTTAAATTGTGTAATCATTTACTCACCAAATAAAATGTCATTGGACTAGCAAGGAGTGAATTCAAAAAATCAATGAAAAATATGAACTTTCTCTCCCACAATAGAGTAGATGAATTGATCTCTTTAAAAAATGTAAAGAGTTAAAAATCTTAGCCTACCATATTTTCCAACAACAGGTTAAAAATTGTTCATTGGTAAATATGTGAGTACTGATTTTGTGTTTGGAATAAAAAATATGTGTGCTAAGTTGCTTCAGTCGTGTCTGACTTTTTGCGACCCTATAGACTGTAGCCTGCCAGGTTCCTCTGTCCATGGGATTCTCCAGGTGAGAATACTGGAGTGAGTTGCCATTCTCCTCTCCAGGGGATTTTCCCAAGCCAAGGATTGATCCCGCATCTCTTATGTCTTCTGCACTGGCAGGCATGTTCTTTACTACTAGCGCCACCTAGGAGCCCAAAAATCATATATAAAAGAAAATAGTGACAAATATTATATGCACATATGCATATGTATTTGGAGAAGGAAATGGCAACCTACTCCAGTGTTCTTGCCTGGAGAATCCCAGGGATGGGGAAGCCTGGTGGGCTGCCGTCTATGGGGTCACACAGAGCCGGACACGACTGAAATGACGTAGCAGTATGCATATGTATTACATTTTGTGTTATAAAGATAGAAATTGGCTTCATGTTTAATGTTTATTAAACTATGTAAGATATGGCTAATAAATTGCAGATCAAAATGACTATTTCTGACTTTCAGATATTATGGAATTATAAGCCATATTTGCTGGCAATAAAGAAAAGAATAAAATTGGGTTCACAGACTCTGTTTATCTTCCTCCTATTTAAAACAGATACATCTTTGAACATAAAGGATGTGAAAGAATCATGTTTATCAATAACTGTGTGCTAACAGATGATTCGGAGTATTATGTGACAGCTGGTGATGAGAAATGTTCCACTGAGCTCTTTGTGAGAGGTAAAGTGAAAACTCTAACATAACCATTAAGAGCCAATGGCTCTCCTCTCAGGGGTAATAATCAAAAATGAAAATGGTGAAGTGAGCTCTTGAGCTCCAGAGCAGAGATATAGTACCTCTCGAGACGGTTTAGCTTGAGTGTTAGATTGGCTCTGGTTTGAAGCATCTTTGTACTGGTGTTTATTGGGTATCCTAATTAATCTTCAGGTTTGTTGAAGACTAGAAAAGCTGACAGGAGAAAAAAACTGTGGAGTAAAAATGCCTTGTAGTTTTGGCTCATGTAAGCAGCATTTTGCGATTTAATTGCTCTAGTGATAGCTTTTGAAACCCAACAAAGTCTACTGGATAAACATTTCACACATTCAGCTCATCACAAATCGATTTCCCTTAAAACAGCTTCGTTAGTAAACTTCATCAGTGGTTGGCACAATGATCGCTGAAGACCATCATTTACTAGTGAAAAAGCTGGAGGGTGTCAATGAAGCCATGAAGCATTTATTTTCTTTATGAGGACCTGTGGCTGACAGCTTTGTAAACTTGCACATCAACTATACTTGAATTAAAAAAAGTTTAAAGACAATTCTATAATCTCTATCATCTGTCTAAAACCATAAGTAGAAAATTTTAGTGTTATATATTTCCCTTCCTCAGAAATGTCTATCTTCTGCTTTCTTATTTGCCCAAAGAAGATTATTTGATACAATTTGTCTGCTCTCTAAAACTATCATTTATTTGATTTGAAGAGTTCTTGCAAAATTATGCAAAACTTACCCAGGGCTGCCAACTGTTTATTTTGCCATGAAAAGTCATTTAAAAATCCACCTTCTAACTACCACCATCTAACCATCACTCTGTGATCAACCACACTTTCTTATTGTTGGTTTTTCATCTGTGAACAAACCCAGGGTCATGAGCAGATTTGGGGGCATTTAATGATTCTGATTCTCTCTCTTTTTTTTTTTTTTCCACAATAGAGCCTCCAGTTATGGTGACCAAACAGCTGGAAGATACAAAAGCTTATTGTGGGGAGAGAGTGGAATTAGAATGTGAAGTGTCTGAAGATGATGCCAATGTAAAATGGTAAATAGATATCCTGAGGTCTGTCCATTTTTAATAAACAAAAAAGTGCCTTAATACTTTGGAGAATAGGAAATTGCTTTTACACATATGAAAGGGATCTCAACCTCATTTGTGTTAGTAGAAAATGTAACTAAAACTATCCTAAGATATTGGCTTTTTTCACCTGTGAGACTGAAAAACAAGATCCAGATATCTATATTGATAAGGATATAAGGAAGTAGGCACTTACTAGTAAATGAATGTTTCAAGGCTCCTCGTGTCTATTTGACTCCAAAGCCCATGGGTGCTCTTTCTGATGTATGCTCTCACTATGCCATGATAGCAAGTTTTATGGAATAGATGGAGAAACAGTGGAAACAGTGTCAGTCTTTATTTTTTTGGTCTCCAAAATCACTGAAGATGGTGAAGGAAAGTTATGACCAACCTAGATAGCATATTCAAAAGCAGAGACATTACTTTGCCAACAAAGGTCCATCTAGTCAAGGCTATGGTTTTTCCAGTGGTCATGTATGGATGTGAGAGTTGGGCTCTGAAGAAAGCTGAGAGCCAAAGAATTGATGCTTTTGAACTGTGGTGTTGGAGAAGACTCTTGAGAGTCCCTTGGACTGCAAGGAGATCCAACCAGTCCATTCTAAAGGAGATCAGTCCTGAGTGTTCTTTGAAAGGACTGATGCTAAAGCTGAAATTCCAATACTTTGGCCACCTCATGCGAGGAGTTAACTCATTGGAAAAGACTCTGATGCTGGGAGGGATTGGGGTCAGGGGGAGAAGGGGATGACAGAGGATGAGATGGCTGGATGGCATCACCAACCCAATGGACATGAGTCTGAGTAAACTCCGGGAGTTGGTGATGGACAGGGAGGCCTGACATGGGGTTGAAAAGAGTCAGACACAATTGAGCGACTGAACTGAACTGAATACTTTTTTTATGTTACTCCTAGTCACTTTATTGTCACAGTATCTCAGAAAGATATTTTAGACTGAGAATCACCAATTACTTGAACATTTCTTAAAAATAAAAAGCGTATTTTGGGGGTCAGATGGAATGTGTTTTCTCAAGTTCACTGGGAGTAACCTCAAAGTTAAAGACTAGAAGATCCGGAATCTTAAAATCTTAATTGAGAGAGTAAATTCTGCAGTAGGAATCGCTAGTAATTTGGTTTAGAATAGATTGTTCATTGTAACCTAGAATCATAGCTATCTTTAAAATGAATCAAAATGCTGTTCTCAGTAGTGTGCACCAAGAGCCCAAACATGGGTAATATCCACTCTTAGCATCTTTATCTAATTGATCTTAAATGAAAGGAATGGAACTTTGTTTTTTTAATGTAATTTTCAGATAATACTTGTTACAGTATTCATCTATTGATAGAGACTGATCCATACATTCTTTAATTCAACAAGCAGTTCTTGAGTGTCTGGTGACTACCTCTTGAAGCATTTTTTATAAAATTTTGTTTAAAAAATCATCTATTTAACTCAGGTTTAAGAATGGTGAGGAAATCATCCCTGGTCCAAAATCAAGATACCACATTAGAGTTGAAGGCAAAAAGCACATTTTGGTCATAGAAGGAGCAACAAAGGCTGATACTGCGGAATATTCTGTAATGACAACAGGAGGACAGTCATCTGCTAAGCTTAGTGTGGACTGTAAGTAAGACTTCCTTGTATGTCTCCCAGCTTGTTTTACTAGTGTGTTGTGTTTGTTAATTCAGCTTTAGAAAAGTTTCAATCTGTTTGACTTCGACCTGTGACAATTTTATATTTGTAAAATTAGATTCCATTCTAGCTGAGTGTCTATATCATATCAATCAGTCTCTAAGAACTTACTACTCAGTTTAATAGAGTACCAGTATTTAGAAGGATCTCTCCACCATGACCCGTCTGTCTTGAGCGGCCCTACAGGGCATGGCTGGAGAGTTCTGACAAAACGTGGTGGACTGGAGAAGGGAATGGCGAACCACTACAGTATTCCTGCCTTGAGAACCCCATGAACAATATGAAAAGGCAAAAAGATAGGACTCTGAAAGATGAACTCCCCAGGTCAGTAGGTGCTAAATATGCTACTGGAAATCAGTGGAGAAATAACTCCAGAAAAAATGAAGAGACAGAGCCAAAGCGAAAACACCCAGTTGTGGATGTTGGAAGTTGAGGCGATGGAAGTAAAGTCCAATGCTGTAAAGAGCAGTGTTGCATAGGAACCTGGAATGTTAGGTTCATGAATCAAGGCAAATTAGAAGTGCTCAAACAGGAGATGGCAAGAGTGAACATCAACATTTTAAGAATCAGTGAACTAAAATGGACTAGAATGGGTGAATTTAACTCAGATGACCATTATATCTACTACTGTGGGCAAGAATCCCTTAGAAGAAATAGAGTAGCCATCATTGTCAACAAAAGAGTCTGAAATGCAGATATCCTGTTTGCTTAATCCCTAGGTGAATTTGCTATCTATTCAATAAACATTCAACATTCTATAATTACATTTGGGTTGAGAAGTTACTCAAACTAGTGGGCCTCAATTCAGAAGACTGTAAGAGCTAATTCGCTGATAGGCTTTAGAGGTGTGAGAGAATTCATGGCCTTCCTCAAATGCCCCATGATGGCCTGTCCCTTCCAGTTAGCCATGAAAATTAGAATAGCAAACTTCACAAGAAGATTGGTAATAGGTGGAAGGCAAAATCTTATTCTTATTTCTTAGTCCAGTTGCAATTCATATGACCATTGAATTATTTGGAAGTAATCGCAGTACACTCCTTATGTTTTGTAGAATAATGGTCATTATAGTGTAATATCAAAAAAGTTTTTTCAACCGTAGGCAGTTCCTTACTGATATTTGCATTCCTTTAAGCAATTACAGTTAGTCCTGCTATAATATTAACATATGCATTTTTAAAAATTACTATGCTGTACAAAGTCATGCAGTGAAAATCATAGGGCCAATGGGGAATGTGGGTTAAAGACACAACACTCAGTAATTTTTTCAGGGACCCAGTTTTTAAAAAGTGAAGTGAGGGACTTCCCTGATGGTCCAGTGGCTAAGACTTCCTACATCCAATGCAGGGGATGTAAGTTCAATCCCTGGTCTAGGAGCCAAATACCTACATGCTGCATTGTGCAGCCAAAAATAAATAAATACGTAAAATGATAAGAACCTAATAAAAAAATCAGCGGCACAGTTTTATACATGTCTAGTAAATACTGCAATGAATATGGCACTTTACCTTGAAAAAGATCTGAAATTTGCTTGTGAAAGTGGGGTTAAAAACATTGCAGCTTGTGATCTGTTGGAATCAGTGGAAGGAGGTTATTTGAAATTGGGAGAGTTGTAGTCTCAGATGTGCATGGCTGTGGCTCATTTAACAGGGTGAACTAAAGTAACTGGTCGATATTTCAGGTGTATGCGTGTGTTCTGCACAATCCTACCTGGCTCAGTTCAACTGGGTGCAGTTTTCTGGATTCTTCCAGTCTTTCTCATGAATAAAATCATGGATAATCAAACATGAAATGTATGTTATGCTCTAATTGTCTTGGAATATTTCAGTTGCATTGGAACAAATGCTCATTTTCAAAACAAGCATTATAGTGAAACAGTATCATTGTGAAACAACACCATCTTGGCCTGTCTGAAATTTGGATTTGGCACTTATAACTATCTATTATTTCTGCAGTAAAACCTCTGAAGATATTGACACCTCTGACTGATCAGACTGTAAACCTTGGGAAAGAAATCTGCTTGAAGTGTGAAGTATCTGAGAACATAACAGGAAAATGGACTAAAAATGGCCTACCTGTTCAGGAGAGTGACCGTCTAAAGATTGTTCACAAAGGAAGGTAAGCAAGCTAGGGCAATCCTTGAGTGAGGGCTGGTCCCCATATTGGCTTCTTCTACTTCCTAAATTAGATGATTGGTAAGGATGTTTGGAGAGCAGTCATAAGGAGAGTATCTACTTCTGGTGTTTTGCTTCCAAATAGCAAGAATAGGTGATTTCTCTGCTGTACATCATGTCATACTTGTGACCTGGTACCTGGACCTTACAATGAGGTGCTATGTTATTTTGGAATCCATTGATTGAGTCTTTCCATATAAACATGAACTTAGCGGAATGATACTGAAGTTGAAGAACTGGTCAAATTAGATTCACTGTCCCTAACTAATAAATGTCACATGATCTTTCCACTTTTTTTTTTCCCACTACTGGGGAGGTTGCTTAATATACTAGAATCTAGCAAAGATGCAGGGCAAGTCCAAGAGTTCTTAAACTTGGATCCATGGATTCTTAGGAGACCCATGAACTTCAGGCCCCCCCGCCCCAAGTCCTCTGAAATTGTAAGCAGATTCTCTGTATACAAAAATACTTGTTTTTCTCCAGATTGAGGTGCCATTGTGTCCATCAGATATTCACTGATGCATGAAGCCAATGAAGTTAAGAAATACTGTCCTTATGCCAATATTTTTAAACATCATTGGAGTAAAAACATGAATCACTATGTTTTATATGGGAAACATAGAATACTGTATATCAACTATGCCTCAGTTGTTTTTTTTTTTTTAAAGAACTATTGCTTTTAGGTTTGCATAAAAAACCAAGGTCAAGGTTATTCTTGGTAATTTCTTGAATCTTAAAGAGTGGCATCAGTGAGGTGTTATCTTCTATTCTTTTCTTAAGCTATGAGATTTTTAAAAGGCAGAAGAGATTCTTGCATAGTAAACAGGCTGTATTTGTAGAGATGGTTCCATATAGCCCAAAATAAATACTGAATGTGGATCAAAAAATAGGCTAATTAAGTATTCACATTATTCTCACTCTCTCTGCAGGCTGCACTAAGCAAGTTAAGATAAAAACCATGTGTCTCCTCAGTTTGAGTCTTATACAGTCTAAATCTTTGCACAGTCTTAGAAATATGTTTTTTCATTTCCTTAGAATCCACAAATTAGTGATAGCCAATGCTCTCGTTGAGGATGAAGGTGATTATGTATTCACACCAGATGCCTATTCTGTTACTTTGCCTGCCAAAGTTCATGTTATTGGTGAGTAGATAAAAGAAATCATTTCAGAGTTGTATTCTTGTTTTTCTGGTTTTGCTTACCTTGGAATTATATTCAAAATGTGATATGTAAAGAAAAATACATGAATTGGTATTAATCACTAGGCATAATATTAATAGTTGATTCTTAAGAGGTCCTAACAATAAAATAGTTTTGCAACGTACTGGCACCGACTGCTTTGACTCCTCTTATATCTTTTTTGACCAAATAAAATATTGGTTATTACCAATATTTAACACTAGACAAGACCTAACCCATATAATCACATGGAAATAAATGTCTGATAACAAAGGCCATGTTTAATATTCTAGATCCACCTAAGATCAACCTGGATGGTCTTGGTGATGACAATACAGTGACGGTGATTGCAGGAAACAAGCTTCGTCTAGAGATTCCCATCAGTGGGGAACCACCTCCTAAAGCCATTTGGAGCCGAGCAGATAAGGTTTGTTCTACACACACACATACACCCTACCCTACTCCCTTCCTTCCATAAGTCAGATGAAAGGAGGCAGCAGATAAATGTATGGCAAAGATATAATTACTTTAGCAAATAAAGATCACTGCTTTTTAGGCAAATACAATAACTGTTCATTTGCTTTTCATATTTCTGACTATCTACTATGTGAACATATGCAAATGAATGTTATTATGTGCCGTGAATGAGATTCTATCTTTCCTTCTAGTGGGTATCAGAGAATGGAGTAGAAGAGATACAGATAATGAATTACTAAATAAATAAAGTCCCTTTGGATAGTAATGAGTGCTATGAAGATTAAAAAAAAAAGGTAATATGATTAGTAAGTGACTGCATGGAGCGTCTACAGTATGAATGACAACAGGGAGCCATTATGTGAATATAAGAGCAAAGAAGTTTCCAGGTGATGCCAGTGCAAGAGCAAAGAGCAAGAGAAAATGCGCTTGACCTTCTGGAGGAATAAAAAGAAAGCCAGTATGGCCAGGACAGAGTGAGTAAGGAGAATAATCAATAAGATTGGAGTGGTCAAGTGGAGCCAGCTCAAGTGTGATTCTGGGGCTTCCTACATTAAATGTTTAAGGGGTAGAGAAACTATTCCACATAATACTATAATTATGGATACCTGTCATTGTAACATTGACATTATGATCCACATAACCCATATGACGTAGGTTTTTCAAAACCCGTAAAATGTACAACACCAAGGAAAGTCATGACCAACCTAGATAGCATATTCAAATGCAGAGACATTACTTTGCCAACAAAGGTCCGTCTAGTCAAGGCTATGGTTTTCCCAGTGGTCATGTGTAGATGCGAGAGTTGGACTGTGAAGAAAGCTGAGCACCAAAGAACTGATGCTTTTGAACTGTGGTGTTGGAGAAGACTCTTGAGAGTCCCTTGGACTGCAAGAAGATCCAACCAGTCCATCCTAAAGGAGATCAGTCCTGAGTGTTCATTGGAAGGAATGATGCTGAAGCTGAAACTCCAATGCTTTGGCTACCTCATGTGAAGAGTTGACTCACTGGAAAAGACCCTGATGCTGGAAGGGATTGGGGGCAGGAGGAGAAGGGGATGACAGAGGATGAGATGGGTGGATGGCATCACTGACTCGATGGACATGAGTCTGAGTAAACTCCAGGAGTTCGGTGATGGACAGGGAGGCCTGGCATGCTGCGATTCATGGGGCTGCAGAGTCAGACAGGACTGAACTGAACTGAAGGGTCTATGTAAACAATAGATTTTCAATGATAACCTTGTATCAGTGTAGATTCATTCATTGTAACAATGTACCTACTCTGGTGGGGGTGTCAATAGTGGGAAAGACTGTGTATGTGTGGAAATAGGGATTATATGAGAAGTCTTTGTACTTTTCCATTCAATTTTGCAGGGAACTCAAAGCTGCTCTACAAAAGCGATTTATTTTTTAAGGAAGTCAGAGTCTGTTTCCTCCTTTCCTATTTTCTGGAGAGAAAAAAAAAGAGCTTTGTTAAGCTATAGGACAACTTCAAGAAGTCAAATCTATGTGTAATTGGAGTCCCCAAAGAGTAGGACATAAAAATATATAAAGAATTAATGGCCCCAAATTTTTCAAATTGATAAAAACTATAAAATATCAGATCCAAGAAGTTCAATAAAATCCAAGCGCAAGGAACATTAAGAAATTTACACTATCATAATGAAATTGCTCAAAACCTGTGGTTAAGAAAACAATCTTAAAAGGAGACAGAGAAAAAGGTCACATTAAATCTATAGGAACAAAGACTAGGATGACAGCTAATCTCTCTGGAAGCAAAGCAAGTGAGAAGACAGTGGATCAACATTTAAAGGGGGAAAAAACAGTCAGCTAGAATTCTATACTCAGTAGAAATAATTTTTAGAAACAAAGGCAAAATAAAGTTATTTTCAAATATGCAAACGCTGAAAGAAGTCATCTCCAGAAGACTTGCAGTATAAGAAATGCTTAAAGAAGTCCTTAAGTCAAAATGAAGTGATACTGGCCTTCCCTGGTGGCCCAGTGGTAAAGAGTCTGCCCACCATCGCAGGAGACATGGGTTCCATCCCTGATCTGGGAAGATCCCACATGCCACAGCGCTACTAAGCCCATCCGCCACAACTACTGAGGCACACGCCCTAGAACCCATGTTCCACAGCAAGAGAAGCCACTGCAATGAGAAGTCCACACACTGCAACTAAAGGGTGGCCTCCATCACCACAAATAGAGAAAAAGCTCGAGCAGCAATGAAGACTCAGCGGAGCTAAAAATAAATAAATATTATACTGAAAAAGGAAGTGATACTAAGATGAAAGCATTTTCTCAAAGGAACTAAGAGCGCCAGAAATGGTACCTACATGGGTAAACATTTAAGAATTTTTTCTGATTATTTAAATCTTAAAAAATAATTGGTTGTTTAAACAAAAATAATAATTATGCACTGTGGAGCTTTAAACATCAGTGTAAGTAAAGTTTATGACGATGAAAACATAAGACCAGGAGGGGAGAAGCAGAAGTAAGGATTAGAAGGAGTGAAATGGATGTAGGCTGTTGTAAGTTTCTTTTGCTAAACATAAAATATTATACCACCACAGGAAAGTAGACTATACTATAAACCCTAAAGGAACCACTTAAATAATAAAACAAACAGTTACAGCTAATAGGCCAACACAGAACATAAAATGGAATCATGGAACCATATTTAAGGAATCTGAAAGAAGGCAAAAAAAAAAAAAAAAAAAAAAGAGGCAGAAAGAACAAAGGGGACAAATAAAAAAACAGCTACCAAGATGACAGAATCACATAGAAAAATGGTTAAATTGGAGATTTTAATACTTTTCTCTCCATAGGTGATAGAACAAGAAGACAGGCAGTCAGTGAAGATATACAAGGTTTAAGAAATACTATCCACCATCTTGATGTAGTCGACATTTATAGAATACTCCATAAACAAAGCAGAATGGGCATTATTTTAAAACGCACAGGAAAATTTACCAAAATAGACCATAAATAAGTCTCAATAAATGTAAAAGGACTCAGGTCATGCAAGGTATATTCTTTGACCACAATAGAACTAATTAGAAAACAGTAACAGAAAGATTTGTAATATTTCTAAATATTTAGAAGCTAAGTAGCTTCTTTAAAAAGAAAAGAAAAAACATAACTCATGGATCAAAGAAGAAATTACAAGGAAAATCAGAAAATATTTATGTGGTCAATTGCTTCTAACTGTTTGCCAGGCTCCTCTGTCCATGGAATTTTCCAGGCAAGAATACTGGAGCAGGTTGCCATTTCTTATTCCAGAAAATATTTATGAACACACTACACATCAGAATTTGTGAAATATGACTAAATCAGTACTGAACATCCCTATTAAAGAAACATCCCTATTAAAACATCCACATCTATTAAAGAAATGGAATTTGTAGTTTAAAATCTTTCACAAAGAAAATTTCACATGTAGATGGCTTTATTGGATAGTTCCACCAAGTGTTTAATAAAGAAATAATATAAATTTAATATAAAATTCTAGAAAAAATTGAAGAAAAGAAGATAGGAATATTTCCCAACACATTCTTGAACATATTCTTGTATATTCTTACAGCAAAACCAGAAAAAGACATTACAGAAAGAGAAAACTACAAATCAGTATCACTCCTGAACATAGGACAAAAATAGTTCTAAACAGAATTTAGCAAAGCAAATCTGAAAGTACATAAAAGGAACAATATGTTATAGCCACAGGTGGCTTATCCCAGGAATGCAAAGGTGGGTTTAGCATTTTAAAATAAATATCATTCACCATATTAACAAACCAGGGAAAGAATGTGATCATCTCAATAGACACAGAAAAACATTTGACAAAATTAAACACTCATTTCTAGTAACAAAGCAAACCAGAACATGAACGGAACTTCCTCAGCATGATGAAAGACATCCTTGAAAATCCTACAACAATTCTATCATCCTACATAATGGTGAAAGATCGAATGCTTTTCCTCTAAGATCAGAAAGAAGAGAAAGATGTTCACTCTTACCGCTTCTATTCAACATTGCACTGAAAGTTATAGCCAGGGCAATCAAACAAGAAAAAGAAGCGAAAGACATACATTCTGGAAAGGAACAAGAAGAACTGTCTTTATTTACAGTTGACATAATCATTGATGTATTGGTTTGGCCAAAAATTTCATTCAGGATTTTCCATAAAAATCCAATATAAGCGACACACACACCCCAAAAAACTTGCTAGTACAAATAGTCATGGTAGCCTTATTTGTAATATTCAAAAGCTGAGAAAAATGCAGATTCCATCAATGAGTGAATGGATAAATAAAATTCATACACGGGAATAATACTCAGTAATAAAAAGGAATGGATTAGTGATATAGTGCAATAACTTGAATGAGTCTCAAAATAATTATGCCGAGTGAAAGAAACTACCATTTTAAAAAGCTGTTAAAAAAAACCTGACAATACCAAATAATGGCAAGGATATGGAACAATGAAAGTCTCATTCATTGCTGGTCAGAATGCAAAATGGTACATCCAGTTTGGAAAAGAGTTTGATAGTTTTTTAATATAAAGTTAAGCATATACTTTCATACAACTAAAAGCTATTCCTAGGTATTTTTCCCAAAGAAATGAAACACAAGTCCACATAAAAACCTGTTCAGGAATGTTTATAGCAGATTTATTCATAATTGTCAAAACCTGGAAACGACTCAAAAGTTCAATTGTACAAGGATATAGTTTGTACATACATAAACCAACTGCACATGGAATGTGCAATGGAAAAGTGCACAGTAATTAAAAGAAATGTGCTCATAATACATACAGCAAAATGGGGCAATCTAAAAAATTTCACTTGAAATGTTTGACTCCATTTATTTTACATTCTGGAAAAGAAGAAACTAAAGTGGCAAATAGCAGACCAGTGATTTCCAGAGACCAGGGTTTAGTGGGTTGAATGCCAAGGAGTGTGAGGACACTATGGGAGGTGATGGAAATATTCTGTATCTTGATTATGGTACTGGTTACAGGATCACAGAAATTTGTCAAAATTCATGGACTATATATCTAAAAGCTATGAATTTTACTCTATGTAAATTATAGCACAGTGAACAAAATAAAATATGGAAATATGAAATGGATAATATAACACTGCCCTAAGTAAATCATTTTTCTTTTCACATTAAAAAAAAAAAAAGAGCAGAACATCTTTTACAATCTTAAGGTAAGGATTTGGCTAAAATGAGGATATTTTGTTTTATCATAAAATAAGAATCATGAAAGCTGCTTCAAATATTCTTACTGTTGTCACAATCTTATGTTATTGAAGATTTGCAAGTCCTAATCCAGACCCTAAAGAGCAGAAGTGACAATAGTTAGTGGCAAATTATGCAGGTTCTTAACTGCCTGGACCTTCTCTATTTTTCCTCTTTGTGTATTGGCTGCCCATTGTTGCATGGAAGATATGACCTGGGAATCAGAAAAATGTAATGTCACTTTAAATTTCTGGTGTGCGAAAGAAGGAAGGGGAGAAATGAAGGAAAATAAGAAGGGGAAAAGGGGAGAAGGAGAAAAGAAAGAAAATATAACAGACGTCTCAGCTTCCCTCTGTCTTTACTTTAGGAATCAGATGTTCATTCTTTCATGTCCCACCGGAAGGGAAAAATCAGATTGGGAAATTGCCACTGTGTCCTTCTTCAACCCCTTTCAGTATTTAAAAATTTTCAAGACATTTAGAGAAATGAACAAATCATTATTTAGTTTCTGATATGAGCTTAAATATTTCTAGTTTAATGTACAAAGAAACTCTTCTCCTAGAATGACAGTTTTGTGCTTATATTTTTGGTCCTCCAACTTTCTCTTTTTAAGGAGTTAACTGATAGTGAACTTGGGAGTCAAATCCCAGTTCTACCACTTCTTAGCCATGCAGCCTTGGGCCATAAGTTTCTGATGTGCAAAATGGGATGACAATATGTTTGTCCTTAGAGCTGATCGAGGATAAAACTAGGAACATGCATTTCAGGCATTAGCACCATTTCCAGCTTAAGTGCCCAGGCACTCTGGAGGTGTCTTTATTGTTTGCACAGATCATACCGCATTGTGTTTCCTTTCTCCCTAGGCTATTATGGAGGGCAGCGGCCGGATAAGAGCTGAAAATTACCCTGACAGCACCACTCTTGTTATTGACATAGCAGAAAAAGATGACTCTGGTGTTTACCACATAAATCTGAAAAATGAAGCCGGGGAAGCACATGCAAGCATCAAGATTAAAGTTGTGGGTAAGTCCTCAAGTCAACAAACTTCTAGGATCAAGCTGATGTGCTTAGATCCTAGGAAGACTTTCTGAGCTCTTGGGTGTCTCAGCTTTTCTGGGTAGCTGACAAAGAAACTCACGCTATAGCTGTACTTTAGAAACCATTGCCTTTCTTTCTGTCTTTGCCACTTCTTTATATGTCTTTCTTTTCCTTTTCTTTCTCCTCTTTTCTTTTTTTCCCTTCTCTTCTCATCTCTTTTCTTGCCTAGAGGACTAGTTGCTAGAAGGAATAGCTAAAGTTAGGCTTTGGGGTTGCTGACCAAGTTCTCTGCTGCCACACTCCCTTTCAGTGTCTTCCACAGTCACTGACACACAATTGTTAAATAATTTCTGGCATCACATTCATTGTAGAGTGCCGAGGCAGTGCAAGCGCAGGTTGGAAAAGAATTTTCAGCGCTTTTCAGAAGGGTGTGAGTTTATTAAGAACAAAGAGCAGAGATTATGAGGGCATTGCAAATGCAGTGGGCTAACCTCCTGCCATACCAGGGAGAGTCAATGCTTTTTATGGGTTAGTAGTGTTCTTGCCTAGAGAATCCCAGGGACAGGGGAGCCTGGTGGGCTGCCGTCTATGGGGTCGCACAGAGTTGGACATGACTAAAGTGACTTAGCAACAGCAGCAGCCAATTTTTATAGCCTCAAGACAAAGCAAATTCCTGCTGGACGGTTGGCATTAGGTGATTGGTTAGGGCGCCATAGGGTGACTACCAGGGTGGGCACTTTTGCTTCATTTGGGATCAGGAAGTCTGCTGATAATTAAAGATCAGGGTGGCTTTTGGCAGTGTTTACAAAGGGGCTCAGTCAGTTCCAGAGGTGACCTTGGTTCTGGGCTCCACTTCCGTGGCCTTAGTGCAAGGCCTAGCACCTGTGGCCTTGGGGCAGGACTCCGCATAGAGGAATAAGACCTGCCTTGGTTCTTAGATGACTTTCTAAATACTTTTTTCCAGACCCCAAAACCAAGTGAAATGAGTCTAGCAAATTACTGATAGACCAAGATCTCATGATTTCTTCATTCCATTTTAGTTTTCCCTCAAGAAACATATTTCAAATTGATCCAAAGCTAAGGTCACTTTATTACATATTGAACTATAGAAGACATGGTAAGTTGACATTAAAAATATATATATTTATTTGGCTGTGTTGGGTCTTTGTTGCGGCATGCCAGATTTTCGTTGCGTCTTGCAAGATCTTTCGTTGTGGTTGGATGGACTCTCTAGTTGTGACATGTGGACTCAGTAGTTGCGGCACACAGGCTTAGTTTCTCCTAGGACTGTGGGATCTTAGCTCCCTGACCAGGAATCGAACCTGTATCTCCTCATTGCTAAGTGGATTCTTAAGCACTAGACCACCAGGGAATCCCTAACTTGCCATTTTTGACTTGGATTTCTACCAGTCAACATCTTGAACCTTCCAACTGATGTAAAATGTACAATAATTAGTCCTTGATTTAGTTCTGCTGGAAGTTCACTTTGTAGTTAAGAAACAAAATCCCATCCAATATTTAGGCAATAATTTAATTTCTTAGTCACCATTTTCAAGACAAACAACAAGTCTTGGATTTCATGCGGTCCTATAATGTGACACCAGCTTAAAGGATTTGGAAACGTCATTTGAATTTGTGTTGGGCTCACCTTCCCTGATTCCATAGGGAACAGGACCTTATGCCTAAACTAGTTAGCCAGTGCATTTCAGTAAACATGGAAAAATAATCAGAAATAGCCTTGCTTCTGTGATTATTACCCCAAAACATATTCTCCAGTGAACATTTTTCTTTGTGCTTTTGGTCAACTTTATTTTATTCTACTCTATCTGTTTGTATGTTACAGATATCCCTGATCCTCCAGTGGCACCAAACGTGACAGACGTGGGAGACGACTGGTGTGTCATGACCTGGGAGCCTCCTGTCTATGACGGAGGGTCCCCGATCTTAGGTAACTGCATGTTGGTTCACCTGTGGAATGGCCAGTGGAGTTGATGTGCTGTTTATGCATATTAGCACAAAACACATTTTTAAATACTGAATTTAGAAGAAAATCTTTAAATATCCATTCAAATTAAAATATAGTGGGGGATGTCCTTTAAGTAAGTACTTGAGATTTAAATAGCTCCTATGAATATCATCTGATTTCCTATCCTCTTTTTTTTTTTGACATTTCTATTCAGTATCTAATTTTGAAACAATCAGAAGTCTAACTTTGTTCTGGTCAGTAAATGACCAGAGAATTATGTCTATGAAGCAGTTTCATTTAGGGTTAAATACTTAAAAGAATCTACTTCCCCCATGGAACAAGAACAGTTTTTTACTTGCTAATAATGAAACTTACAAAACTGGTTATTTCCCCCTTCTTACGTACATTGCTGGGACTCATAGTCACTGTACTAATTTCTATGGCCTACATATCTGTGGTCTACTTTTTCCTCTTCTATTCCTAGCACCACTTTAACTTTTGAGTGTTTTTATTTTTGTCTGTATCCATGATGTTAATATTCGTATTCCTTATAATCTCTCTCAAACAACTGATGGAATAAGATGAGTTGAAAATATATGTATGACTTTTTCACTTAGAGTACTGAGAATTTAATAAATTTTTGAGAATTCTAATATCTGACAAAGTTTAATTTTAGAGGCCAAGGAAAAACCTGTTTTCATTTTGTGTCCCCTTCAGGGTACTTCATTGAGAGGAAAAAGAAACAAAGCTCCAGATGGATGCGGCTGAATTTCGATCTCTGCAAAGAAACGATCTTTGAGCCCAAGAAGATGATTGAAGGTGTGGCCTACGAGGTCCGCATCTTTGCTGTCAATGCTGTTGGCATCTCTAAGCCCAGTATGCCCTCCAAGCCTTTTGTTCCATTGGGTGAGTCGAGAGATGTGTCTTTGTCATGAAAGTCATTGCCCCAGGTTGTGACTGCTGTCTTCTGACTTCTAACTAAACCAGACCTAGAAGCTTCTTGGAGTGGTGCCAGAGCAAGAAACTAGAAATTGTTAGGGACAATTGTCTAAGAAATTACAAACAATGTGATAGAGTTGAATGCCTTCATAATGTAGGCCCTGGAATTCATTACTGGCATTCCAAAGACAGCTGTGGGTGGCTCTGTTGCCCCTCCTCACTGGAAACATAGTTGAGCCTGTTGACACATGACTACCCTCATTTGACCTTTTGAAAGTGTAAGCCAGCACCTTAGTATAGACACTATAACTAAAACAAATTGAGATCTATTCAACCAAGCACACTTGGAAGCTAGTCTCTTTGCTTTACAATTACACTTTAAATGTTATCTATGAACCAAAAAAGTCAATTCAGTAAAGGCAAAGAAAGAAATAAGATGTCTCTGCCATCTTATAGTGGAGAAATGTAATTTTCAAGAAGAGTTTGCACTTGAAAATTGAGAAGTTATGGGAAATTTACACTAGATCATTAGACCTCAAACTTTGACTTTTTTCAAATGCTTTGGGCCTCCCAGAATCCCACACCAACCTCCCAAGTAGAGGGCAAGTGTGGCAGCATTTCTAAAATTTTTTCATGCCTGGCAAATCTTTGCCATATACACAGCGTATACTCAAGAAGTCTTCACTGAATTTTATTAAGATGTGGGGGCTTCTGTGTGCATTTTTATTTGTATCCTAGTTCATTTTACCACAGTTCCTGTGCCATAATTCTGTAGTAATAGTTTCTGCTTTTTCTGTCTTTTTTATCTTTAAAGCTGTAACCAGCCCTCCTACGCTTCTGACCGTTGACTCTGTAACTGACACCACAGTCACAATGAAGTGGCGGCCCCCAGACCAGATTGGCGCAGCAGGTTTAGATGGCTATGTGCTAGAGTATTGCTTTGAAGGAAGTAAGTACAACTCATAATTCAAACGAATATCGTCATCAATAGGTGAGATATGCCCCCCCTTTCTTTTGTTTCTGTCTTGGGAATTCTTCTCCTGCCTACTGAAAATGACAAGCCAAAGGTCATCCTTCTGTGATGGAAAAAAATTCAGCCCTTCATTGGTATTAATCATTTGAGATCTCCAAAATATCCAGATGGGCTCCCAGATCTGACCACATGATAGATCTAGGACATAGGAGGAGGGATTCTAACCAAACTTCAGGGATCCCTTCTTCTTGAATTGGTGGAATCAAAATGTGCCAAAGTGAAATAAAAGTCTAGTTAGGATAAAGCAAATTGGAAATGCTAAACTCTATACTGAGCAGAGGTCAGTTATCAGCAGAGCTACCTATTTCTAGGTAAGGAGAGATTATATATTTGACTATCTGGTGATCAATTCCTGCCTTCTTACAGGAAAAAAAAAAAAAGAATAATCAAGGACAACTTTCAGTGTTTTAAAGAATCAGTAAAGAATCTTCCACCAGAGGATGTAAGAAATAGATTTAACAAATGGCAGTAATTTGTTTCAGGACATGAGTGTATAAAATGTTAATGGTTTCATGGTTTACATTTAGGAGGTGACTAGAAACTGGCAAAAAAAAACCTCTTACTGATAGAAATAATTAAAAATAAAAAATGACACAAGATAATATGGGCCGGAGTATATCTAAAACCAAAAAAAAAAGTACAGTTCACTAAAAGCCTCTTGTATTTTTTGATTTCCTACTTGTCTTGGTTTGGAGATGGGTAAATAAAACTGCCCTAGCTCTAAACTCAGGCTCCATTCTAGATGATGGTAGGTAAACAGTCCACCAGCGAAGTTTATTCAAATCTTGACAAATGAGAGGCCAAGATAGCCTCTAAGAAAATTCTTTGGACCTGCAACTTTAACATGACTCTTACATGAATGAAAGAGAGACTCCAGAGCACATTTGAGAAAACAGGAGTGTGAACAGAAGGAAAACGTCTATGAAGAAGAAACTTCGAAGAGCAGACTGATGAAAAAGAAGCCCCAGGCCTCTGGATGGGAGCACCTGTGGAAATAACCTGAGTTGGTCGGGAGGGTAGAAGAGAAAGGGGAAATAGAGAATCTTGGTAACACTCCATTCCATTCACATGCACTCACTCACAGAGCACTGTGCTTGATTTTTCCAGGGCTTAGAAATCCACTAACCAAAACAACAATGAGGGGGGAAACAGTTCCCAGAGTTATCCCAGTGTGGGAGGGGGCGTTGTCACTCAGGCAACAAATAAAATCTTGAGCATTTCAGACTATGGTTTATTCCTACTCCATTCCCCTCCTATTTGGAACCCCCCCCAAGCCCTCCTCTCTGCTATTTCTACTGCCCCGCTGGCAGAATTTCCCAGTCTTCTATGTGATGGGGCTGCTGAATGTGAACCTTTTGTGTATGTATGAAACAGAGCAAATTCTTTACTCTTTTCTTTCTGATAGGTTTAAAAAGTGAGAAGATACAGCAAAATGATAGATGGCTGTCATTTTGATGTTACCCACCTTAGATAAAATACAACGGAGTGTATTTTACATAATTTTGTGTGTGGTCTGTGTAGATATATATGTATACCCCCTATACATATATATATGTACACAGTCATTATTACGTATATATTTTGCCACGTAATGTGTTGGAATTAGCTTTCTATGGAAGTTCTTTCATAACGTGTTTATCTTTCTTCTTGCAGTCTTTTCTTACTTCCTTTCTGTGGCTGCCCTATTCTCCATTCTCTTTTAATGGCTGTTGTCCTCCAGACTAATTTCTGTAGTGTTTGATGCTTTTAGATACGTCAGGTTTTATTCTGTAAGAGAATTCTTTCTTTTATAAGATCGTGTGTTGGTTTGGACTCTGTCTTTCTCTTGGTTTTTATTTTGTAATGCCTGCACCATTTTACTCTTCATTTTCTTCCTTCACCCTGGTTCTTTTTCTTCCTGAAAACTTTTCCTCATGTATCAAATAACTTTCACATTCCTTTCCCAACCCCTGGACACCAATTTCTTTCTCTGTTTCCCTCAAGTAGTTCCAACATGAAAAGCTGTTTTTGTTTCTCTCTGATCTTTCTTTGTCCTGTTTCCTCTTGAAATTTTCTTCTTTCCTAGTTCTTCACTCGTTCATGCATGTTTTCTCAGTCTCCTGTTTCATGTTCTCATCGATTATCTCTTCATTATGAAATATCAACATGGTAGCTCCCAAACTGACCATTGAATTCAAGGTGTTTCTCTTTTTCAAAGTCCTGAGTAATTTGTATCATTCACATGCCCTCCTAGCCACCAAGATATTCTGGCTTGCTGCTCCTTCTCCCTAATACTCTAGAAGGGTTGAAAGAAGAGAAAGAAGAATCCCCATCCCCCTGCTCCCTTCTGGATAACCTAGATGGTCATCATTCTGAACCATTGGGGGAACACCCACAACCCCTCTGTGAGCCAGGAGCATCCTCCCCCTGTGTGGAATGCAGGAACCCAGGATAGCTTAATTTGTTTGCTAGACCAAGAGCTTGTTGTCATGACAACCAGGGGCTGCCTCTTGGGCTGTGAGGGCAGTTTTTATTTTCATGGAGAACACTTCCAATTCCTGGTAAGACAGGGCTGCCCTTATCTCAAGTGCCCTCACTCCCAGGCTCTGATGTGTGAGCCCCACAGAGGGAGAACTACGTTCCCTGAGGACCCACCAGACCCGCCCCAGCTGAGGTGGCAGGGACAAGAGCAAGGGGAGACTGTTCCACTGCAGACTGCTCCCCTATGGAGTCTAGGATCTCTTCCGCTTTTGTCTTCGGGGTCTTGCTTTGTTCTTTTCTACTTCTTGCTCCCAGAGTTGGAGGTGTCCCAGCCTCCTTTCTCCTCCTCTTCTCTGTGGCAGGTGCCTCAGGACCAAAAAAAAAAAAAAAAAAACACACACACAGTCTGGACAGAGCAGGCTGTGCCCCTCCTGAGGAATTCCCCTCTCCTCTAACGTGTTTGGTCTCTTCCGTCACTGTTCTGAAGACAAATATCTTTGCATACTTTGCACACTTTACTAACAGAGAATGCTGACTACTGATACTATATTCTTCTGGTGTGAAAGTGGGTGTCTTTAATTAATTTTAATGACGGATTCTCAAAGGTACATCAGCAAAACAGTCTGATGAAAATGGGGAGGCTGCATATGATCTACCAGGTAAAGTATTCTCTGAAAGATCTCAAAGTTTCTTACTGTATGATAAAGTTTCTGGGAATGTTCCAAGACCGAGCATGAAGTACACCCACACACAAAACGCCCTTAGAGATGGAGGGGGAGGGTGGGCCATGAGTTAATAAGGTGGGAACTGAGCCTTCTTCTTTCTTGTTTTTCCCCTGTGGGCATAATAATGCATGTAAACTTTTAGAACTTGAAATGTTTGTAAAACCTGGATGCTGGGTTTAAATTTTCTTGATGTTATAGACAAAGCTACCAAAAACATTTTAAAAAATCAGAACTTTTGACTGAAGTGAAAGATTATGCCAGTTCTTTATGAGGTCTTGGCTCCGGAGCTGTGTTTCCTCTTTACTGTGGATATAAGCTTTTTTCCTTCATAATTGGGGGCATAATCCTTCCTATGGGCTTCCCTGGTGACAGACGGTAAAGAATCCACCTGCAATGCAGGACACCTAGGTTCGATCTTTGGGTTGGGAAGATCCCCTGGAGGAGAGAATGGCTACCCATTCCAGTGTTCTTGCCTGGAGAATTCCATGGACAGAGGAGCCTGGCAGGCTACAGTCCATAGGGTGGCAGAGTCAGACACAACTGAGCAACTTTCACTTCACTTCACTTCATTTCACTTCACTTTACTCCAGACTTCCCATGGCCATATTATTGTCTTATATCATAAGCCTGCCAGGATAAAATGGAGAGCTCATATGACTGTAAAGGTCAGGGTCTCTCATTCATAAGAATAGCGTTTTCCTTTTCCCCTGAACTTTAATGTATATTGATGGATAAATATCACAGTTATATCAATTGTAAAAAATGTATACTGTAAAATCAAATTGGAATTACTACAAAATTCCTGGAACAGTCACTATCATTCAGGATACCCTAGTATCGTGTATAAGAGACTTTTTAGAAATAGCAGAATCTAACTATCATTCCTGATTTTTACCTTAGCCATTCTAGGCCATTTTTTATTTAAATATGATAAAAGCCCAGCCATGTAGTCTGATTTCAAAGCAAAGTCATATTCCCTCAAAATGATTTAATTTAGAGTAAAATAGTAGTTTGGAGTCAATTGTTTAACAAGATGATTTCTTTCACTAACTATTATTTTTCTTTTCTTTTTTTCCTTAATGGATTTTAGCTGACGACTGGATAGTTGCAAATACAGAACTGATCGAAAAGACCAAGTTCACCATCACAGGTCTGCCAACGGATTCAAGGATCTTTGTGCGTGTGAAGGCTGTGAATGCCGCTGGTGCCAGCGAGCCCAAGTACTACTCTCAGCCCATCCTTGTGAAGGAAATCATAGGTAGGTGGCAACGCTTTCAAAATTTTGTCTCCATGTTTTTTTAACCGCTTTCTTTCCGAAAACCTCCTCTCTTGCTGTCACTCCTTTGATATTTTATTAATATCTCCTGGGAGTTAGATATGAACAAAAGAGCCCTTTATAGGCAGTGTGGGAGGTCAATTCCCAGTTTTTAACCTAGTATTAGGACCAGATAAGTACACCAGGTTGCATGAGCCAAATCTGATTGGGCTGCCTTTTTATAATGGAGAGAGAGAAAGGGGGAAGAAACAGTTCAAACGATCTGTATGGCAGCAACAATGGCTCCAATGAGTCTGTGAGGTCAAAATCATTTTCATAGTTCTTTTCCCTTTTCAATGTCTGACCTTTGCACTGGTGGTGCAAAAGCAATGGTGTGTAAAACTGCTGGTGCCTTAGCACAGATCATATTCGTGCCCCCAAATTGTCTGCTCAGTCTTTTCTTCCTTACGACCATGCACTCCCAATTAAAACAAACGGGCCTTAGACTGTTCTTGATGAGGTATAAAAGTCATTGATAATCATTTAATATGATTATTTAAATGATTAATAATAAAAAATTAATCATTTTTAAACCTTGGTTCTTGAGTACTTTTTCCCTATATATGTGACAGTGAAATGCAAAGTATATGTCAAGATTTTATGCTATGTACCCTAGTACAATTGTTGTCTCTAGGGAAAAGTATTTCTGCAACTGAGTTAAGAGCCTAAACTAGTGCCCTATTCCAGGAAACTCCATTCTTCCTTGAAAGAATGACAGTGACAAACTCTGGCTAGTCGAGTTTGGGTATTTGGCAGACATTTTCTAGAAAATGAATGGAGTGAACCTGTAACTTCAGGGAAAACAGTTTACAGTATTTGTTGTCAATTTGTCCATGAAAAAATTTAATCTTTGAAGCAAAAATTAGAATTTTGGAAAACTGGTATCCACCATCATCGACTTGACAGCTTTCTAATACTTAAGATCTTTTCTGATAAAGTAGGTGGTTATACTAGCAAATGCAATGTTTTGATACTGAATAATGAATGCAGTGTTTCAAAATTTGAATGATCCGCATAATTCAGTGAAGCTATATTTTCCAGAAGACTAATGCAAGTTTAAAAATCATGCCTGGGTAAGATACATTCAAATGAAAGGTAGATCAATGGACTTTAATGTAACAGAATATGAAAAGTTCATAGACGGTTTTAGATTCCACACTGTAGCTAACCCTTCAAGTGAAGTGGCTCAGTCGTGTCCAACTCTTTGCAACCCCATGGACTGTAGCCTACCACGCTTCTCTGTCCATGGTATTTTTCCAGGCAAGAGTACTGGAGTGGGTTGCCATTTCCTTCTCCAGGGGATCTTCCCAACCCAGGGATCGAACCCGGGTCTCCCGCATTGTAGGCAGACGCTTTACCGTCTGAGCTACCAGGAAGTAGCTAACCCTTAAGAAATTACAATTCATGTTTTAGTGTAGAATCAAAAAGGAATATCCACAATTGTCTGAAAAAATTTATTAAAATATTCTGTGTGAAGCCAAATTTTCTTTAAGTACTTCAAGCAAAACAACATACTGCAATAGATTAAAAGTCAGACGATAAAGAGATTTGCCAAAACAGAAAAGAATGCCACTCATATCACAAGTTTTTGTTAATGTAAATATGGTTGTTTTCATTAAAATGATATTTATGTTGTTATTTTCAAGTAAGTATATAAATATTTCAAAATATATTGGTTTTAATTTCTAATATGGTTAATATGGTAGATACAGCCTATATAAACAAAAGCTTTGTAGGACCTTCCTTTGATTGTTTTTAAGAGTGTAATGGGATACAGAGACCAAAAACTTTGAGCATCACTGCTCTAGGGCAAAGAATATTGGAAAGTGGTTGAGCATCTAGATCTGGATTGTGTTGAGCCACAGACTTCTGGTGTGACTGCCTGAAACCTTTTGGGAGGTTAGGGGATGAATGAATGGAAAAAAGTGTGAAGAATGCAAATTTTCTTAGTTGATTCTGGAGACAGGCTATGAAAGCTGAGTTCTGTTTCTTTCATTTATTGACTATGCGGTTTCAGGCAAGGGACTTGCTTTTCCTGAGCCTTAATTTCTTCATCTGCAAAACAGAGACAATAATCGGATTTACCACCTCAAGCACTTGTGAGGGCTGAATGAATTAATCCCTGTTATTTGCTTAATGAAATGCTTGCCACACAATAAGCTCTTGGTATATGCTAGCTTTTATTATGATGATGGTTTAGTGTGCTATGGAACCTCGCTGAGTCTCTTTTTCCTTAACTCTGTGAAGTTAGGGAGTTAGAGGATCCCTCAAGTTCTCTTCCAGCTGGAGCATTCAATAATCACCACTACCACCATCATCATCATCTCCTGAGTTTATCGAGCACTTTCTATTCTCAGCCAGTATGCTAAGTGCTTTCTCTAGATGACCTTATTTAATCCTCACAACAATCCTGTGAATTAGATCTTGTGGAGTAGGCTGAGACCAGATCTACTGTCTGATCTAGAATTCAAACCCAGATCTCTCTGACACTGTAGTCTGTGTGTCTAAGCAGAGCGTAGGTACTAGAGGCTGACTCCAGGTTCTAATCCTGGCTGTGTCACCTTGGGCAAGTGACTTAAACCCTTGTTGGCTTTAGTTTCTTTATTATAAAGTAAAAAGAATACCTTTGCCATAAAGGTAGCTGTGAGGGTTAAGTTGGTCCCTTCATGAAAAGCATTTACTATTCCGTACTGGGCCCTCAAATGATATTGAGCCCACTTCATCCCTGTGAGCCATGAGCCTCAATTTTCTTCTGCCTTTGATAGGTTTATATCCACATGTCCTAATACCTTTGTGGTGTTTAATGAATATCAACATTCAGTGGGTTAGTGCTGCATGTTACATACTTCACCATAGCCATAGAGGGAGAAAGTTACCATCAAGTTCTAACATAATTACATAAGCAATAAGTGCTAGGTACTAAAGCTTTAAAAGTTTTTTTAATTATTAAAAAAAATTTTTTGGAGTATAATTGGTTTACAATGTTGTGTTAGTTTTGGCTGGACAAAGCTATTTTTTTATTATTATTTTCTGGTGAGAAAAAAATGGTCAGTCCTACCAGCTAATGTGGTGACTATAGATCTTTTATCGATTGTTCATTGGAGAATACACTCACTGTTAGAAACTATGAAAAATATATATAAGGCCCTAGGAGAAACTTTAGTGTTTGCTTTCAGTTAGTTCGGTTCAGTCACTCAGTCGTGTCTGACTCTCTGTGACCCCATGGACTGCAGCACGCCAGGCCTCCCTGTCTATCACCAATTCCCAGAGTTTATTCAAACTCATGTCCATTGAGTCAGTGATGCCATCTAACCATCTCATCCTCTGTCATCCCCTTCTCCTCCCGCCCTCAATCTTTCCCAGCATAAGGGTCTTTTCAAATGAGTCAGTTCTTTGCATTAGGTGGCCAAAGTATTGGAGTTTCAGCTTTAGCATCAGTCTTTCCAATGAACACTCAGGACTGATTTCCTTTAGGATGAACTGGTTGGATCTCCTTGCAGTCCAAGGGACTCTCAAGAATCTTCTCCAACACTACAGTTCAAAAGCATCAATTCTTTGGTGCTCAGCTTTCTTTATAGTCCAACTCTCACACAATAAAAATAGGAAGTTGCAGAAAATGAAAGAGGTCAAGGGTAAATTTTGTTGAGTTAAACTGTTAAAACATCTCTTCTTGAAGGTAACATTTGGAACCAAAGTTACCATATATAATCTATTAGTGGCCCACCTAAGATTTTACTGCAGACATAGGCACAGGGAAATCCTGATGAGCATATGCCAGGTACGCTTATGTAAGGGTGCTTCCAGTGTATGGTACTAACTACAAAATTATGCTTTTCTACTCTATCTCAGAGGCTCCAAAGATTCGCATCCCAAGGCACCTGAAGCAAACCTATATCCGCAGAGTTGGAGAAGCCATCAATCTGGTTATTCCTTTCCAGGTAATAATTCAGGGTTGTTCACTTTCTCTTTACAATGCTGGGGTGTTTAAGGAGTAAAAGGAGATACTTCAGCATTTATGTTATTCATGATTCAATTTCCTCAGAGGAAAAGTAGGAAGTGATGGACCAGATTTGGAGAATGACTAAACAATCTCCTGCTTTAGAAGTACAGAAGTCTATAAAACTGTCATAGATTTTCCAAATGAGACTTCGTCTTGTCCGAAGCTCAATGACTGTAGTGGGCCAGAGAGCAAATACCAAGGAGACACCAAACAAGAAATGCTTAAAGATCTCTCTGGTTCTATCCATCTGTAAAAATGATCTTCTTTTTAAGTGAGGTTATTGCTGTAACACGCAGGAAAACAACATGTGCTCGTTTCCCACAGTTATCCCAAACCACACTCAAATTACCCAGGTTCCAATGAGGGATAACTGAAATTTGAAATTTTGAAGTCACTAACTGAAGTATATGAATATTGTTAAATCCTTGCTCCTGAAGAAGAATCTGTTGTTTATAAGTTTAACCAGGTTTTGCATACAATAATCATTTTTGCACTCTCTCTCTCACACACATACACACACACACACATACACACACACACTGCACCATTACCTCCTTACTCATTTGATTCCTTTTGTGCCTTAGACAATGCTGTTCAATAGAACTTTCTGTGATGATAGACATATTCTGTAAATGCAATGTCCAATATGGTAGCCAGTAGCCAGATGAGGCTATTAACTTAAAAAGAGCAGCTAGGAACTAGGGTGATGGAGGAATTTTTAATTTTCCTTAATTTTCCTTAGTTTTAGCTTAAATGGTCACATTTAGCTTGTGGCTGTTATATCAGACAGCCTTAGAACTAAAATTTAGGTCTCTGCACACATTTGAACACACACATACACCCACAGCTGTTTCAAACTCAGGCTTCCGTGAAAATTAACCTAAAGGGACAGCCAGTTCAGGCCATTCTCATTGCGCTTGGGGCCCAGCCTTAGAAGTTATCTTCTATATAATACGTGAGGTCAGAATGGAAGTCAAGGAGGAAGTGAGTGTAAACATGGCAGAGGAGGAAGGAGATGGTTTGGCAAGATTCCTCCCACTTCTCTCCTTCCTCAGCCTTAAATAAAACTAGGAGTTTGTACAAGGCAGGCACCCAAGACCCTGCTCTGCACCAGAACTGAATTGACCCTCTAGTCTCCACACCGTGTTGACAACTGGGGCTAATCCCAGTTCTGGATCTTGTAGGGGGAGGCAGTGGATTCAGCTTCTGTCACTGGGTCTTGGGAAGCAAAGAGCATGAGAACAGGGGTCTCATGTGTATGGCATCCCTAGGGGCTGGTCATCTACCAGGAGAGGGATGGTGAGACTAGTATGTCATGTTTGTTTATTTATGTAGCCTCTGGAGTTCTGAGACCTCACGTGAGCCCCATGTGAGAGGCAGGAATGGCAGATTTCCTTACCTACTTTGAGAAAGGAAGGAACTGATATTCAGAGAAGTTAAGTGATTTGCCCAAAGTCACACAGCAGGAAAATAGTAGTGCCATGAATAGTGTCTATGTCTCCAGACACTAAATCCAGTGCTTTTTTCACTTCATGTTTTATCAGAGAACTCAATTTTTTCCCCTAGTAGTTAATAATAAATTGTAGTCTAAAATGAGAAATGAGACCTGGAATCCTACGAAGTTCCTTTGTAATGTAAACTGAAACTCACGTCCTCGAATGACATTATAATTACCAAAGTCTGCTCTTAAAAAATAGTTTCAGCTGTTATCAGAGAGAGAATTACAGACAAATCTAAAATGAGCAACATATTACAGTGGAATAATAATCATTAACATGGAGATGATCAAGGAAACAGGCAGTGCGCAGAAGCTTAGAACTTCAGTCTTGGTAACCACAATGTGAGATAGGTACTACTCTCATTCCGTTTTACAGATTAGGAAACTGAAGCAGAGAGTTTAAGTAACTTGCCCAAAGTCACATAGCTCTCAAGCAGCGGAGTCAGGATCCAAATACAGATTTTGGGGCCTCGGGGCCTATGTTCTGAACCATTAGGCTGGGATGTACAGGACTTGGAGCTGAAGACACCTGGCTGGAAGATCAGGTTCCAGCACTTAAGCTGCAAGGCCTTGTGCAAGTCATTTGATACCTTTATCCAGAAATAAATAAATGAGGATAATGATACTTACTGTGAAATGAAGATTAAAGGAAGTTATAAATATCATGTACCCAACAGTGCCTTGCATACCCAGTGCAATTGATGGGCAATAGTGAATATTACATTACTGCTGTAACTGCCCAGCATCAGAGAGTTTTCCAATCTTGCCAAGGATAGGGTAAGCCACTGACCATTTTTTTTAATGCTGAGAAAATCTGGAGACAATCTGATCCCTTTCCATCTCTACTTTTTGTCTTCTTTTTTAAGGGAAAACCAAGACCAGAATTAATTTGGACAAAAGATGGTGCACCTATCGATAAGAATCAGATCAACATTCGCAACTCTGAGACTGATACAATCGTATTCATCAGAAAAGCAGAGAGGAGCCATTCTGGGAAATATGATCTGCAGGTCAAAGTGGAAAAATTTGTGGAAACTGCATCCATCGATATCCGGGTTATTGGTAGGTTTGGAGGAAGAAACTAGAATATTCTATGCAGTATGGAGACAAATTGTCCTTGTCAATAAGGAAAGAGTCAGAATTTCTGTTAGCTTGGCTCTACAAAAAATTCCTTTTTTTAGAATTAAGAAAAAAGATAAATTAGTAAAATTGGTTAGCTTGTTAGAGTAACTTTTGACTGATGAAAAGGACTAATCATGAGAAACTCAGGGCAGATATATTAAATGAAATTAATATATGTACTTTCTAGTGAAAGCCCTCTGTACTGTTTGACATCCTAGGTCTCTCTTACCCTGTTTCTTAGCTCTTTGATGATAAAACTACTTCTTGTGTTGAATTCTTGCATTAAGAAAGCATTGTAGATTTTAGATTTTTTCTACAAGAAAACATGTAGATATAACATGTTTCTTACTTCATTTACAATTGGCTAATAGTAAAGTTAATGCAGATGCAACTTCGATCCCTGGCTCGTGAAGATCCCCTGGAGGGAGGACATGGCAACCCACTCCAATATTCTTTCCTGGAGAATCTCATGTACAGAGGAGCCTGATGGGCTACAGTCCATAGGGTCACAAGGAGCCAGCCGCGACTGAAGTGATTTAGCACAAAGTTAATGGAGAATGAAAGGTTTTTATTAAATGTAAGAAAGGTGTACCCAAACAGAGTTAAACAATCAAAGACTGAACTGTGGTTGGTCGTGCAGGGCTAGTTAGATATTTACCTGTCCAGAGAAGGTTAGTTCTTGCTTCTTTCCACAGTCAGGGTGATAGAGAAAGGATTTCTTATAAATAGACTCTTTTTGCTTGAATTGTTCTATAATTTTTGCAGTGTCAAGAAATGAATTTAAGAGCAAAGTTAGGAGAATCCTTGTCTCCAATCATTTTTATTAGTACAGTTCAGCAAATGTGCTAGAACAACAGTTTCTCCAACCAAAAGAGCAACTTCCTATGGCAAGCCTTCCCTTACGTCATGTCCTTTAAACTAAACATTCTTTTCCCACTGACTAAATTGTCTTGATTTTTGTTAAGTAGAAGAGAGTATGGAGGATGCTGTGTGTGCCGTTGGGTCTGACCTGGCTCCATTTTAATGGAAGCTCTTGTAGTTGGATCTGGAAGAGGCTTACCCTCTGAAACTTGGGGAAGGACTTTTTAATTTTTCCTACTTTGACATGTAGTTACTTTACCAGGTAGTTAAAAGTGCCTGGCACGTCACTCACACATTCAGAGTGTAAATAGTAACAGTGATTATCCTACTTACTTTTTTTAGCCCCAGATTTATGTTTCTGCCATGGCCATAAAAATCTAACAATGCCATTTATTCTTGGGGGCAAGTGTTTGAAAAGTCAGCGCCAGTTCTGAAGATGAAGCAGATGAGTGCACATGGGAGGCTGAGCTTAGAGAAGCCGGCTGTCTGTAGGTCAAGTGGGTGAAAACAGGAGGTCAAAGACTGTGCTTGTAGAGGCTTGTCATTGGTAATTGTGGAAAGAAAGCAGGGATTGTCACTGTGGTTTCCTTCTTGGAGCGCATGAAGACTGCTTGTTAAATGTTGATTAAAAGAGAAAAACATGACCAGGAAACACTCTGATATTTACTCTTTTCAGTCTGACATTTCATGTAAAAATAACTATAGGGAATATGGGAAGGAAGTTCAGCTCACTGGTGGCTCAATGTTAAGAATCCCCCTGCAATGCAGGAGATACAGTTTTGATCCCTGGGTTAGGAAGATCCTCTGGAGAAGGAAATGGTAAATACTTGCTCCAGTATGCTTGCCTGGGATATTCCATGGACAGAGACTATAGTCCATTGAGTTACCAAAGAGCTGGACATGACTTAGCAACTAAAAACAAACAGAAATAACTATAATTGCATTTTAATTCCTGAAGAATATTTCAGGACAGAAAGGATCATGCTTGTATTGCAGAGGATAACAGATGTGAAATTTCCCTTAAAAAAAATGAAGAAATTATGTCTTAAAAAAGACATATTATTATTGTCTTTTCTTGCACTTCTGTGCAAGGTGTTTTTTTTTTTTTTTTTTTTTAGGGGCCTCAAAGGGGAAAAAAAAGCTTAGTTTTCTTAACTTTTGGCCTTTCTGAATGTTACTGCCATTTACTGGAAGGTCAGAGGTCACAGAAATTCATGATGCAGAAATAAAGTGAAGAAAAACTTGACTTCCTCATGAATGCATTTTACTTCCATAAAATGGAAACACTTGATAAATACCAATGAATCTTGAAGGGAGAGATGGCAGAAGAAGCATGTTTTCCTCATTCCCATTAAAGATGCCTTTTTAGTACAGCAGGAAACCCCTCTCACAGGCTGTGGGTTTTGGGCCTTTCACAGCCCAGGTAGACTCTAAGATTTCAAGTCCAGTGTCAGCTTACCATTCCATTAGGCAGAGTAGCCTGTGATTCATCGCCAGTCATCGGCCCCTGGAGGATGGTTAATGAGATTTGAAGGTTCATTTAAGTTTTCTTTACAAAACCTTTTTCTTTCCATGAAGATGAAAGTCAAGCATTTGCAGATAAGCTAAGCTGGAGTGCATTGCACTTCTCTGGAGAAGAAAAATACAGAAGAATTGTGGGTGGAAATATGGGAAGGAAGGAAGTTCAGTCACTCAGTCGTGTCCAACTCTTTGTGACCCCATGGACTGCAGCACGCCAGGCTTCCCTGTCCACCACCAGCTCCTGGAGCTTGCTCAAACTCGTGTCCATCAAGTCAGTGATGCCATCCAGCCATCTCATCCTCTGTCATCCCCTTCTCCTCCTGCCTTCAATCTTTCCCAGGAAAAGAGTCTTTTCCAATGAGTAAGTTCTTTGCATCAGGTGGCCAGAGTATTGAAGTTTCAGCTTCAGTATCAGTCCCTTCAATGAACATTCAGGACTGATTTCCTTTCGGGTTGACTGGTTTGATCTCCTTGCAGTCCAAGGGACTCCCAAGACTCTTCTCCAACACCACAGTTCAAAAGCATCCATTCTTCGCTGCTCAGCTTTCTTTATAGTCCAACTCTCACATCCATACATGACTACTGGAAAAACCATAGCTTTGGCAAGACAGACCTTTGTTGGCAAAGTAATGTCTCTGCTTTTTAATATGCTCTCTAGGTTGGTCATAGCTTTTCTTCCAAGGAGCAAGTGTCTTTTAATTTCATGGCTGCAGTCACCATCTGAAGTGACTTTGGAGCCCCCGAAAATAAAATCTGTCACTGTTTCCATTGTTTCCCCATTTATTTGCCATGAAGTGATGGGAGCAGATGCCATGATCTCAGTTTCCTGAATGTTGAGTTTTAAGCCAACTTTTTCACTCTCCTCTTTCACTTTCATCAAGAGGCTCTTTAGTTCTTCTTTGCTTTCTGCCATAAGAGTGGTGTCATCTGACTAACTAAGGTTATTGATATTTCTCCTGGCAATCTTGATTCCTGCTTCTGCTTCATCCAGCCTGGCATTTCGTATGATGTAATCTGCATGTAAGTTAAATAAGCAGGTGGCAATATAAAGCCTTGATATACTCCTTTCCCAATTTGGAACCAGTCTGTTGTTCCATGTCCAGTTCTAACTGTTGCTTCTTGACCTGCATACAGATTTCCCAGGAGGCAGTTCAGGTGGACTGGTATTCCCATCTCTTGAAGAATTTTCCACGGTTTATTGTGATCCACACAGTCAAGGCTTTGGTGTAGTAAATAAAGCAGAAATAGATGTTTTTCTGGAATGCTTTTTCTATGATCCAACAAATGTTGGTGATTTGATCTCTGGTTCCTCTGTTTTTTCTAAACCCAGCTTGAACATCTGGAACTTCATGGTTCACATACTATTGAAGCCTAGCTTGGAGAATTTTGAGCATTACATTGCTAGCGTGTGAGATGAGTGCAATTGTGCAGTAGTTTGAGCATTCTTTGGCATTGCCTTTCTTTGGGATTGGAATGAAAACTGACCTTTTCCAGTCCTGTGGCCACTGCTGAGTTTTCCAAATTTGCTGGCATATTGAGTGCAGCATTTTCACAGCATCATCTTTTAGGCTTTGAAATAGCTCAACTGAAATTCTATCACCTCCACTAGCTTTGTTCGTAGTGATGCTTCCTAAGGTACTTGACTTCACATTCCAGAATGTCTGGCTCTAGGTGAGTGATCACACCATCATGGTTATCTGGGTCATGAAGATCTTTTTTGTATAGTTCTTCTGTGTATTCTTGCCACCTCTTCTTAATATCTTCTGCTTCTATTAGGTTCATGCCATTTCTGTCCTTTATTCTGCCCATCTTTGCATGAAATGCTCCCATGGTATCTCTAATTTTCTCAAAGAGATCTCTAGTCTTTCCCATTCTATTGTTTTCCTCTGTTTCTTTGCATTGATCACTGAGGAAGGCTTTTTTATCTCTCCTTGCTATTCTCTGGGATGGGAAGGAAAGGACATTTTAAATACCCTCCTACAACAAGGTCTAGATTAGGGGGAAAGTGACCTCACAGTGACACCATGAATTTATCCTACAGACCGTCCAGGTCCACCCCAACTTGTGAAGATTGAGGATGTCTGGGGAGAGAATGTTGCTCTATCATGGACCCCACCAAGGGATGATGGAAATACTGCCATTACAGGGTACACGATCCAGAAGGCTGATAAGAAGAGCATGGTAAGGTCTGGCTTTCTCTGGTACAGCAGCAGCAAAATCATAGTTCATCAGAAGTTAAGGGGGAGGCATGAAGTCCTCTTTGGTGAGGAACTCATGAGGGTCGTGGAGAAGTGACATGCACAGTGGGAAAGGTAAGGCCTTAGGAGCCATGGAGAGTTGGACTTTAATTTCCACCTAAGACCACATATACATGAACAGTCACTTGACCTCTTTGATTTCCGTTTCCCTCATATGTAAAATAAAGACAGTGAACTTTACCTTGCTTGTTTTTCAAGAGGCTAAGACAATAGAATGCTCAATAGAATTCACTAAATTTATTCATTCAGCAAATATTTACTCACTCTGAATTCTGGCTCAAATTTGCACCCATGCAACTTCTTTCTCTTTGTAGACTGATGTCTTAAAAAAAAAAAAAAAAAGATACCAGTTAGAAAAGAAAGAACAGCATATGCAAAGGTCCTGAGGAGGGAAAGAGCTTAGAGTATTCAAGAAGCAGATCAACTGGAATATGAATTATTATTACCTATGCTTTATAAATGAGGATATTAAGGCTCAAAAGAGTAAATGAATTGCTGGAAATCACCAGATTTAAAATGTTAAAACCTAGGTCTTTCTGACCAGAATCAATCCACTACACCCACTACACCAACCATTCCCCTGCCTGTAAGTCGGTGAATGAATAAGTGAAAGTTTCACACAGAATGTCACAGAGCCACTATCCATTCTCACAGGACGAGTAGAACATCATACTGAATGATTTTGACAGGAAGTCTTTAGGCATTTATACTAGTAGATTTCAGTAAGAACTTAAGTTATAAGGTTACACTGGATTAATAGAAGGGGAGAGGGATGAAAAGAGCCACCTAAGTAACAGGAATGGATTTCAAGTCTTTCCTTTTCATAAACTATTTCTATCCTGTCTTTCCCCACACTCCTGGGTGGGTGCTACATGACAAAATAAGACTTGGCATTTAAAGAAACATCTTTTAGCCAAACCTGGACAGCTTGAGAGCTAGATCAATGGGCAACTTTGCAAGGAAAGTATTGAATATTTTGGATTTCCTTAGCAAAAAGGGCTCTTCCCTGGACCTTTGTCTGGATACTGGTAGTGAATCCAGGGGTACTGCATTTCCTCCAGTGCCCCATCCCTACCACACTGCCCAGCATTTGTCTTCTTAGATATCTAGTCAAGTCCAGGTGAGCCAGGATTTTGCTGCTGCTTCACGTGTCTTAGCTCTACCTGCTGACAGGGGAGGAACCCAACACCGCACTGTTGTGTTTCTGGTGCATTTCAGCAGACCTGCAGACCTGAAGATGCTCACTGTGCCCAGTGCACTTCCCAGGAGCTCACCACACCACTGTCTCACTGTGTCTACAGATGCTGTTTTTCACTTAAGTTCCTGTAGTCCTTTATACCTTCCATAAACATTGTTTTCATGATGTATGCCAAGACATTCATGTATTCATTCATTTCCTATTTGTTGAGTGATGTTCTAGCTGCTGGATCAAAAACAAATAGACAACTCATGCTCTTGGAGCACTCATAGTATAAGCAAGAAGAAAGGCATAAACCAAATGTTAAAATATATATATATATAATAAATGTTGGAATAAAGGTGTGCATAAAGTGCTTTGGAAATTAAGGAGGACATAACTACAATTGCTGGGTGTCTTTAAAACAGAGGTCAGAGGACCTAAACATTGCAAGAAAAATCCTTTTCCTTTAAGATTTTTTTGGTCAGGAAATGTATTTTCTCAATTAGTGGTACTAAATATATGTAGTACAATGTGGTTTTTTACTAGTGGCAAGATAAACTTTGAAGCCACTTTATTTCTTGACATGGTGAAGGAAAAATTAAAAAAAAAAAAGAAAGAATAACATAACTTTCACTCACTCAATCATTCAAGTATTCAGTTTTGTTCATGCTACCCACTATATACCAGGTGTTGCGATAAGGCGCTGGAGACACAAGGGGTGAGAAGAAAAGTACATTTTTAACCATCACTGTACACCCATTGCAATGGGGAAAGTAGTGAAAAAGCAAGTAAAATAGTAAGTACATGATATAGTTAAGGTAACAAGTGCTGTGAAGAAAACTAAGCCAGGTCAAGGTGAAAGACTATGACCAAAGTGGAATGGTGGGAGGGTAAACAGGGAGGAGGTAATAATTAATAATTGAACAAAGAATTGAAAGAACCTATGATGATGATAGTAGGCAAATTGATTGGGTGATGTTAACTTTTCTCTCGTGATTTAGCATCAGTATGACTCTGCTTGGGAAGGGAGCTTTATCATGGAACGTATACCAGCATTAATGTCCCAGGAAGGGAGGCATTTATCTGGATTTTCAAAAGAGACGCTCGTTACTTCCAGGCAATGCATGCTTTTCTTTAAATGGTTAAAGCAGATGTACAATGTATGTTTAATAGGCCACAAAACAGACTGTTCTAGTTAGTATAAATTTTAAGTTAAACCACATATAAGCCAGAATGACATCCCCACAGCTCATTATGTGAAAGTTTCTTCCATCATCATCTCAGGTAAATGAATCTAATGTATAGATGAATATTAAATTACATCATCAGGTATAAATTAATTATAAAGTATTAAATTAAATATACATTTCTGTTACCCTCAATATAAAAATTAGTGCTTTTTTTTCCTTTTAGTTAATGAAACATCCCTGTTATTTATTCTAATTAACAGTTGAAATAGCTGTGTATTTTGAAGTGATTTTCCTTAAATTATCTTTGTTTGTTTTTTAGGAGTGGTTCACTGTTATTGAGCATTATCACCGAACCAGTGCCACCATTACTGAACTGGTCATTGGAAACGAGTATTACTTCCGGGTCTTTGCTGAAAACATGTGTGGCCTCAGTGAAGATGCAACAATGACAAAAGAGAGTGCCGTGATTGCCAAGGACGGTGAGCTGGGAGAGGGCTGGACATCCGTGAACCTAGTTTTAAGTGATGAGACAGAGAAGACAGAAAGAAAAAGAGATGTGGCAAAATGAATAAGAAATCATAAACACCCATTCAAACCTGTGGTAGGAATGTCCAACTGAAATTTTAATCTTACGTGTAAAATATCTTAAGGGAAACTGTACTATGATTATATTTTTTAACATACATAATTTCATTCATTCCAACATCTGGACAGTGGGTCTCTCAATGACTAACATCACAGGGATAGGAAAAAGTCGCCATTTACTTCTAGAGCTTGGGTTATTCTATTCCTGGACACCTTCAAGGATGCTACTTATGAGAGCCATTTTGTAATGAAAGGAGAAGTTGGATTCCACCCCTGTCATTTCATTTCCTCATAAATCATGTCCTTCCAGCCTTTCCTCATTACATTCAGGTTAAAACACATTGTTGAGCAAGACACCCAGACACTGAATTCTTCCCAATATTTATTTGGGTTCCAGATGGCTGTATGGCTTTCTGTCCCATGTGAGATTGGTTGTAATTGGTACCTTCCCAAATGAATGCCTTTGTTCATGTTTTTACATGTTTTTCTAAGCTCAGAGGGGCTTCCCAGGTTGCACAGTGGGAAAAGAATCCAGTTGCCAATGCACGAGATGCTGGAGACTTGGGTTCGATCCCTGGTAGGGAAGATCCCCTGGAGAAGAAAATGGCAACCCACACCTGTATTCTTTTCTTTTTTTTTTTTTCACTAAAACATTTAATTAGCAAATAATATTACAATAGCAAAGAAAAACCCACTCCAGCATTCTTGCCTGGAAAATTTCATGGACAGAGGAGCTTGGTGGGCTACACTTCTTGGGATCGCCAAGAGTCAGACATAATTGAGTGACTGGGAGCGTGAGCATGCAGTCAACTGAAGGAAGCCTTTATTGTAGTCAACGATGCCGAGAATAATATTTTTATTTTTAACTTATTTTTAATGCTGGTTTTTAAGGCAAAATCTACAAAAATCCAGTGTATGAAGACTTCGATTTCACAGAGGCACCTATGTTTACTCAGCCATTGGTCAACACCTATGCTGTAGCGGGTTACAATGCTACCCTGAACTGCAGTGTGAGAGGAAATCCTAAGGTACCTTTTTTTTTTTTTTTTAATCACACTAAATTAAATTTAAGAATTAACTCCAAATTCCATCTTTTATATTTGCTATGTTATAATTGTAAGTATTGGGTTGGTCAAAAAGTTTATTCAGGTTTTTCCATGACATCTTATGGCAAAACCCAAACGAACACTTTGGCCAACCCTACAGTAATATTAGCTGACTTTCCAACTGCTCAATGTGTGTGTGTGTATTTTTTGGGATAGAGAGATGGGACATGCAGGGTGATGATGTTGGTGGGTAATAAAGGACACTATTTAAATGTATAAAATATTTCTTTACTAACTAACGAATATTTTCTAAGGAAAAAACAAACCACTTATTTTAAAAAGAACTGAGAGGTAAGGAGATGGAAGTAATATTGTGTCATCTGAAAAATCAGGTGACAGGTTTCCTGTAATAGTGTAAAGCAAATGATGACACTATAATGCAAGGCAGAATACAAAATGTTTGGTGATAAAGGTACAGAGCACTAGGAAGGAGAGATGGCATCTGACTGAACAGGTTACATGTTGTCGGCATTTGAAAAGAGCAACACATTAATGAATGTTGCCCACAGAGCTGTCTATCCCTGGGTAGTGCTGAAAGAATGTGCCCTAGAATTTGGAAAAATTGCAAACGGTGATATTTTTCCAGCATATGCCAAGAGCAGAAATAGAGAAGTGAAAGGGATAAGCCAAACTGAGGATGCAAAGAAGATGCTAAATCTATATTTAATTGGAGGTGATGTTGGTACGTGCAAGTGGGAATGACCAGGAGGAGAGAAGAACATCACCGGAGCTTGGGAGAAAGGCGAGGGGCTGTGCCTCTTGGTTTGGGTGCCCCAAGCATGGAATTGCTGCATCCCACCCTTTGGAGCTGAAACTCTAGAAAGGAATATCAGAAGAAAGAGAGAAGTGAAGTGAAATGTCAAGGACCAAGATGTGAGCCTCAGGGAATATGCCCATTGGAAAGGTGGAAGGAGAAAGAGGACAGTGAGGACACTGAGAAGTGCTATCTTTTGGGTTTGAGCAAGACAAAATCATTTAAGAGATAGAGGCAAGAGTGTGTGTTTACAGAAAGGAAGAAGAGACAGTGTGAGAATGGAAAGGAGAGTTAGTGTTGGTGCAGCAGAATGGAGTAGCCTTCCTGGGTGATTGGATCATTATTGATCTGGGATTATCTGATTGGAGCAGGTCCATCCATTGCCACCAGATGATGAAAACAGATGTCAGAAGAGAGATTAAATAGTGAGGAGGGTTAAGCAGCCCGTAAAAAGTTAGAAGAGCATTATCAGGGAAAACGTAAAGAAAATTGACCAGTGATGACACTTTACAGGGATTCTTTGAAAAACATTGAGCAATATACATGCTCCTGGATGAGTCAATCTCATAGACATGTAGATGGAATTTAAATGTAATTGAATCTGTTTGGGAAGATCGCCCCAGGGCTGTCCTCTAAACAAATCTGGCTGTTTCTTCGAAACTGCTCATTTGCTTCCTGGCCAAGCATTAAGTAGAATTTAATTTGAAGAGAATTAGTGCCTAAATTGACATGGATTCTTCTTAGATGTAGTGTTTTCTTTCTAAGCCACATTTTAACATTCTGTCACTGGCTTGGATGGTCTATTACCCCAGGCTGAGTACAGATATGTTTTGACCTAGTTTGTTTCCATCTTCAGCCCAAAATTACCTGGATGAAGAACAAAGTTGCTATTAAGGATGATCCAAGATACAGGATGTTCAGCAACCAAGGGGTCTGTACTCTGGAGATTCGCAAGCCCAGCCCCTATGATGGGGGCACTTACTGCTGCCAAGCCGTCAATGACCTTGGGACAGTGGAGATCGAATGCAAACTGGAGGTGAAAGGTAGGACATCCCAGATCTTGTGTAGACCGAAATGAAAATAATTTAATTACTATCTTTATTACCTAATCCAAATTGCTTGCTAGCATTTTGGGAATAGGTTAGGAAGGGGGGGTTAAGATCCAAGGAGAGGACATTTTTACATTCTGCATTCACTTTATTTGTGACGGCTACTTGATTTTTTAATAGACTTATTTTCATCTCTTGAAATTCTTGTTATCTAAAGGACTGTTAATTTCAGTGAACTGTGTTATGTGCACAGCATGGTAACAATGACTCAAGTCAAGGGGTATTACTTTCGTGATGTAGTCCATCTTAGATAAATGTAAAAAATCACTGATAAAGCCGCAATTAAGGAATTTACACTATTTTTAACTAGTTTACTGTCTTTGTGAAACTATATATGCAAATTTGCTAGTTTAGTAATTAATATTACATATGTGCATGCTCTGTCGCTTCAGTCGTGTCCAACTCTTTAAGATCCCATGGACTGTAGCCCACCAGGCTCCTCTGTCCATGGGATTCTCTAGGCAAGAATATTGGAATAGGTTGCCATTTCCTTCTCCATATGTAGAATTCAGCATACACATAACCCACTTCTTTTAAAATCTCACTAGAGAATATCCATTTGGAGGTATATATTTCATTTATACTAGTTTTCAGAAGTGTTGCAACTAATTGTAAACCAAGAAAAGACATAAAAATTGATGTCGTAGAAAAGTCTCAGTGTAATTGTCATCTTAATCAATTTTTATATTAATTGAAGATAAGTTTTATGCTGAAATTTTTTTCTTGACAATCAGTATCTATTTGGGGACACCATGAAGACTCATACACCTGTCAGAGTCACTGTTAGGAGTTAATGGGTGACATGATGCTAATGTCTTTTCTTTCGTTCTTGTATTATATTGCCGCTTTATAACAACCAAAGTCTTTACTTTTCCTACCTCTCTATAATGGAGAAATTATAATCTAAAAGTCAGATATGACTTTATAAATATGTTTTAGAAAAAATGTTAGTAAATGTTTAAGGTATTTATGTAAATAACAGCAACAATGAAAGAGTTTTTTAATTCCTAAATCTAGTGTAAATATAGTGGAAAAACTTCTTGAAACACTTTTTTCTTTCTCTAATTTTAAAAAAAATCAGTGTTCTTTCTCTTCTGATTTCTGTCCATCCTCAGATAATACAGGAGAGTAGATGCACAATTGATAGAAATTAAAAAAACACTTTTTTTCCTCTCAAATGTAAAACATATAATATTCTTAGAAAATTTTAAACCTTTCTATTGAGATGGTAGATAAATGTTCTTTTAGCTATTTATTAGCTTTAAATGCAAATGAAGGTCACAATGCAAACACATCTGGTTTCTAAACTCCTAATTAGTTCCAAGGTATTATTGCTACTTACATTCCAATGCCCAAAAAACAAGAACCCAAAAATCAAAAACCTGAGACTACATTTGCATGCTCTGGAAATAGCTGAATGTTGCTAATGATATAAAATGATGGTTTCATAAATGGTTCAACATTTTGGGTCCCCCATAAGTGAATAATTTTATGCATCTATAAATGCTATATTTTATGCTAATTGTATAATAAATTGTAACATAAATAATGTTCTAGTATATAAATTCATAATAAGCCATCAACTATGATATATTGGCGAAAGCTTTTGGTCCTAAAAGTAAAGCCAAGATTGTTTGTCATCAGACTGTTATCTGATAATATGTGACTTGAATCAAATTAAGCTGTGAAAAAAAAAAAAAAAGGTAAGAATGTCAACTGAGAATAAATAAATACTGGTGCAAATATTCTAATTCTGCAGTGATATATCAAGGAGTAAATTCCCCTGGACAACCAGTCTTCCTGGAGGGGCAGCAACAGGTTTTACAAGTTCATATCCCACTGGATATTTCTTCCTTCTGTTCCATTCCTCTTACATGAAATCGCACTTTGCATGTAAAGCTTGTCTTTCTCTTTTGCTTTTAATTATATTTCTTAGCAGCTCATGGCATACAGTGGTTATGCCATGAACAAGGAAGGCCAAATTATTCAAGGATATTAGGTAATGTAGGAATATGTTTTGTCGGAAAACCAAGTACCATACTACAGGTTCCCATAAATAAAGCCAAAAAGCCACATTAGATGATGTCCTCATTTTAAATGGTACCAGAATTCAGGAACCAATGACATTTCTTTAATACTTTCAAGTGCAGAGAGATATGTTCTTCCTTTAAGATAGCATCCAGTGTAGGTCTGTTAGATTCATGTTGAAGTTCAGAAAACTGAACATTTTTCTTTTGCTAGGCTGTAGAAAAAGTGTTCTGTGTATTTGCGATGGGGAAAGGACACAAATAAAAAATGTTTGGAATATTAGGATCCAATATTTGGAAACTTCCATATTTAAGATTGTCCAATGAAAACTTCTAGATACTAGTAGAGTATCTGTAATCCATCTACCTGTTGAACATTTTGTATATTTTCATGGGACCAAGATTATTTCATATATTCATGAACTTAGGAAAGAAAATTCTAGACCCCGTTACTTAATATATTAAGCGGTAAATGGGTCCTGCAGTATATATATAGATTGGGCCCCATTTGGAAGAGTGAATCAAGGAATTCTTCAGGGCTAGATGAGCAACGTGATGTAAACTCTGATGACATAGACCCATGCCTGAGTTTACAATGTTAGCTTTCTGAATTCCTAGAGATAATGTCAGCTTTCAAAAGAGGAAACAATTAGGAGTCTTTCTTTAAAGTTTTGTAGATTGCACGTATAGTCACTTTCTAGCCTGTTTTTGTTTTTTTTTTTTAAGCCTTGTGTTTATTTAGAGCAGTCATATTGGGTTGGCCAACAAGTTTGTTCAGATTTTTCCCTAAGCTGTTATGGAAAAACCCAATGAACTTTTTGTCCAAACCAATATATAGTCAGTTCGGAATAGTGTTATAGAATAATTTTAAAATCCACTTGATAATTTTGCCTTTTAGAATTTCAACATATATATATGTACACTAATGCTTTGTCTATTGTCCCTGTTTTTCTTTTGTTGAAAAACACAATATATATATGTTGTAGGGTTTTTTAATTTTTTTTAGCTAATGGTTTGGAAGCTGTTCCTATAATTATTCACATTACAGTCAAACTGGCTTTGCCACCTGTTCAGGCAAAGTGGTTGTGCCTATTAATAAATGTTTTACCTATTAATGATCCTTTTGAAGTGACTGGATCCCTGCCCTTCATTCCGTGCGCTTCTATTTTCCTGTACTTTTCACCTGACTAAGGATTAATGAAATCACCTCATCATAATCGTGACCATAATTTCCTCCAACAAGTACTCAACTTTGGTATTAGCACTTTATTAATGCTTACAACGTCTCTCTCTCTCTTTCTCTCTCTTTTCCTTAGTTGTAGCACAGTAAGGATTTTTGAATGTATATTATCATCTAAGGTAAGCTTTCATATGATTTTGGCATATGAAGCTTATGACTGTCATAAGCCATACAAAGCCTGTGGAGTATGGCATGATTTTCATTATGTAATCCAATGAAAACAGACTCTTTAAAATCTCTAACATTGTAGCTGTAATGTGTATTTCAGTATCTGGACATTAACGGCTAGTACTTATTCATCACAACAATCTTCTGTTGACATGAAGCAAGTTGTTGAATGCAGTAGAGCATGAATTAAAGCATTTAATGTAGATGAAAATGAGTGATACCCAAGCATTCTGAACGCTTTGCATCAAGGAATGGACATGTACATAAGTGGCATCATTTCTACCAATATGTGACTTGATTTTTTTTTTTAAAAGGAGAATGATTTTTCCAAATTTGCATTAAAGGAGTTTTAAGAATGTTCAAATGGCATGCTGTTTTTGTCTGGACGTGAATTTATTAGCAAGTAGTAAAACACTTTTCTAAAGGACCATGAATTTTTGTGGTTTCATGGGATCTCTCATGAAAGGTACTTTTAGTTTTCAAATGCAATTCAGAACCATGGATGGTAAGTATGAAATATTAAGTGGTGTTTCTCTCACCTTCAGATGTACTGGACAGATTTTACTATTTTGTCAATTTTTATTTTATTATTTTGCAGATTTTACTCTTGGACAGATTTTACTATATTTCCAATTTTTGCACTTTTGACAATGTGTGAATAGCCAAAGTTAAAAGAGTAGTCCCTTTTTTCTTATCCCATGTGCTTCAATGGGAACTCTTTGTGCTTAATTAAAAAGAACATTAACAAACTGGAAAAGGTTCTTCCTACTGACTTATAACATGATTTGCATTTATTCTGCCATTCATTCTGAACACTGAAATTATATAGAGGAATCTCAAAACCTTGCAAAGGGCAATAAACACTCTCCAACTAGTTAGGAATTTAAACCAAGTAGGGAACAAAAAAACTGCTATGCGTCTGCAGGGAACTTGCTTTTCCTTCTCAATGCGGAGTGTTTTAGATTCTAAATGTACTAAACCGGAGAGATTTCCAAGTAGGGACTGAATGAATCTTTGTAACTAACTGAAACATAATTAGTCACATTTGCAGACAGCTAGTCAAGAGGTCTTGTTTCAGGGATTTTTCACATGTAGACAGTTTTGACTTTGCTTTTTCCTTCTTATCCTTTCTAGGTGGCCTTTCCTTCTGCAGGCTCCTCTTGCAAGGTGTGCCTCCTAACATAATTGATTCATATTTGCGAGACTTGCACTCAAGCAACCCTGAGGAATACTAAGGGCCTGGGCATTGCCTCTCTGCACGCCACTGCTTTGAAATCGGGTTGCAATGAGAAAGCATTTCTGTTTTTCCACCAGGCTCCCAAGTGTGGTCAGTTTTTTCCCTCCTGATGCTGAAGAAAAAAAAAACGTTTGCACGGATTGCTTAATTAAAAATTGCAAACAAAATCTCATTTGAAGTTAGCATTTTGGTCATTGTTGTCTTTGCTTGGTCACTGTACTTTACAAAAAATGCAAGCTATAGAATAAGCAGAAACAGTTATTTTAGCTTAACATATATATATATACACACACACACACACAATAAACAGTAATGTAACCTTAAAACCCATCTTTCTCTAGATCTAAGAAATTTTTCTAAGCAAAGAAGAGTTGTTTATTTCCCACAACCCTACTTTATTCCAGTGGATCTGTGCCCTTTTCCCTATTTAAATTCACTACGAGACATTGTTAAAGTCTTTCAGACAAGTTTTCTCAACAGAAGGGAAAATGTATTCAATAAATGGTACAATAAATCTGAACTATTTATGATGAAATGATACACTATTCATTTATGTGTTTGGGGTTGCATGATCAGACAGACCTAAGGACACAGGCTGCGGGTCAGGATGCTGCCAAACTCAGGCCTGACCCAAGTCGTGTCTCTGGCACAGCATCCTGGCCAAATGCACCAGTGTTCCTGCCAAAATGCCTCGTCACAGTGATGGAGAGCTGTTGTAGACGACAGAGCAGTTACAGATTCAGAGTTTGCTAATGGCATCTATTCAAATTGATGAAAGCCTTTTCCAAAATCTAGATGCCAAGAAACATTTGCATTATACACAATGTCCTTCACTTTCCTGATACTGCAGAGAAAGTTTCACTTCAGGGAGTGGAGTGGAGGGGGGTAAGGTACCACACCGTTACTGTTTCCTACACATGGTATCTCTTCATATTAAGAGTACTTATACACTGCAAAGTTCCCAAAAGGAAGAAAATGTCCATTTTGAAATTGCAAAGAACAGAGTATCAGAAGCTGTCATTGCTATTAACTTTCCTGTAAGTTTGTTTAAATTTCCATTGAATTTGTTTAAATTCCATTAAATAAGTTTGTTTAAATTTCCATTAAAGAAAAATGATATACCACAGGAATTTACAAAAAATTCTTTTGGGAAATGAAACATTCATTAAAATTTTTTAAAGAATTACACTATTGATTCACTTTATTTTTATTTAGTCACTTTAAAAGAAAGCTTGATGAATGTGTATATCCAGATTAATGCAGAAGTAGGAAAAAACCCTTCTAGTTCCAAGAAACATTGGAATAAGGCAATATAATCTTAAACACTCACTTTTATTTTTGTTTTAATTTTATTGGAGTATAGTGATTTACAATGTTGTATTAGTTTCAGGTGTATAGCAAAGTGATTCAGTTATATATAGACACATATTTATTCTTTTTCAGATTCTTTTCTCATATATACTACCACAGAATATAGAGTAGAATTCCCTGTGCTATATAGTAGGTCCTTGCTGATTATCCTTCTTATATATATAGTATGTGTATGTTAATCCCAAACCCCTGATTGATCCCTCCCCACACCCTCCTGATAGTTTCCTTTTGATAATCATAAGTTTGGTTTTGATATCTGTAAGTCTATATCTGTTTTGTAAATAGTTCATTTGTATCATTTTTAAAATACCACATGCAAGTCATAACATATGATATTTGTCTTTGTCTTATTTACTTAACTTGGTATGATAATGACTAGGTCCATCCATGTTGCTGAAAATAACATTATTTTATCCTTTTTATGGCTGAGTAATATTCCATTGCATGTACATACCACAACTTCTTTATCCATTTCTCTGTTGATGGACATTTAGTTTCCTTCTAAATAGTGCTGCAATGAACATTAGGGGGCATGCTCAGATATGTACCCAGGAGTGGGATAGCTAGATCATATGATAGTTCTATTTTCAGTTTTTTAAGGAACCTCCTTACTGTTCTCCATAGTGTTGGACCAATTTACATTCCTACCAACAGTGTAAGAGAGTTCCTTTTTCTCCACACCCTCCCCAGCATATATGGTTTGTGGACTTTTTGATGATGGTTGTTCTGACTGGTTTAAGGTGATACTTTCTTACAGTTTTGATTTGCATTTATTTCTCTGATAATTAGTGATGTTGAACATCCTTTTATGTGCTTGTTGGCCATTTGTATGTCTTCTTTGGAGAAATGTCTATTTAGACCTTCTGCCCATTTTTAAATTGGATTATTTGTTTGTTGATACTGAGATGCATGAGCTGTTTGAATATTTTGGAGATGAATCCCTTGTCGGTCACTTCATTTGTAAGTATTTTCTCCCATTCTGTGGGTTGGCTTTCATTTGGTTTATGGTTTCCTTTACTGTGCTGAAGCTTTTAAGTTTAATTTAGGTCCCATTTGTTTGTTTTTGTTTTTAATTTCTTTAAAATGAAATTTTAATTTTAATGTAAATTCATTACTCTAGGAGGTGGGTCAAAGAAGATATTGCTGCTATTTATGTCACAAATGTGTTCTGCCTATAGTGCCAAGTCTTATATTTAGGTCTTTGATCCATTTTGAGTTTATTTTTGTGTATGGTGTTAGAAAATGTTCTATTTCATTCCTGAACATATAGCTTGCCAGTTTTCCCAGCACTGCTCATTGAAGAGACTGTCTTTTCTGTATTGTATAGTCTTGCTTCCTCTGTCATAGATTAATTGACTATAAGTGCATGAGCTTATTTCTGGGCTTTCTAATTCTGTTCCACTGATCTATAATTCTGTATTTGCGTCAGTACCATACTGCTTAACCACTCATTTTTAAATTGATACCTGAAACATTCTCGTTAGCTCAATGAATGAGTTTTTGAATGTCTGATGTGTGCATGGCATTGTTTTGGACTCAGCTAGGAATTCAACGAGAAATAAGCCACTTCCTGCCTTTAAGAAATTTATAATGTACAAGACTGGTAACCAAAGGGAAGCACATGAACAGGGCAGACTGTAGGTATAAGAGAATACTATAAGGATTCAGAAGTCAAATAATGTATTTAGGTAATTGTTATTATCAATGTATGTATCACATTAGGATGGCGTGCAGGACATGCGACATGATTTTATTTTTCTAAATCAAATTAAATATGACTCTAATCTCCCCACTAGCCAGAGAGATTGAGAGGATCTCTCTGTCTTCCTTCTGGGTCTGGGTCAACTGACTCTCGGTGCCTAGAAGATGGAGAGAAGGCAAGGCCTCTGGTCTTCAGGCTACACTGGTGATGGCAGAGATGCCTATGGTCCAACCCAGTATAGTCCAGCCAAGGACAAGTGATGCAGAAACTTCCTGACAAGTGTGGACCTGGGTCTTTTGACCTCCAAGGCCAGAGCTTGACTATATACCTGCTATCTTTTTTTTTTTTTTTTTTGCCACACCATCTGCTTACAGAACCTTAGTTTCTTGACCAGAGACAGAACCCAGGCCCCTGGCAGTGAAAGCACTGAGTCCTAATCACTGGACCACCACAGAATTCCCTTTACCTGCTACTTTTAAAGATGTTGTCTGTGGGGAGACTGGACAGTTCTACCACTTAATATTAGACTTGGGCCTGAGCAAGAGGACCCTCTATGCTCAAGCCTCTCCCTCTGACCCTCCTCCAGCCGTATCTCCCTCCACACAGCAGGGAGGCCACGGACCCAAGGGGGCATGCATACCTAAAACCTTACAAGCCTTCCTCCCTTCCTGTAGCCTGCACCCAGGTCCAGTTTTAAGGACTTTGTGGGCCTTTTCCTTTTCTACTCCCAAGGAATAATGAACTGGCAAGGTTATATATCCTGAGGCCCAACGCGTGGCCTAGTGAAGTGAAGTCACTCAGTCTTGTCTGTCTCTTTGTGATCCCATGGACTGGAGCTCACCTCCATGGGATTCTCCAGGCAAGAATACTGGAGTGAGTTGCCATTTCCTTATCCAGGGGTTCTTCCCGACCCAGGGATCAAACCCAGGTGTCCTGCAATGCAGGCGAATTCTTTACCGTCTGAGCCTAGGGACGCTTATTTTTCAGGGAGTTGGGATGTGGAGGGTGTGACTGAGGCTGCACGTGAGGCAGGGCATCTGCGTGTGTGTCCCTGAGACCCCTCGTGGTGCAGGGGAGAGCAGGGTGGAAAGCACACAACATCCTGGCAAGTATCTTTGAAGACTGATAATCCAACATGCAGTTTAGCCTTCTGACACTTCCCTGGTGACCCAGTGGTTGTGACGCCATGCTTCCACCGCAGAGAGAATGGGTTTGATCCCTGGTCAGGGAACTAAGATCCTGCATGCTGTGCAGCCCAGCCAAATAAACAAATGGATAAATGCAAATAAGGACGTGTACTCAATTGTCATAATTTAATAAGGTTAATTTTTTTAAAACAATCTAGACTTCCAGGTCATTATGAGGGTATCCCCCTGAGAAAACTGGAGGACACAACCATTCTATTAACCATTCATTAGATTTATATTCATGGATATGAGCTATAAAAATGAGGGGTCAGCCAGCCCCCAGCCCCCTTCGTTCCCTTTCCTGTGTCCCCTCTTCCCTCTCCCCCACCACCCACATCACTCCTACCTCCCCACTATCACCAGTTCCCTCCCGACTCCAGGCCTGACCACCCATCTCCTTCCTCACTTCAGTTCCTTTGAATAGAATCCTCAAAACACAAATTTGGCTTTCTTTTCCTAGGAGTAGGAGTAGAATTGTTTCGTTGTTTAGTCGCTAAGTCACGTCCCACTCTTGCGACCCCATGGACTGTGGCCTGCCAGGCTTCTCTGTCCATGGGATTCTCCAGGAAAGAATACTAGAATGGGTTGCCATTTCCTTCTCCAGGAGATCTTCCTGACCCAGGAACCGAACCTGGGTCTCCTGCATTGCAGGCAGATTTTTTACTGATGGAGCTACGAGGGTAGCCCAGGAGTAGAATAAGGAGTAAGAAAACCAGACGGTCTTCTCACCAACCCTCCCTTATAACTGAGCTCGACCCTAAACTGAGCTCTGCCTTTATTTCCTTGTTTTATCTGGAGAACTAATTACCATCCTTGTACCAAAGAGTCGGCTGACTGCTATGCGTAGCTATTTATAAAATTCCTTTGTGGCTCAGCTGGTAAAGAATCCGCCTGCAATGTGGGAAACCTGGGTTCGATCCCTGGACTGAGAAGATACCCTGGAGAAGGGAAAGGCTATCCACTCCAGTATTCTGGCCTGGAGAATTCCATGGACTGTATACACCATGGGGTCGCAAAGAGTTTGACACAACTGAGCGAGTTTCACTTTCACTTTTGTATCAATAATTGAATTTTGATAACTTACACTGGATTAGAGAAACAAACCCACTAATGGAATGACCAATTCTCCTGATTCTGGGGGCAGTCATCACCCTCTTAAATTCACCTGATGATCTCTCTGTCCCTAAATGCCCTGACTTGAGAAACTTTTGGTCTAGATAAAGATTTTTCTTCTATCTGGAGTTGATTGCTAGGGACAGGCAGGTGGCAGGAGTTAAACACTCCCAAAGGGGTCACTCAGCATGTGGCTTGGGACATTGGTGGACTCATGTCTTTAAAGGCAAAAACCTTCCCCTCAACTGCATGATTGACCATAGCTTCTTTTTCTCTCAAGCAATAGCTTTAGAGAAATCTTTCTGTTCTTTGTAGGTAAGCAGTTACATAGGCAAGAGATTTCTTCCTTCCAGCCTTCTCCTCTCATCTTCATCCTAGTCTTGGAGACCAAGAAAATATCTTAAAGACATTACATATAAATTTTAAAATGTTGGCTTAATATTTTTTAAGTTAATGGGAAAAAACACAAAGAAGAAAGGAAAAATAAATAGGAGTTACCAGCAACACTGTGACAAAGAAAGAGCCACTCTTCCAACTCTGCAAGGCATCCCTTTTGGACAACTGGGACGAGGAGTGATTGGAAGGGAGCCATGTTTCAAAATAAACCAAAGCTGATTTGGAGTCATGTGGTCATTTGGAAAATTCCAAGCACTAGAGAGCGAAATAATGTATCCCCTGCAGGATATGGGATAAAGTGCCCCTGGGGTGATCATCCTAGCCTCATTCCTGCATGTCCACTGGGGGGTCACTGAAAATTCAGTTCTCATTCCTGTGTGGGGCAATACCGCTGAGTTGGAGGCAGGTGGGTAATGGTGGAGGTTGCCAAGAAGGGGCAGAGCCTCTCTATGTGGGGTTATTTTTATGTACTTAATAGCTTATGGCTTCTTAATAGTTCATGGCTTCCCAGGTGGCGCTAGTGGTAAAGAACCTGCCTGCCAATGCAGGAGATGTAAGAGACGTGGGTTTGATCCCTGGGTCAGGAAGATCCCCTGGAGGAGGGCATGGCAACCCACTCCAATAGTCTTGCCTGGAGAATCCCATGGACAGAGGAGCCTGGTGGGCTATAGTCCATAAGGTTGCAAAGAGCTAACTATAATAGCTCACAGTTAGGGTTCACGGAACATTGTCTTGCAGTAGAATCAAGAGTTCATTAGTGAGACAAGTCGTTGTATGAATCTTTCCATAAATGTCAAGTCTTCATAGTGACCAGCATGGACTCTGACCCACAGTCTTTAGTAACTCCACTCCCTGAAGAAGTTAAGCAACAGTGATGGACAGACCAGGAGGGTGAGGCTAGGATGGGCTCATCGAAGGCCAAGACCCAGGATTATTGTCAAGTAGGAGGGAGGAAAGGAGCCCAGATGAACACATTATTATCTGTACAGAGGGAAGGGCAGTCAAGAGCAACGAGACAGAAATGAAGCCAGAAACAACCATACCAGGCAAGGAACTAAGGAAAGAGGAAACGGAAATGAGAAAATCAACGACAGAAAGAAAAGAGCACCTGTTTCTGTGCTTCACTGGGATTATCTCAGGCATGGGCTCTTCACACTGTCGGACTCAACAGCCCTTCTCTTGGCAGAAAAAAGGAAAATGGTGGACAGGATGTGAGAGCCCAGCCTGAAGCCACTGCCACAACCCTCACTTGCTTATTTGTTAAAGTTTATCCATGTTACCTTCTTCTCCATGATATATGCATTTATTAAACAGAAAATTACTTTTTCTTCCCAGATCTTCAAATGGATGTCATTCCAGTCATAGTGTCAGGGAGCTAAATGTATCCCAGTCTGGAAAGCACAGTATAACGGAAAACCTCATTAACAATGAACAACTGGGACTCTCCTGGTGGTCCAGTGGTTAGGACTCCACATTTCCACTGCAGGGGGCATGGGTTCGATCTCTGGTAGGGCAAATAAGATCCTGCATGCCACAAAAAAAAAACAAATGAAACAATGACCAACAAAATAGATCTCAATTCCACTGTAGATGGTATCATTTAATCAGTGTAATACACATGTGTATTAGTCGCTCAGTTGTAACCATCTCTTAGCGACCCCATGGACTGTAGTGTGCCGGACTCCTTTGTTGATGGAATTCTCCAGGCAAGAATACTGGAGTGGGTTGCCATTTTCTTCTCTGGGGAATCTACCTGACCCAGGGACTGAACCCAGGTCTCCTGCATTGCAGGCAGATTCTTTACCACCTGGACCACAAGGGAAGCCCTTAATACACATATGTAATATAAAATAGAAAAATTTAATCTATCTGTATATCCCTTCTTTGTCCTGGAAAGCACCGTTTAACCAAAATTAAGTGAGCCAACCTCGTCTTTCTCATCCTTTAATTGTCCACAGCCCTGTTTCTCCGCATTCTGCTCCTGGGGCCTGCTCCAAGCCATGCCTCCACCCAAGCCTTCTAAGACTGAATATCCTTCATTCCCTTATGACTCAACATGGGGTCTGGTTTCCAGCAGCATCAGCATTACCTGGGAGCTCGTTAGGATTGAAAACCTTCCCTGCACTCTCTGTCCAGATTTGCTAACTTAGAACCTGCCTCATCCGGAGAAGGCAATGGCACCCCACTCCAGTACTCCTGCCTGGAAAATCCCATGGATGGAGGAGCCTGGTAGGCTGCAGTCCAAGGGGTCACTAAGAGTTGGATACGGCTGAGCGACTTCACTTTGACTTTTCACTTTCACGCATTGGAGAAGGAAATGGCAACCCACTCCAGTGTTCTTGCCTGGAGAATCCTAGGGACTGGGGAGCCTGGTGGGCTGCCGTCTATGGGGTCGCAGAGAGTCGGACATGACTGAAGCGACTTAGCAGCAGCAGTAGCAGCAGTCACTTGCCTCATCACAAGCTCTCCAGGTGCTTCCTGTGCTCATCCGTGCTGGGGGCGGGCAGCTCCAGCTGTCTCCCCCAAGTTCCTTTCATGGCTCTTCGTCTGTAGTCATTCCCTCTCAGCTGTCTCAGAGGAAAAACTTTCTGATAAAAGCGTTGTTCCTAAGGTGTTTCTGATAATGACCTAACCTGACATGGAAATCTGACCTACCTGCTTATCCTAAAAGCCCCAATCCAAAGATAAGAATAACTCATTGTGGGGCTTTACCACAAATTGCTGAAGAAGGAATTTTTGAGGAAGGAGATTCCCTCCAATGCTCCTCAGATCATACCATGGAAAACATTTTAAAGCAGTGGGATGAGAACTCAGAAAACAATCATAAATAAAAAACAGTTAAAGGATATAAATAGGACAGACCGCTAAGAACTGTGTCTCTGAGGAAAATCAGTTTCCAACCATAAATTGCTTTCGAAATATCAGATAAAAAACACAATTACAACATCTCAGGGATTCTATTGTGAAATTTGCTTTTCTGATCTTGATCCAGAAATTAAGCATTTCTAGAGAAGAGAGCAAATGTTTTTGTCAATCTATTATTGGACACTTTATGTCCACTCATGTATTTTGTAAGGCGCCATGGTTCTATAAGTTGGACTTTAGAGTCACAAAGTACAGAGCTATAAAAACAAATTAAACCAGACCACGTAAATGAGAAAAGGCAAGGATTTACACCACAGAACTATACTAATCTTCATAAATACTCCAGCCTGTGGGTCCAAAGCTCTAAACTTACACACAAAGCTTGACTCTCTGAAAGATAAAATTCTGCTACACTGAAAATCTAGCCAGGTGATTTTTTTATTGCAACACGTGCCTTTCCAAACCAATGAAATTTAGGGGCTTTTTGAAGCAGTTATTTTACACTTAATCTGGCTACATGAGACCAGAACATTTTGTGAAAAGTTGATCTAGATGCTGAGGAAGAAGATTTGAAATATGATTGCAAGTTACACAAAAAGAACTGGTAGTTAAACCAAGATAAACCACCAAATAAAAACTTATGGATGTCTCTTGTACTTAGGATAATGTAAGACATTACTACTGGGAAAGCCTGGCTGAAGAGTACAAGGAATCTCTCTGTACTATTTTTGCAACTTTCTGTGACTCTATTATTTCAAAACAAAAAAGTTTTAAATGTATGGATATCTACTCAGTACCAAGGACTGAGGAACACACTCAGTGCAGGGATACAACCCTTGTACTCCGAGCTGGACAAGAAGGAGATCAGTACATAAACAAGTGCCTCAAGGCAGACTGGATTACAAGGTATAAGAGACTCTGTGTAGAAGCAGGAGAGATCAAACTGGAAGAATATGAGAGGCCTTTCAGAGAAGGCAGAATTTAAGCTGAACCTTGACCAATGAGCAATGTTGTGGGGGTGATGAGAGATGGAGGGTACTCTCCAAGCCCAGGAAGCCAAGTGGGGCATGAGGAAGTGCTGTGTGTACTTGGGAATACCTAATGCATCCATGAAGCTGGAGCATCAGATTAGGGAGAGGAGTGAGGGAAGAGACACCCGGGAAATAAGACTGGGAAAAGAAGACTGGGCTTTCGAATGCCAAGCTAGGGAGGTTGGACTTTACCAAAGTCTTCATGCCAAGAGAATCCATCATTGATTTTAGTAAATTTAGTAAGATAATTTTTTTTAAGAAAGAACTTTGGGGTATAGGAAATGTGTTTATTTTTTAAAATAGCTTTTGGCTGCACTGCACAGCATGTGGGCTCTTAGTTCCATGACCAGGGATCAAACTTGAGCCCTCTGCATTGAAGGCACAGAGTCCCAACCACTGGACCACCCGGAAATTCCTTATATGATCTGGGTACTATTCAGTCTGGATTTTATTCGAGGGAAATACCTTTTCCCAGCTTGCCCTTTCATTCTCGCTATGATGTTTTTTGATCTATAGTTAAAATTATCTGTAACATAGTTAAATTTATTAAACTGAAAAAGGATTTTTCCTTGACTCACTTGTGACCCTGCCAAGTTAAAAGACAGATATCTCCAAGTTTACTGTACAAAAACCCCAACAGAGTTAAGAATGAATCTCTATCATTCTGATTTCTTTCCTGCATTTGTATCATTTTTCACATAAGAGACTAGGAAATGGATATTCCATGCATGGTTTGGTCTACAGACACCCTCCTATTCCTCCAAAGAAGGGATTGCCAAACTTTTTTCAGTAAAATGCTAGACGGTCAATATTGCAGTCTTTTCAGGTTATATGGTGTCTGTCACAACCACTAAAATTTGCCCTTGGAGCATGAAAGCAGTCATAAATAGTATGTAAGGCATAAACATGGCTTTATTAGTGGCACTGAAATATGAATTTCATGTTATTTTGCATCACAGAAAAAAATTCTTTTTTTAATTTTTTAAAGTCTAAAAACCAACCGTAGTTTATAAGCTGTATGGGAACAGGTGGTGGGCTGGGTAGTAGTTTGTTAGCCCATCTGCAAGGTGTTGTGGTGGCATCTGTCCTACCCGCTGATAACCACTGCCCAACATGACTGTCACTAAGCAGCTTCTGAGTTAGTTCACTTAGAGAAGTGCCTACTGCTAAGAACTCTGAGGTGAAGAAAAGGCAAGTGGCAGGCTTGTCGCCGGTTGTGCAAAATGATATGTTTATGATAGGCTGTCCCTGGGTCTAAACAGTGCATTGTGAGGTAAGGGGCTGGTGAACTGCCATTGTGTGGCGGGCAGTGGAAGGAAGGTACCACCTGGATCCTTGTCTTTGGGGGGAACGGTGTGTGTAAAAACAACAACATGGTTATCCGTATGGGCTGCTCTGAAAAACAGGCATTTGAGTTCTAACCATTCAGTCCCCTTGTTAGACGGTGTTTCTAAATCCTGATTGGTAGTTCCCATACCTTGGACTCTGAACCCTGAACCTTGATCCTTGAACCGGAAAGTGAAGGTTCTCTAGAGCTAATACACGGCCAGGGCCCCCAGTCCTGGGGGTTGGAAGGAAGACCTATCCTATCCCCGTACGTTTATCAAACAGGACCTCTCTATGGGCCAACGGATGGGGCCTTCAAACCGGTGACCCAAGATGGGCAAAAATCATGTTCTCACACAGTATCCTGCCGACCCCAGGTCTGCAGGCAGCGGCGTCCTTCAGTGTGGCTGAAGACCAGGGCGTTCACCAAAGAGGAGAGCCGAGCTATGCACACCGTAAGAGTTAGAGGAACCGCTACTAACTGTCCCGCGGGCGAGACTTCCCTCCGGGGAGCGTCACCAGCGGTCCCGGGAGAAGAATCGGACCTTAGAGGCAGGTGCATCGGGATCTTGGGGTAGTCTGGACCCTTTGTGCGCCAATTAAAAAGTGACGGTCGGTGGAGCCCCAAGAGGTGACCCGGAGGCCTGGGCGGACAGGTCGCGCCGGCCGGACCCCTCACGAGGCGGCCCCGCCCCCTCCCCGCGCACCCCGTCAGGCCCCGCCCCCTGCGGCCGGCGGCTCTAGGGGCGGGGGCCCCCGGACCAGGGGCGGCCCGGCCTGACCTCGACCTCGGCCGCGGGCCGGACCGGCGAGTCCCACCCGGCCGGCGCAGGCCCGGGCCCGCGAGCCCCTCCTTCCACCTGTCCCCGCCCTGGAGCCCCGCGCGGGCGGCGCTCGCTCGCAGCGGCGGGGCCCGCAGGCGGCCATGGCGGCGGGCGCCGGGGCCAGGCCGGCGCCGCGCTGGCTGAAGGCGCTGACCGAGCCGCTGAGCGCGGCGCAGCTGCGGCGGCTGGAGGAGCACCGCTATACCGCGGCGGGCGTCTCGCTGCTCGAGCCGCCGCTGCAGCTCTACTGGACGTGGCTGCTCCAGTGGATCCCGCTGTGGATGGCCCCCAACTCCATCACCCTCCTGGGCCTCGCCATCAACATGCTCACCACGCTCGTGCTCATCTCCTACTGCCCCACGGTCACCGAGGAGGTAGGGCCCGCCGACCGCCCGCCGCCCGCGGGCCCCCAACTGCTGCCCACCTTGAGCCGAGCCCCGGCGCAGGTGCAGCCCTGGAGGCTCCCGGAGCGCCCCACCTCCCCAACCCGCGCACGCGGCAGAGCCGCCCGGGACCGCGGAGGGGTGGACACCGCCTCTGCCCCCGCGCCGCGGCCGCCGCGAGCCTTCTCCGCTCTGCCTGGAGGCTGTCACGCCGCTACCCAGTCCCGCGTGTACCCCGAGCCTCCTCCGGACGGCGGAGGGGCTCTCAAGGTCACTGTCCAGTCCCGTCCACCCCCGGGGCGGCGGACGGGCTGTCTCGGCCACTGTGAGCGAGGGGCCTGCCTGTCTGGCCGCCGCCTCCTTCTGCGCCAAGTTGGGGGTGGGGGTGGACAAGCAGTCGGTGACTTTGCACACTGGTCACTGAACACCCCCAGGTCCCTCCCTCCTGGCCTTAGGGCTTGTGGTTGGGTTGGCCAAGCCCGAAATGCCCTTTGGACACTTTTGTACTTAACCGTCTGTTTCTCAAAGGTTGTGCTAGTGATTCTGTAATTACTGATAGCGCTGATCAAAGATAAGTTACTTTTAAGAGATTAACTACTTCCTCTTTCTTCCTTGACTTATTCGTGGAAAGCAAAAGTATTAGCAAGGTGTAAATGCTTATCATCATGACCCAGGGATCGTAAAAGCCAACGGCTTTTATTAACCATATTTAACCTGTGTCAGAAATAAGAGTAAATAACGTGGGCTTTTGACACCTGTTAATCAGAAGCGTCACTTGGACTGAGTGTGATGGGGGGAGGAGGCAGAGGGGGCCACTCCCATCTATGGCTTTTTAGAATACCTGGAATAAAGACTACATTGCACGTTCTGTGACACTGCTTTCTTTTCTTTGCCCTCCACATAGAGATTCCGTTTATAACCATATTTGAGTATATGGTTCGTTGGTTGGTTCGTTGGTTGGTTTAGTGGCTAAGTCGTCTCCGACTCTTGAGACCCCATAGACTGCAGCCTGCCAGGCTCCTCTGTCCATGGGATTCTCCAGGCAAGAATACTGGAGTGGTTGCCATTTCCTTCTCCAGGGAGTATAGGTCCTGTGGAGAACTAATTTGACTTGAGGTTGGATAGGAATACAGTGCCCTCCATACATGGATCCTTTTTTTTTTTTAAGTATTTGATGAAGCCTATATTTTAAACATAGATTGATGGATATTTTAGTTATATTAATATTGGATTTTTCGGCAGGCGTTCCCATTGTCAATTCATTTACATATTGTTTAAAAAGTGTGAGTGGAAGCCTGTTTGCAGAATTCCCCAGAGGCAGGGTGCCAGAATGGAAGGTGCACTGGGCCAGAAGGGAAGGCCTGGTTCTAATGTGGCTTTGCCACACCATGGAATGACAGACAACATAGGCCTGCTTTCCTCATGTAAAATAGAAATAATACTTGCCAAACCAATTTCACAAGAATGCACTGAGGACTAAATGATATATTACATGCAGATAAATGTAGAAAATTAGAATTTGTTCAACCTGTTAAAAATATTACTGTTAGGAAAATGTCCTGCAAACTTATAATAAAGTTTAGCTTTTATTGGGCCTTGGTTTGGCTAACAACATTTGAATGTTTCTATTTGCCAGTTAAATCACGAACTCTTCAATATTAATTTAATAACCATCTGTTGAGCACTTCCAAAGAGCAGGACATGCAGAAAAGTCCAGGAGATTCTGTTCAGGGATGACAGGGGGTGGGGCCTGATGGAACAGGTTAAATTAATTTTTAGGCTATGCCTCGTTCATTCAAAAAAAAAAAAGGAAAAAAGGAAAAAGGTGGCAGACAGGGAGGATCTGAGGGACTTAAAAAAAAGAAATCAGAATGACCCAAAAGCAGGAAGTAAAGTTTGAAAAAACAAGATGAAACTGAGAAGTATTTCTGAAGTGTAATTAGATCCTACACATGCTTCTAAGTGGCTGTAGCAGTGAGGAGAAACACCATTACAGGAGTCATGCTGCCTATCTGATAATAGCTCAGCAAGACCACAAAAGGAGCGTCGCAGTTCACAGGCCACAGAGACAGGATCTGACAAGGTTCAGCTCTAAGAAGGCCTGACTACCAAGCCCGATTCTTTTTACCACATATCACCACTGTCTCATCTGCAGTTCTTTCCTTTCTGGGTGATCTGCAGGAAAAATACCTTGTGTTTTATGTAATGCATATCAGGTGTGTAATATGCTTTCATATTCATTGTTGCATGTTCCTATATCAAGGGTATTTCTTGGGACTTCTTCTGGCGGTCCAGTGGTTAAGACTCCATGCTTCTAATGCAGGCTGGGGCTGGAGAGAGGGGTTCAATCCTGGTTGAGAAATTAAGATCCCACATGCCATGCAGTGCAGCCAAAAAAAATTTTTTTTTAAGATTTCTTTACTTCTTGTCCCTCTCTTTTCTCCTTCATCTTTCTTCCTCCTGTCCCACTTCATCTCTCAGTGTCCATTCCTAACACTATCTCCTTAGGAAATTTTTCTTCCTTCTCTGAAGTCAAATCAACTACTTAATCCTATGAACTTCCATAATAATAGCAATGATAACTAACATTCTGGAGAAGGAAATGGCAACCCACTCCAGGACTCTTCCTTGGAAAATCCCATGGACAGAGAGGAGCCTGGCAGGCTACAGTCCATGGGGGTTGCAAAGAGTCGGACACGACGGAGTGACTTCACTTTTTAACTAACATTGACAGGGAATTACTCACGTACTTGGGGCTTCCCAGATGGTGCTGGTCTCTTACACCTGCCTGCCAGTGCAGGAGATGTAAGAGACATGGGTTCGATCCCTGTCGGGAAGATTCCCCTGAAGGAGGGCCTGGCAACCCACTCCGTTATTCTTGCCTGGAAAATCCCATGGACAGAGGAACCATGTAGGCTGCAGCCCAGAGTGCTGCACAGAATCAGGCATGACTGAAGGAACTTAGCACTCACTTGCACACTCTTATGTGCTAGGCATTCATTTAAACTGCTTTTGTCTATTATCTCATTTAATCCTCTCTACAACTTTATGAAAAGGTACTACTATTATCCTCATTTTATAGATACGGAAACTAAAGGGAAATAAATTAACCTCTTTAAACTGAGTCCAGGATTCCAAACTGGAAAACTATACTTCTGCTACAGGTCTTTGTAGCCCTCCTGTGGAACTTCTCCATTTTATTTTGGTTATGTGTGTGATGTGTTGTTTGGTTATATATGTCCTTATTGAGTAAGACAGTCTACCATATTTTAACTTCAGACAGCAATTGCCCATTTATTTGAACATTCTCCACAGCACAGTGCCTTGTGTAAAGTAGACGCTTGGTAAATATTTGCTAAACTTTTGACTGCTTGCAGGAAATAGCAGTTTATAATCTTGGGAGATTATGTTTTTCCATCCACATTCAGTTTTAGCTTGTTTCAGATTAAATACTTATCAAATTGGTCCAGGGAGTTTTGACATGAGTATGCAAGAGTCAGGGCAAACAGAAAACAAGAACTGAACTGCTGAGAAAATTTGGTGATTCGAGTCTGGTTCTTCGGGCTCCAGCTTCGTAGCATCCTCTACCACAAAACACTCCTATGCTTATTTTTGACTGGCATAAACTGTGGCTCCATTCCCTTTTCGGTTTTCTTGAGTAAATGTTTTTGCTCTGCCCTCTTGCCATCTGTATATAAATCCAGGTGACTGCTATTAAGAGTGTGTTTATAGCAGATTGGTGCCCAGCATCGGGCTGGGTCAAAGGGCCTTGAATAATTTCTTTCCTTTATGATATGAATCGAAAGCAAGTGTATCTGAGGAGATATTTATAACCTTAAGAAATGGTTTGTTCCCTGTCTAAATAATTCAGATTCAAGTGGCCTTTGGATTATAAAGAATTATTTGTTGGAGGAATAGTAAGAAAAGGCAATAACCTAGTCAAATTCTGTTACAGGTTTGGTTTCTTTGAAATCTAGAATATTTCTTTCCAGTTCAGTAACTTATGAAGCGTCGTTTATGAAGGCAGGACTCTTGTGAGAGAGTGGCCTCTCGTACTAAAACAGGCTACCTCGCAGGAGGTGAAAGTTCTAGAAGCAGGGCAGGGAGTAGAGTGAGGCAGGCAGGCACAGACGACCCTGAGAGTCGAAAATGCCTCCTTCACTTCTGCAGCCACTGTGCCTTGCTGGCCTCACTCTAATCCCGTGCTGTCCAGAAGGAGCCTCTGCCGGTGATGTAGAAGTAGCTCTGATGCCTGGCTCTCCTGTACTTGATTCCCAAGGAACAAACTGTGTCCCCTTTAGAATTCTGGTTCAAGTGTGGATAAAACATGGCCTTGTGAGTACGGAAGGAGCTTTCAATCCTGCTCCTGGTGGGTTTGGCCTGGGCAGAAGCTCCAACCACCTGGGTTCTGTGAAGTTACAGAGCGAAACAGGTGTGAAGGTACCCAAAGGAGTTGATGGTGACGGTAGATCTGTCCAGGGGTTCTCTTCGCTCCCCTCCCTGCCTGTTTCCCTTTGCCTAGGGAGAGGCTGGCATTGTCAACAAGAATTCTAGTAAATGCTCCAAGAGGCTTTTAAAAAGAATACAACTGCTTACACTAAGCTTAAAAGAAGGAATGCTGTCTTTCAAGTACAGATTTCTGAAGTCCTGAGAAAGCCCCCCTGGCCCTGGAGTTGGTTGAACGCTGTGGGGTGTTTGTGTCCTGCCTGGTTTCCACCCCCAGCTGGTGACCTGCCTCGTTTTATGAAGGTGGGTGTGCTCCTCTCAAGCGCTGGCCCCTGCCCTGAGCTGAGGCCACAGGTTGGGGTAAACCAGTGAGCTGCCAGGGCCTTCCTGCTGGGAGGGATGGAGAGGGACTCTTGGCTTCCTGTCCACCAAGCCTCTGGAGCCTCCCCAGCCTCGGTTCCAGTGGGAACCCTCCCTCTGTAAACAACGAAGTGCCTCTGGTCACAGGCTCAGCTGTGTCACAGGCACATAATACAGGTTAGAGCAGTCAGATTAGCAGTCTATTAAAATTCCGTGAGTTTTCTCTCAAAAATCACTAGACTCGGGTATACCTGTGGCTGATTCATGTGGATGTTTGGCAGAAACCAACACAGTACTATAAAGCAATTCTCTTTCAATTAAAAATAAATAAATTTAATTATATTTTAAAAAATCACTAGATTCACCCAACTGGGTACAAAGTCCACCTTCTAACGCTGTACCAGCATTACAGTTTTTCACACATGCCTGATCTTTGTCTAAATGCAGTTTTTATTTTTTATGGAGAGAGAAGTCAACTGATGTTTGGATAATTGAAGTCTCTCCATTACCAGCTGACCCAGTGGTTACTGGTTATGTAATATCTTTTGCATCTGTATCAACTTACACCCAAGGCCATTTAAAGCAAAGAGGACTTTTTAAGTGTGAAAATTCATATAAGCAAGTATGTATAGTTTCAGTATTTCCTAAATTTTAATTTGGGAACATTTTTGCTTTTGTGTATTACCTATACTGTTTTTCTTCACATAAACTTTAAATCTACTCCTTAAAAACTTAGACTCAAAGCCTTAATAGCTGTACAATTATAGGTTTGATAGCTATGCTAGCTAGTTTTTAAATTATTATTGTTAAAATAGATTAAAGATATAAGTATTAAAATGAAAAGTTTACCTAAGAATCACTCAAAAAGTATCTTATATAGTATCAGAAATAATAATAACTAAAATTTACTGAGCTCTTCCCATATGCCAGGCACTTTTCTAAGCACTTGACATGTAATAATTCCTTTAATTCTCACAATGAGCTGAGAACAGTGATTATTCCCATTTTTCGTAAATGGAAGCTGAAGCACTGAGAGGTAAAATAGCTCATTCAAGGATCATTTGCAGGTGGAGTACAGAGTATATACGCCTATCCAGTCTGCACAAAAGCCCCAAGACGTGTATTCTTAAATTTGGCAACCATTTTACTGAATAGTTATGAGGTAACCTGTTACTTAATCATCAGTTGATTTTAATTATCTAGTTATATAGTTCCCATGGTATATATAGCAGGTTTTAAAACCAGAGAACACACCTCCTACCCTGGAGAGGATTCTATTCTCATATTAAAGATGGGGCCTTGGAGACTACCTAGGTTAGCCTTTTCATTTACAGAAAAACCTAAGAATGTGTTCCTCCAAAATCCAGTATTCTAGGGTCTGAGCTATAAGTTAAATTTGTCCAGTGTGCCGAAATGTGTTCACTGATCACTTTCTAAGTCTCTTTTTCCTTTTCCTGATGTGTGTGCTCATTCAAACACACAAATAAAAAGGAGTACAATACCCGGAATAAATAATTGATCTATATATGAGTGTTCTCTGATCCAGAGTTATTTTGAACAAAACAGTTGCCACATGTTCTAGTTCAAATCCCTGATTTCTCTAATCCTTTAATTCAAGTAGCTACAAAAAGTAAAATTTCCCAAATACTTAAGTTTTATATAGTTCTTTTTTAGTGATGTAACTGACAAGCAATTTAAATTTATTAGTGTTTTTTTAATGACATGAACTTATAATTATTTCTTAGTAATTATTTTATTTTCTAGAATAAACTTATAATCTTCCATACAGTCATGTAAGATTCATCATTAGTAAGATTGAGATTGAGTGAAGTCACTCAGTCATATCCGACTCGTAGCAACCCCATGGACTGCAGCCTACCAGGCTCCTCCGTCCATGGGATTTTCCAGGCAAGAGTACTGGAGTGGGTTGCCATTTCCTTCTCCAGGGGATTTTCCCGACCCAGGGATCGAACCCCGGTCTCCGGCTTTGTAGACAGACGCTTTACCACCTGAGCCACCAGGGAAGTCGGTATTATTTAAAATTGTGGTTTACCCACATCATTGAATACCATGCAGTCATGTAAGCAAATGGAATACATCTTTATGCTTGACTTGGAAAGATTTCTATGATGTATTATAAAGTTCTGATCTGAAAAAATACAGTAGATATTTTTTTTTTTCTGGCCACACCACATGGCATGTGGGATCTTAGTTTCCTGACCAAGGATCAAACCCATGGCCCCTGCAGTGGAAGCATGGAGTCTTAACTGAACCATCAGGGAATTCCCAGATACAGTAGATACTATAAAGATAATATAATTTAAAACCTAAATGTTAAGGAGCTCATCTGATCTGGAGAAGTTCCACTTTTTGTAATAGCCTCCTTCTATAGAAGTATTCTGATATTAACATATTGCTTATGACTTTATAATTTGTAATCCGTGCCCTGATTTTCCTGGGTTTACATTTGAAAATTTTGAAAATAAGTTTTGTTTTGTTTTTAAACTGGAATTGAGTTGGGATGGCTCTGGAAATCCTGTGTCCACCTGGAGAACTTTCTGGAGTGACCCGCATTTAAAGCAGACTCCTGGAAGGAAGAGGCCCACTGTTCCTGGCAAGAGGATCTCCCGCCTGGGGCCTGTTTTGCAGAGATAACATAATCTGCAAACTATTTCATAGCTCCCAGGTGGAAATGGAGGTGATGACTGCAGGGAATAGAAAAGATAGGTCCAGCCCCTGCGGCCTTGGGAAGACTGGAAAGGGAATGAACTGGCAGCTAGTGGACTAGTGTGCCTTCGTGGGTTTAAAAGGAAGGAAGTCTTCTCTCAGCTTGCAGCCAATTTCCCACTGCTCTGGTTCACTGAACTTGAAATAGTATTTGTGGGGGCAGGAAAGTGCTTCTCAGCAGGTTTGAAAGAATAGATAAGAATCCAGGTGGGAAGCTGCACCTAGTCTGTGTAGCCTGCAGGGCAGTAAATCTGATAGATCTCATCTCATGGGCCAGGTCATAAAACTAGGGTTTGCTTCCTGGATCCAGTCTAACTCTTCTTGATGGAACTTTATCACCCCTCCCTAAGTTTCACTTTTATCTGTAATAAAAAGAACATAATAGCTGCCTTGTCTCTGTGGATTGCTGTTTCAAACAAGATAATGCATTTTTGAAAGTCCTTTGTTGTACTGTTTAAGATAACATTACTACCTTTCCAGTCTCTCTTGTAATGACCTGTGGATATCTGTTCCAGAAACATGAGCTGGTCATGGACTCATGAATAAACCTTTCACTTTCAGGCCTCTACTTTCATTCCTGCTTAGCCCTCCTCTCTGTCTTTCCTGTTGAAATTCCCCTGCCCCTCTTTCCCTATTTAAACTCTAAATCTTAACTCCATTGATATCCTAGTGAAGTCATGTTAGGCCAGTGAGCCAGTTTTCATTTCCTTTCTCCAAATAAGGGGCAGAGTCCACCCCCAACCGTGGTATCCACGAGTAGCCAAATTTATTTTGGCATGGATTTCTGTTAACACCTTGACCTTTAGACTTGTCTGTTAGATTAGAAGATAGAATCAGGAACTTTTTAATGTGGACCTTTGGGAGCTGCTTCTTGAGAAGCTCCAAATTTTCCATATAAGAAGGTTCTGTATAAGAAGGGAGAATTGGAACATCCTCAAGTAGATGATTTACTTTCTGTCATTTAGGGGGAAAAGGATTCAGTGGAAAGGAGCTTCCCAGGTGGCACTGTGGTAAAGAATCCACCTGCCAGTGCAGAAGATGCAAGAGACATGGATTCAATTCCTGGATTGGAAAGATCCCCTGGAGGAGGGCATGGCAACCCATGCCAGTATTCTTGCCTGGAGAATCCCACGGGCAGAGGAACCTGGCGGGCTACATTCCGTGGGGTGGCAAAAGAGTTGGACACGGCTTAGTGACTAAACAACAACAGCAATGTAGCTATTAATACTGGAAATCTAATATTAACAAATGATGAAATGTTTGTTAAAGTTCAAAGTAAACTTTACTTTGAAAGATTGAGGAATGAGGTAGCAAGTTGATTGGTTATTTGCAGAATTACCACATAAGCCATACCCACATTGATATGTCAAATATCATTTTAGAGTGTTTAATGACAATAGCTAAACTAAGATCCCCTGGAGAAGGTAATGACATCCCACTCCAGTACTCTTGCCTGGAAAATTCCGTGGACAGAGGAGGCTTATAGGCTACAGTCCATGGGGTCGAAAAGAGTCAGACACGACTGAGCAACTTCACTTCACTTCAAACTTCTTTGAGCACTTATTACATGCCTGGTGTGTGTAAAGAACTATCTTAATAATTTTTTCATTGTGTACAACTACAAGTTTTATTTGTATCTTACAAATGAGATAACCAAAGTTTAGAAAGTTTAAATGACTTGCCCAGGGTCACTTGGCTATTAAATAACAGAGCCAAGAACTCAAACACAGATCTAACTTTGAAACCCTAGGTCTCAACACTTTTGCTATACTTCATTTCTGAGACAGAATTCTGGGTTGGCCATTGCTTTCATCACATGGGTCCCTGGGGAAGCAGAATACATTTTTAAAGAAAGAAAAGAACAGTTGTTTTAAAATCTTTTTTTCTCAAAATAAGTAAATAAAATCCTTTTTCTCTCTTTTGTTGAAATTGCATCATTTCTACTGACCTACCTTCAAGTTCACTGACTCTTTGCTCTGTCATTTTTATCCATGCTTCTGTATGTAATATGTCTTTTTCTTCTGGCTTCTTAAATGATTTTCTCTTCATCACTGGTCTTCAGTGATTTGATTATGATGCGCCTCGGTGGGTTTGGGTTTGCTGAGCTTCGTGGATATGGGAGTTTATAGGCTTTATCAAATGTGGACATTTCCAGCCATTATTTTTTCTTGTATTTTCCATGTCCAACCCTTTCTCTTTTCTCCTTCTGAGACTGTAATTACATACATCCCACAGGTTACTGAGGCCCAGTTCAATTATTTTTAGCCTTTTTTCTTTCTATGCACAGTATTGGATATTTTCCTCTAATAGTCTGTAAATTCACTGATATTTTCTTCTGCAATATCTAAAATGTTGTTAATCTCATATAGTATATTTTACATTTGAAATATTGTACTTTTCATTCTAGAAATTTCACTGGAGTCTATCATGCTTTTCTTCTACCTTCTTGAACATATGAGGCATATTTATCAGAACTTTCAATGTCCTCTTCTGCACATTTCACTCTCTCTGTCATTCCTGGGTCTGATTGTTTTGATTGATTTTACTTCTAGTTATTTTTCTGCTTCTTTGAGTGACTAGTAATTTTTTAATTGGATGCCAAACATTGTGAATTTTATATTCAGGGGTACTAGGTTTGATGGGGTTTTCCTTTAAGATGTACTTTGCCTTGGCTATAGGTAAGTTACCTGGAATCAGTCAGATCCCTTTGAGGCTGGATTTTACATCTGTTAAGGCTATCAGAGAAACCTTTAGTCTAAGGCTAATTTATCCCCACTGCTAAAGCATTACACTTCTGAGAACTCTACCCAGTGCCACAAGTATTACAAGGTCTTTCTGCTGTGCCTGGTGGGAATGTGGTTCTTTCCCTGGCCTTCATTAGTAGTTTTTTCTCACTAGGCACAGGTCACTTCTCAGCCAAAGACTCAAAGATCCCCTCTGTAGATCTCCACAACATGTGCCCCTCTCCTTACAAGTGCTCTGAGCCTTGACCTTCCTGAGTTCTGCTCTGTTGCTCCTCAGCACAGCAGGATCACTGGGCTCTTCCAGGTCCCCACTCCTGCCCTGCGGGCTGGACACTGCCCATCGGCACTAAGCTGGAGTACTCAGGGGGCTCATGTCACTTATTTCCCTTCTGTCAGGGATCACAGTGCTGCGCCGGCTGCAATGTCCGAACGTGGTTGTTCTGTTTATTTGATCGCGTTTCTAGCTATCCAAGGTGGGAGGGTAAATCCAGTCCCTGATATTCCATCATAAATGGAAGCAGGGGTCTGTGGTTTGTCTTAAAGTTCTTTTTTCACAGTGGAGACTTACCGAATAATTTCAAATCCAGTGCCATATATGAATAGTATTATATTAAAGGAGCTGTGGACTAAGAATCAAAATCAGGGTCCTAATCCTCATTCAGTCATTTAACTTTCTGCTTCCCACAGTATAGTCTGTGACCTCCTACCCAATCTAGAGCAATTCATTTGTTAGTTTAATTCATATCTGTAGAAAGAGGATTATGAATGTTCTTTATATCATGCTGAGGTGCTATAAAGTGAGAACATAAGAAAATGTGTTGGTTGGCTTGAGTTGAGCTGTTTTCAAACAGAAGCTGGCTTATTGTCACTCACCAGTCTTCACTGTTAACATTTCATGTTAGGCACCATACTGGACATACCTTTTATGTGCATTAGGACTCTTCATCTACCAGTCACTGGATGCTATTGATGGGAAACAAGCCAGAAGAACAAATTCTTGTTCTCCTTTAGGGGAACTTTTTGACCATGGTTGCGACTCTCTTTCCACAGGTAAGTTAGTGGAGATTTTTTCCTACAGTTGTTTTTTGTTCGTTTGTTTTTTAACGATGGCTTAAAAAATTAAATGAACTGAGCTGTTTGGTTTGTTTTGGTTTACATTTGGGAGCAATTTTGCATAGTGTATTTTTTTGTAAATACACTAAAAATGTATGTTCAGTAATTTATTCTTGCCTAATTTTAATGCCAAGATTATGCACCTTAAAATTCTATATTTTTAAACATTCAGTGCCAATTATTTAACATATTTTAAATACTTAATGGTTTTTAAACCTTATTTCTTTCAGTTTTCATGGCAGTTGGAGCTTCAATTGCTGTTCGCTTAGGAACTCATCCTGACTGGTTGTTTTTCTGCTCTTTTATTGGGATGTTCATGTTTTATTGTGCTCACTGGCAGACTTATGTTTCAGGCGTGTTGAGGTTTGGAAAGTAAGTATGTATTTTAAGTTGTATATTTTATAAGATATAATCAAATTCATTTTCACTGTCATACTTCATTTATTCATAATAAAGGGAACAAACTGTCAATCATGAATTTAAATTACCTTTTAATTTATTGAAGCATCCATAAATGTTATATCTTAGGTTTAGTCTTTTAGGTGTTCTTCTTGTTATAGTTACATACTTGATAATTTTATTTTTTCTTCCTCTCCAACTTACTAGCCCAAGTTCACATTGACAGGAGGAAAAGAAAAATAAGGGATGTGAATAAAGTAGAAAAAGGATATAAGTACCTAAAAAAGAAGCATTTGGCTAAAAGATAAAATAATGAGATATGAAATCTAAAGGTGTGTCCATAAAGGGGAACCCCTTTACAGCAGTCCCGAACAACAGTAGTCGTGAGAATCTCAGCTGTGGTATACAGTTGGTGAGATAGTGTAAAAGCCTCTTGTAATATTTGCCCCTGATGCTTAGACACCAGGAAACAGTGCACAAGACTGGAGCTCTGTTCTCTCTCTTTCTCATCAGCTCCCTCTTTGCCTGATCCTTTAGTAGCCATCTCCCTTTGGCTCATTCTCAGCTTTGGCTTCCCCCGTCTTCAGATTCTTTCCTGCAGCACTTTAGTGCTTCCTGGGAGAAGCAGTAGCTCTGCGGGGGGCGGGGGGGGGGGGGGACAAGAAAACAACTTCTGACAATGATAACTGAAAGGAGAAGCTCAAAACAATGGATCATTTAGCAGAGTGAAAACCACTGGCAGTTTTACACATTGACTTTACAGAATAGTCACAGCCATCAGAGGTTGAGCACTTGCGTGGTTCTGGTGGTGTACTCAGTGCTTTTCATGCCTTTTCTCATTTATTCCTCACATTGACCCTGTTGAGGCTATTACTGCCACTGTACCAGCGAGGCGGAGAAGTTCTGTAACTTCTTATACTGCTAGAAAAAAGTGTGGAGCCAGGGTTAAACTCAACTCTCCAAACCCCACACTCTTAACGACTGTTGTTCAGTAGCAGCAGTTATTTAATGACTTAGACTTTATCTCTTTGACTTTCAACTTCATTAAAAATCTTTCTGAAATGAATTATTTTACATTCCTGACCTAGTTGTACACTTTATACTCATTTACTGTTGGCTCAGAGCTTAATGTGTGCCTAGAATTGGACATAGAAAGATGAGTCACTTGTGAGTGGAATATGCCAGACAGATTGGGCTAAAAGCATTGTAGGCAGGAGGATGAGGAGAGGAAGTACTCAGAATATTAGGGAAGTGGTTGCTGTGACTGAGCACCAGACATGTGAGGGACTGGAGGAGATCCTGCACTGCTCAGGGTTTCAAGCGTGTAAAATGCTTACTCTCCATGGCACAGATCCTCCTCTGTATGATTTCACTTTATCAAAGTAAAAGCATCACTGAGCATTGAATAGGATACACATGGATAGTCCAGTTTAACACTATAAGAAGGATCTATATGTGGGACATCAGCCAAGCTTCTGTAAGTACTTACAAAGTCAGTCAGTATCAACTGTCAATTGGCTAGGATGGATGTCCTGAAAAATCTGTCAATAAACAATAATAAATTCCCCCCCCCCAAATTAGTCATTTATATAGTTTATCCTTAAAAGAGGAAGAATGAAGCTTTCTGTGGTATGAATGATGCATGTGTGAAACCAAGGTTCCTAGCTCGATCCCTGTATATGTCGTTCAGTTCACTGAAAGTTTGTCCTGTAATTTCTGTCAGCTTTCCTAGTCGCTTCTGGTCACTAGTCATACCCTGGAAAAATTATGGATTAACTTAATGGAATTCTGCACTGTTACTTGAAAAAGAGTACAAAATTCTGATAATAAATCATAGGTGTAGGGGAAAGAATGTTGTCTCTGAAGTCATTTTTCCATAGCAGTATCCAGCTGTTTTCAGTATAAGCATGGAAAAATCACTTCACTTTCTCTTTCCCAAAAAGCAGGTATAATGTATATATAGCTCATAAGACTCATAATAGATGCTCAGTAAATGTCAGTACTTTTCCTCTTTTTTCTTCACAAAATACCATACATTATATTACTTAGTTTACCTTTTTCAACTAACTTGACTATTTCTCCATGCAGTCTGGAGGCCTTGATTTGCCTGTCACTGATCTTACAAATACTGGGTGTCATTACATTTTCCTTTTTTTTGTGCATTAATGTTCCAGTCACCTTTTCCCTCTAAATGCCCTCAAAATAACTCAGCTGAGAAGTCTTTCCTTCCATGCTACTGCTAAGTCACTTCAGTCATGTCCAACTCTGTGCGACCCCATAGACGGCAGCCCATCAGGCTCCCCCATCCCTGGGATTCTCCAGGCAAGAACACTTGAGTGGGTTGCCATTTCCTTCTCCAATGCGTGAAAGTGAAGAGTGAAAGTGAAGTCGCTCAGTCGTGTTCTACTCTTAGCGACCCCATGGACTGCAGCCTACCAGGCTCCTCCATCCATGGGATTTTCCAGGCAAGAGTACTGGAGTGGAGTGCCATTGCCTTCTCCAATAGCTGGATCTATTTGATCATCTAATGCCTACATTTCTTGTATTTGCAGAGCAGTAAGTATTGCTCTAGCAGGGCATCTAAGAGATGCAAAGGAGGTAGACACATAAAATCTGAAGCTCAGAAAAAAATATATGGATTTGGAGAAATGGATTTAGAGGTCATTGGCATATAGATGGTACTCTTAAGTATAGATATAATATTCAGAGAATCTAAAAAGAGAAAAGAGGAATTCTGAAAACAGTAGCATTTAAGATGTGAAGGAAGGAGCCTGGGAAGCTCTTCCAGAAAGGTAGGAGAATCACAAGAGAACATGGCATAAAAACAGTAAAGCTTTTCAAGAAAGAGGGTGTGATCAGCGATCTAACTATTGGGAGGAGTTATGTGAGATAGTAACCAAAATGTATCCCTTACGTTCAACAAATTGAAAGTCACTGTTTACCTTAAACAATTTTAATAGAATGGGGCCAAAAACTGGACTGTAGTGGATTATGCAGCAATATGAAGAGGAGGAAATTACAAATGTGGACTACTTGCTAGCCTGTTTATGGAGCAAAGGAGAGAGGAATTGGTAGCTTCAGAGGATGCAGATTAGAGACTGATGTTGCTTGGTTTAGTGGGTTTTTAAAAGAAGTTTATGTTTAGGGCTTCCCTGTTCACTCAAACAGTAAAGAATTGCCTGCAGTGTAGGAGACCTTGGTTTAATCCCTGGGTCAGGAAGATCTCCTGGAGACGGGAATGGCTACCCACTCCAGTATTCTTGCCTGGAGAACTCCATAGCCAGAAGAGCCTGGCAGGCTACAGTTCATAGGGTCGCAAAGAGTCAGACAAAACTGAGTGGCTAACACTTTTACGAGTATGTTTATATATAGAGGGGAAATGTCTGTGGAAACCAAAAATTATAATGACTATTAGCAACATAATGAGAAAAACTATTGGAATTTTCCCTACTTTTTAGTGAAATTGACTTGAGAGTGTTTATGAATTTGCCTTAAATCATCTGGTTGTTTTTATGTTACTATTAAGTTTTCCTTATTACAAGAGTAATACATAATTGTTATTAAAAATTCAAACTTTGCAGAAGTATATAAAGTAGAAGATAAAAGCCTTCTGTAATCTCAGCGGTAACTGTTACTAGCAATTGTATATATGCTATACAAGTTTTTTACCTATATGTGAGCACATTGTTCCTGTAGGCTTTTTCACTTAACAGTGTAGTTAATTGATAATTCAGTGATGGAACTAAAGGTAAAAATAAGCCTATGGAGATTTTTACATCTTTGATTTCAGTATATGGTTAATGAACCTTCATATTCAGGAATTTGATTTACAAACCTCTATTCTTTATCTTTCCTTTTTAGAGTGGATGTAACTGAAATTCAGATAGCTTTGGTGATCGTCTTTGTGTTGTCTACATTTGGAGGAGCAACAATGTGGGACTATACGGTAAATCTAAGTGTTTAAATTTGTATTTAAGTACTTTTTAAACATTTGGGGAAAATATTGTATTGTTAATTTTCTTCAGATAGTCTTAGAGCTATATTTAATATTCATTCAATTTCTTAACCTTTTTTCTTCATTTTATAATATTACTATTCTATATACCTTATTACAGCATGAATATACTACCCTATTCATGAATATACTACTACATAAAAGACAATGACTCCATTTCCCAAATACACAATTAGACTCGCTAGTTGAACTACCTTTTCAGGCCAAAATTTATTTCATAAAAGAGATTTATAAAAAGTAAAAAAAAAAAAGTAAATTCAGTCAAATACTTTATGTTTGAAACTTGCCCCTCAATATTAGGAAAGTTGCTAATTTGTATTTTTTATAATTTACTATGAGTGAAGTTTCTCATGTTGAATGTTTTTTATTTTCTGCTTGGTTGGAGACCTCAGATAAAAGTTGGCTCTCAAGGAGGCCATTGTTACAAATTCATGCTTTCCAGAGGAAGGAAATTTATGAAGAAACAAATTATTTTCTCACTACAACCTAAGTTTACACTATTGGCTGACTCAAAACTTCATGTCCATAGTTAAGAAGAATAATAAGGATAATATCAGCTGTCAGCAACTAATGCTTATTCAGTACTTACTATGTTCTTAAATATTTTACTGTCACTCTTTTCATCTGACCCCCAGAACAACGCTATGAAGTAGATACTGTCATTATTCTGATTTATTAATAAGTCTTAGAATGATTGAGTAATTTGTACAAGGACACATAGCTAGTAAGTACTGGAGCTGGAAATTAAACAGACTAATTCCAGACTCTGTTTTTAATCACAAAGCAATATACCCCTGGTAGTACAAACAGTAAGAAATGCAAAGCTAAACATACTCTTACCGTAGGCTCTAGTGACTGTGCTCTTTAGTGTTTACCCAAATACATTAAAAATTAAGTCTATTCAGGGAATTCCCTGGTGGTCCAGTGGTTAGGATTCAGTACTTTCACTGCTGTGGGCCCAGGCTCAAACCCTGAGCAGCGAACTAAGATCCCACAAGCCACATGGCATAGCCAGAAAAAAATTATGTCTATATAAAAACCTGATTATGGATCTTTATTGCAGCTTTATTCATAATTACCAGAACTTGGAAGCAAGTAAATGGATTAACTGTGGTACATCTAGGCAATGGAATATTATTCAGTGTTAAAAAGAAAGAGCTATCAAACCATGAAGAGACATGGAGGAAACCTAAATGCATATTATTTAGTGAAAGAATCTAGTCTGAAAAGGCTCCATATTGTATGATCCCAATTATATGATATTTTAGAAAAGGCAAAATGATGGAAACACTGAAAAGATCTGCTATTGCCAGAGGTTATGGGGTTAAGGGAGAATGAATATTTTAAGGGATGTGAACCCATTCCGTGTGATACTATAATGGTGGATACCTGTCCACCTGTCAATATACATTTGTCATTTATACATTACGTATTATCACAGAATGTACAACACCAAGAGCAAACTATAATATAAACTAGGGTGATTATAAGTGATAATGACGTCAGTGTCAGTTCATGGATTGTAACACATGGATTCTATCGCTCTGGTGGAGAATGTTGATAGGGAAGCATGTGTGAGGGCAGGGAGTATATGGGAATTCTGTGTACTTTCTGTACAGTTGCTTTGAACCTAAAATTGCTTTAAAAATTATATCTATTTTTAAAAACTGGGGGAAATTTCTCTGTGGCATTTAGTTTCAGAATTGCCAACTGTAATTCATATTACTAGGCTCAGAAATAGACTTTGAGCATATTTTTAAGTAGTGGAACATTCTCTGTGATATTCACATTCCTTCTTATCATCTAAGAATAAATAATAGAATCAAGGATGTGCTACACAGGCCTCTAAAATATTATAGATGTGTCTTTCATGGTAGCTGCTCTGCCAATACCCATTAGAAGGTAAATGTGGACTTAGAGGCAGTTAGGCAACTCTGGTCATTGTCAGATGTGGTTGTTTTAGTTTGGAATTCTGATTTAGTTATACTGTGGAAGAATTTAATCTTAAAATCATTTCATTCAATATTTTGGCAATACCATAGGAAGAAAGCATACCTATTTATTCCCATCAATAAGAATACTTGTTTTAGATATAGATTTTCTAAATTGAATTGTTATTGTAGTTTTCACAAATTTTGGTACAGTATTTCAAAGTATATTTTCAAACACAATAGCCTATAGCTTTTGGCAATTCATTGTTACTGTTTTTTAAATCCTTTGCTGCCTTTGGAAGTTTTCTTGAACAGCAATTGACCAACAGGTAAATATATATTGCTAAAGAGATTTAATCCTGGATGTTAACTACACAAAATTTTTGCATGCACACACATTGTGATATTTGTCACATTCGTGATACAGATCACAGATCACAGTGTCTGACTCCTAAGATGCTGCCTTTTAGAGGTACTAGAGTCAAGCGAACATCCTTTTTCATGTTTCCTTTAAGCAGATGAAGGCTTGCAAGATGAAATGCTTCATCACAGTTATTTAAGAAGACTTAGCTAAATTTGGTGCATTCATTTAAAAGATAAAACCATTAGAAGAAAAATTAACACTTGAGGTTACATTCGAGAAGTTAGGGTTTGATTATAAGAAAATGGGTAGCTTATTATATAGGGTTCTATTGTAATGTTGGAGAAGGAAATGGCAACCCACTCCAGTGTTGTTGCCTGGAGAATCCCAGGGGCAGGGGAGCCTGGTGGGCTGCCGTCTATAGGGTCGCGCAGAGTCGGACACGACTGACGTGACTTAGCAGACTTAGCAGCATTGTAATGTTGCTTTACTGTTTAATAGGAAAATACCTTTTGTTTTCTTAATGAAGTGTTTCTTTCTTCTACCCTAAAGATACCCATCCTAGAAATAAAATTGAAGATCTTACCAGTTCTTGGCGTAGTAGGTGGAGCAATATTTTCCTGTTCAAATTATTTCCATGTTATCCTCCATGGTGGTGTTGGCAAGAATGGATCCACTATAGCAGTAAGACATAAATTTCATCATCATTCAGTATTAATTTTATGATAAATTTTCTTAACACCCAGCTATAGAGATACTAAAAATATGATGATTTTAAAAATAGGGAAGGAAACTAAATATCTTAAAAGAATCCTTTTTAGGCACATAATACAAAAAGGCATTTTTGAAACAGTTTAAACTGATTTTACAGCATTTTTCCTCTTTCTTTACAGCCTTTCTTAGAGTAGGCTTTGGTGGCATTCCATGTAATCATCTGCTGTTTATTGTACATAATTAAGAGCTGCCATTTGTTTTCTTCCTTGTTGTGCCTGGCCCTGATATAGGAGAGGAGGAGGAAGGAATGAGTTCCTGATTGAATGTCAGGAAAGCAGTCCAAAGTCATGGTTTCACATATGGGACAATTTATTATGCATGAAGTAAATTTAATTGAAATTCCATCACTGAAATACATTTTTAAAACTACCCTAATATTTTAAAAGGTAAAAACTTCAGCCTCAGTTCTTGAGTGGGTACACCTTGTATTTGTTGTGTTATTTACACTTTGCTCATCTATAATTCTTCTGTATTTATTTGTTTTTAAAAACTCTTTCAGTACTTTTGCAGAGAAAAGAGGCAGAAAGAATTCTGCTCAGTTTTTAAACAAATATAATATCTATGTTTTTTTTTAAATGTCATCTTCAAGGTAGTTGAACATTATGAACTTCTTCCAGTGATGCCATCTTCTATCAAAACATTGCATGCCTTTAAGCTATAGTTCATTCTCTTTAATTTGCTGTAGTTCAGAATTTCTGTCCTGTAAGGATGGGTTTGATTTTGAGAAAAATTAAAGTCACTTGAAGCCAGACCTAATAAATAAGAGGAGTAAAAACCTGAAATATAGCATTTTTACTTAAAAAAAAAAAAACACCTCATTCCTTTAAATGACATATACTGGCTCTTAAGACAATTTGAAAGGAATCCACATAATTCATATATTATTGATTTTTATGAATATATTTTATATACATAATTCAAAGGCAAAGTATAGAACCCAGATATATAAGTTCTGATATATTTGGAAAAATTAATTGGTTGTTTTTTGAGGTGTTTTGTCAGTTGACTTCAGAATTGTTTTAGAAATGTTAGAATACTCTACATAAAGGGTTTAAGAGTACTTGTTGCTTGACCATGGATGATAAAATATAGCACTAGCTGGAAAGTGAGTTCTACTAAAAATGATAAAACTTAGCGAGGATCAGTGTCCATTTTAGAGAATATTTTACTAAGAAATAATTGATTAAATGTTTGAAGGGAGACAAGAAATCAAACACTATTTCTAAGAAGTGGTTGATTTCAAATTCTTGAACCAGTGGTTTTTCAATGTTTTTTTAGCAGCAGATTTCCCTGAATAAAATTAACAGATAAAAGCACCATTTTAAGGGCTTCCCCTGGTGGCTCAGTGGTCACGAATCTGCCTGCCAATGCAGGAGACACATGTTCGATCCCTGGTCCAGGAAGATCCCATGTGCTGAGGTACAGCTAAGTCCATGTGCCACAATGGTTGACCCTGTGCTCTAGAGCACGGGAGCTACAACTACTGAAGCCCACACTCTAGAGCCCATGCTCTGCAACAGAAGCCACTACAATGACAAGCCTGTACACCACAGCCAGAGAGTAGCCCCCGCTCCCCACAACTAGAGAAAAGCCCGCACAGCAACAAAGAACCCAGCACAGTCAAAGTAAATAATTTAAAGCAGCATTTTAATAGCATAAATATTTACGACATTACTATATAGTGTTTTATTGACATGACTTTAAAATATTTGTAATATTAGTGTAAGTTCTAACTTATTACATATAAACTTAATAGACAAGAATAAGGCAGTTTTAATAGGTACATTTAAATTGATGGTTATGTATTTAGTAAGCCTTAATATCAAATTTATTGCAGTATTTTGTTCAGAATAAGCAATCCTAACAGAATCCCAATTCATATAGATAAAAATATAATGGGTTCAGTTGTACAGTGCTACATAAGAGGGCACTTGTGGTCTAAATGTAAAAGGCAAAAAAAATTAAAAAAAAAATGTAAAAGGCAGGGCAGGGTAGGATGTTGGTATAGAGAGTGACTAGAATTAAACTCCTCCTAATCAATGATTAAGATATTGTATAAAAGTGGCAGGTTAAGCTTTATTTCAATATCTCACAAAAATATGTTAACTTGGCAACTGGACTGTTGATGGCCTTTAACAGGGTAAAATTTAGTATAAGATAAAAGATGTCAATTTTTAGTGATTATTAGCTTAAAATGTATATTCAATAAAATTGGAATGAAACATCTGTAGCACCGTATTACCTCTCTGTAACCCTTGGAAGTGTTCTGTAGAAGTTTGAAAAGCACAGCTAAGGTCTATATACTCCTTTAGGCCATATACTGTCATACTCTTCTCTAGGTCTCTAGTTCCTAACACAAAGTAGATGCTCAGAAAATATCTGCATTGTAATAAATGCATTGTTAAAATGTGGTGCTGATTTTTCTGCTTTATCCCTTAGGGTACCAGTGTCTTATCACCTGGACTCCACATAGGAATAATTATTATACTGGCAATAATGATTTATAAAAAGTCAGCAACTAATTTGTTTGAAAAGCATCCTTGTCTTTATACCCTAATGTTTGGATGTGTCTTTGCTAAAGTCTCACAGAAATTGGTGGTAAGAAATTCTTTTAATTTATGATTCATGGTATAAATAATGTATTTGTTCCTCAAACACAAAACTGGAAACTCTTTCATATAATGGGTAGGTTTTTTATGGTGTTATCACAATAAATAGCTATTTGTGCTCCAAGTAATATTGTAAATGAATGTTTTATTCAGAGACAAGACTCCTTAGTGTAAGTTTTCTTAATTATTTAACAATGATTATCAGTTATAACCTTCTGATACCAAGGAATTTAAATATTGGAAACTTTAACAAGCTACCTAGTCCTGAATTTGAGAGATTTTAGATTCAATATTCCCATATCAAACGTGAGAGTAAATGGTCTCTTTGGTGGTGGTGGTGGTAGTGGTAGTGGTAGTTTAGTTACTAAGTTGTGTCCAACTCTTGTTGATACCATGGACTGTAGCCTATCAGGCTCCCCTCTGTCCATGAAATTTCCCAGGAAAGAATACTGGAGTGGGTAGCCATTCCCTCTCCAGGGGATCTTTCAGACCCAGGAATCAAACCTAGGTCTCCTGCATTGCAGGCAGATTCTTTACTGACTGAGCTATGAGGGAACCCCAAATTACCTTTTTATCCTTATCTTAACAGCAAATTAAAGATTTAGTTATTTCTATCCTGAAAATAAAACATTTAAAATTTAATAGTGAAATTATTTTGTTTACTTTTTTATAGATAGCTCACATGACCAAAAGTGAACTGTATCTTCAAGACACTGTCTTTATTGGCCCAGGTCTTTTATTTTTAGACCAGTACTTTAATAATTTTGTAGACGAATATATTGTTCTATGGATAGCAATGGTAAGTACCTTTTTGCTAAGACTTTTTATTTATTTTTAACAAATGTCAGATAATACTATGCTTAAGAGTCATTTCAGTGAGGTATTAGGTAGCCTTACCTTTCTAATCTATTAAGCATTTCTGAACATTTAAAATTATTTCTTTAAAGTTCTTTTATATTGTGTTTGAATATGGCCCACATATACATCGAGATACAGTTCCAACAATGTAAATCCTTAAAAACAAAACTATGTGCCTTAAAAAAAAAATAGTACCAGAAAACAGTACAAGTGGCCTGAGGTGACCTCTAAAAATGGTACACTATTCACTCGACCTAGAAAACCCCACAAAATCATGCAGATCAAGAGGTTCAAATCTTCGTGTTCACTTTAAGAACACTCTTGAAACTGCCCAGGCCATAAAGGGTATGCATATCCAAAAAGCCACCAAGTATCTGACGAATGTCACTTTAAAGAGGCAATGTGTGCCATTCTGTCATTACAGTGGTGGAGTTGGTAGGTGTGTACAGGCGAAACAGTGGGGCTGGACGCAGGGTCGGTGGCCCAGAAAGAGTGCTGAATTTTTACTGCACATGCTTAAAAATGCAGAGAGTAATAATGCTGAACTTAAGGGCTTAGATGTAGATTCTCTGGTCATTGAGCACATCCAGGTGAACAAAGTCCCCAAGATGCAGCGCAGGACTTACAAGAGCTCACGGTTGGATCAATCCTTACATGAGCTCTCCCTGCCACATTGAGATGATCCTTACTGAAAAAGAACAGATTGTTCCTAGACCAGAAGAGGAGGCTGCACAGGAGAAAAAGATATCCCAGAAGAAACTGAAGAAATAAAAACTTATGGCTGGGAATAATTGCCGCAAAAAATAAATGCAAATAAAAGTAAAAAAAAAAAAAGTACAAAAATGTCAAAAATCACTCTCTGGCAAAGCTTTACAAACATGAATTAGTGTCTTATTTAATCCAGGTTATTAAAATTACTCTGAACTTATAGCAGATAACAGGTAAATTAAATGGAATTTGTGTTAGCAGAGGGCACTACTGCATCAAGAAATGTCAGCCAATACTGAGGAAACAGAACAGACAGTACAACCAAGTACAGGATTCCAGGACCATTTGTGCTAGAAGTAAGCAACCATATGTATGCGTATGGCCCTTGAGGATAGTACAAAATTTATATTAATAATGATGATTCTTATCAAGCAAATTCAATTCTCATAGCTTGCATCCTGCTTAAGAAGTGATATAGATAATATATAAGTTCTATTCAAAAATTATAAAATGTAGAATTATGGCGCATAAGAAAGCAGCTTTAGCCATCTAAGGAAAAGAAAATCATTGTTTCTAACATTTTAATCACAAGTAAATAAAGGAGGCAATATTAACTTTTAAAAAAATTTTACTGAGACATTTATGGCTAGGCTTCAATTTGTGCTATTTCTGGACATTTTTGCCTCATTTTCCCCTACCTCCAGACCTCACTAGACTCCACCAAATTATTAGAGATATACAAAAATTAATATTAAAGTGAGCTAAAAGAAACATTGAACTTTTTGATAATTTGAATAATCTCACACTATTTACTAGAGATAGGTGTTTTTTAAAACCGATCTGTTCTGTGCATGGACCAATGGGGTACATGTGATCATCCTTTGTTCTAGGTTTTATAGTATTATACTTTTTTGGAGTAAATTAATAATATCTATTCAGAAGTCTTCCATTCTTCAAATGCTGGTGAGATATAAATCTTAATCCTTGAAATGTTCTCATGCAATATTCTAAAAAATGTTTAAAAGTCAGAATGATTTAAGTTACTATCCACTATAAATATTATTAGTGCTACAAAACAATCTAAATTTAAGAAATACGGGGTGATTTTTCAAAGTATCTGAAAATTCAATGTAGGGTTCCTTTGGGTGAACTTAAATAAGTATTACCAAATAGAATGAGTGTAATTAAAATATCAGGTGTTAAAAATTCAAGCACCTAACTTGTAAATGAGTGAGTTGGCCTGGTTTTACATCAGTGGTGGAGATTATGGTAAGGAAGTTAAATTCAGTTTTTCTTTAAAACACTTTGTTAATAACCACAATTAAAAACAAGCAAACAAAAAAACACCAGATGGACCAAAACCAACATATTGTGCCCTTTGGCATCCTTAGAGAAAAGGTTCTTGCTTCAGAGAGAAAAGTCAGATGGACTTTTTCAAGTAAATAAGATTTTCCTCTTATCAGTGAGAATTTTCTACCAACAGAGCCACGAGGCTCCTTTCTATGAAAGGAAGCATTTGCTCCCAGTCTCTGGGAAAGTTCTTAAATAGTGTGCCTTCCTCCTTAATTTTGTAAAGAACATAATTTTTGTATGCCTTTTCTCAACTATGGTGTCTTTTCCAGGCCTTTACTTTCTTACAACTACTTTCACAGGAATAAGGAATAAGAAAAATATATGATGGAGTGATTTCAATTCTAATGACCGACAGCCCCTTCTAGTAGAAAATTGGTGGCTTTGTTGCACAGCATAAAACTGAAAGAATGTGGAGTCAGAAGACTTGAGTTCTGTTGCTTTTCAGCTTTTGTAATTTAGTCTAGACCTTTTATCACTCTGAGCTCAGTTTCTGAATCTGTGAAATACCCTGCATATTCCAGAGGACTACAGTGAGGGCCAAATACAAACTATAAAATGTAGTATTTTTGATGAAGAATTTTTGGCTAAGGTTTGAGATTAGGGGGTGGAGGACAGCAAAGAATAGCTGCTACTTCAGAAAAGATAGACCATAATCCATTTTATATTTTCTTTTTTGCTTTTAAAGGTCATTTCTTCACTTGATATGATGAGGTACTTTAGTGCTTTGTGCCTGCAAATTTCAAGACACCTTCATCTAAGTATCTTCAAGACTTCATGTCATCAAGCACCTGAACAGGTTCACAAGCATATTGACTAATATCCCAAGGAAAAGAGGAGAAGCAGTTAGGGGAACCTATGAGTGAAGGAAATCCCTCTTTGCAGGAGGCCAGTATATTATCAAATAAGGTTATATTTTAGTATAAAAATTAAGTCCTATAGATCCATTGTATCTGTCTTAGTTGCAAATCTCTCATTATCAACATTTTTTTATCAAGGTATCAGAGTAATACAAACCTATAAATTAATTCTAAACAAAACCAAAGAAAGAAATTTCAATCTTCTAAGTATAAAACAGTTCTAAAGAGCAATCTGTTTGTCTCATAAATCCTTTTCAGACAGTTGTGGTTTTCTCTGCCAAAGGATTACATAAAAATTCAGGACAAAGGATTTTAGGCATCTTGAGAGAGATGCTTACTTTGATTGCTAAACACTGATAAATGAGTTCATAATATTGCATAAGTGCATAGACTTATAATTATTGAGTGAAATGTAAGCATCTTTACAGTGAGAGCCAATTATTCCTTGATATTCTAAGTTTCATTGTCACCAAAAAGTGGATATTAAACATTTCCATTTGTGAAAAATAAAAACAGTAGCCTAAGCACAATTGACATATAAGAAAATCAGTAATTTATGAAACCATGACAAAAGTATCTTTCCTTTAGAATATCAGCTAAAGCTACCTCAAGTACACTTTCACTCATTTGAGATAAAATGGGGATAAAATAAGTATCTTCTATTCAGTCACTAAGTACATTATATATTGATTCTTATCTTTCCACTCTCAAAATGTTTCTATTGCTCATTATGAATAATAGAACTGTCATATGGTTCTTCGGTGACCCAGATCCTCAATTCTCATCTTACCTGTTTATAATTTTTATCTAACAGTTCTGTAGACCATAAGCCATATGTTGAAAACATTTCTTTAAAAAAGAAATAATGAACATGTATTCTATCTTATGGAGAAGGAAATGGCAACCCACTCCAGTACTCTTGCCTGGAAAATCCCATGGATGGAGGAGCTTGGTGCAGGCTACTGTCCATGGGGTCGCAAGGAGTCGGGCACGACTGAGCGACTTCACTTAACTATATCTTAAGCAAGAAAAAGGCATATTGTAAAAAGAGCAGAAGTTGATATTTCTTAAAAGGAAATATGTTACTTAAGTACAATGAAAATACTTTGGAGTACTTATTTTGCTTCTAAAACAATTTGTAAATTCAGTAAGAACAGCTTATTGAATAATTTGAATAGTACTTAAACAATTTGAATAGTACTTAAAATGTATATTCCAACATGTACTTTGGCTTAAAAGGGAAATCCTTTACAAAATACAAAAACTTAGGAAGTAAACTCCTAAATTTTGTCAGATATTTATTAACAATGGAGGACTAATTTCTTCCAATATAACTGATCACAGAAGAAGATAATCAGTATGTATTTGTTTTTTAAAATTTGGAGAACCTAAAATAAAGGTGGATTATGAGACAAAAATTAAATTTAAAATATGGAGAAACAAGACAAAGTCACTCTTCTCTCCTTCTATCGGGCATATTGTTTTGAATGACTCAGGGAAAGTATTTTCAGCAAAAAATAGTAAGTTTAACTCAAATATTTCAAATTTATTTTGCTGAAACAATATTTATTAAGTGTTCAATATATTTTTCTCTGCTTAAAGAGTGTACATTTTAAAATACCAGGTATAAGAATTAACTGTTAGTTTGGAAATGAATATAAAAACTTCCATATATTTACTGAATATTGAAACTGGAAAACAAAACATTCTGTGTAATTTATAGTTAAAGACAGATGTGAAGTACTTAAACCATAGTAATTAGGTATGTTGATGAAATGTTCTTAATATTTACTAAGAGCATGTGTCATTTAATTATGGACTGAGCCAAGTTAAATGGCATTTTGATGTCATTGTAGAAGTAACATTCACAAATCCATGCCTTAAAACAGTATTTATATATCCTGTTTGGTTTTTTAAAATGGATTTTAGCAGTTTAATTTATTCCAGAAGGGAAACTTAAGTTGCCTTTAGTAAGTTTTATAAGTCAATAGAATGTATTTTTTGAAATCTTATTTTCATTAGAATTGGCAGTGTAACTTCCTGAGTATGCATGAAAGGATGTACATATAATAGATTTTGGGTTTTTTTTTCCTTAAATAAGAACATTAACCATCTATACTTGTGTTTTCTACCTTTTAGAAGTGATACAAATACACGAAGCCAAAACTTGCAATTAAATCATTTTTATTGCTAAAAGTTAAATGACAAATGTTAGAAAAATTCACTATTGCTATATTATCACTAGTACTATTAAAGAGCTGAAGCACAATGGTACATATAATTTAGGTATTGCTGCTCCTCACAGAAGTTCATATTTGGAGGTGAACAAAAAAAAAGAATGGTCTTGCAATGATTAATACTATATAATATTTTAAACCAGAATCTTAAATCACTCTAACGACTTATTAGCTAACGTTATAATTGTATCATATTACTTAGGTTCAAGTTCTTCCTTCAAAGAGTCATCAGAATAACATGGATTGAAGAGACTTTCGGACACTTGCCATCTCTTGCTGCTGCTGTTACATGAAAGGAGATATTAAACACTGGTTTAATTTTTAGATAAGTGTTAATACATATTTCAGCAAATAAAATATTTCAGTGCTTACATTAATACTTTTTTTTCAGTTCTGAATAACAACTTACAGTTTCCATCATAATTTTTTTTTGCAACAAAGCCATTTCTTTTTTAAGTTCATTTTGTGCGCCAGTAAGTAGATTTTCATGATTCTTCTCCAAGTCCTCCATACTCTAAAACACAAAAAGCTAGGTCAGTTACAAACCACTACTTTTCATCTCAGTTTCAAAACTTAGGCAGTTAATTTTCAAAAGTAGGAACTTTTTAATATTCAACAATGCACATTATTTATCTCAAATAAAAATATTCTAATACATGAAAACCAAAATATCCACTAAAGGAATAGAAAACATCATCATAAATCAAATATTATTAAAGGAGTTACAACAGTAATATACCTTCTCACTGGAAGAAACAAAAAATAACAGAATTTTATAAAAGGAATAGAAGCACAACTTGCTGTAGCTATGTAGTAGAAAATGGGGATTAATTCCAATTTAGTTGCCAAAAGAATAAGATTGAAAACGTAAGGGAAAAGGAGTTAAAAGTATTCTAGGGCAAGCGCATAAACAACAGCATGAAAGTGCAGAGTTCAGAGAAAGCAATTATGTGGAAGGGTGGAAGTAAAGTATGAATGTAGTAACTGAAGCATAAAAAAAGGATCATATTATTGGGGGGTGGGGGTAAATCTTGAATACCTAAGAATTCAGAATGAGAATCTACTGACAGTTTTTCAGGAGGGAAAAGATAATGTTTTCAGAAGATAGTATGGCAAACCCATGAAGGATAGGTTGGTCAACAGAAAAATCAGTTAAGAGTTTTTATAGTATAAGCAAAGAATAACAAGGTTCTGAACTAGGGCAGTAGCAGTGGTGAAGAATAAGGGAAATGGAGGTGTCAAATATAGTACTAAAGTTCCTACCCCAAGTGATAATAATGTCCAGTGATAGCATTTAGCACTTAAATAAAATATAATGAATTCAGAATGGAAAATAGCTAAGAATTTAAAATGTGTAAGCAAAATGTTTTCCCCTTAAACTGAGAAAAAAATTATATTCTACTTCCACATATAAACTATATTTTATAAGAATGTATTATGTTACCAAATACAACAAACCTTTATGAACTGCTCATACAACTGTCTAATTGTTTTCAGTCTCTGGCTCTGAACAATTCTAGATTGTTGGAAAACCTTTTGTTGCTGTCGAAACAGATTCTGCAAATGTAAAAGAAAAAATTATGTAATAACTATTCGGGTAAATTTTAGGAAAAAAATAAGTCTATGTTAAACTTAAAAGGAATAGTTTTCTAATCAGTATTTTTAAGATTTTTTCTTAACGTTTACTATGAGTTTAGATAATGTGTTTACCACTTACATACAATAATATAATAATCCAGCTAGTCACTGAATAGGAAATCTCAACAGTGCTCAAAACATGTCTTAATTTTTCTTGCTTTCTAAGTCAACACAGATGATCCTTCCAATACTGCTGATCTTTCAATTTCTTGACCTGTTTTCAACCAATGGTTTTTGCCCTTCACCCTACTTTATCTATTACTTACATACTCATAACCTAGATTTTGTCATTACCAATAACTATAACCTCTACACAGTATTAATAATAGCAAACTTCATATTAACAAAGTGTTAGGTAGGAAGCAAACACCAACAGCTTGTATATATGGTATGTGCCTGTACTTACAGTTTACCATTCAGCAGAACCAAACTCACAGCCAGCAATAGGTAATGGAACCTGGCTGAGTTCCATGAGTGTACTACAAGGCCAGGCTCTCCACTTCTACTTGAAACTTGGTTATAATAGATTAATTATAAAGCTACAAAGCTAAACATAATACTAACAGCAAGTTTTTCTTCTTGTTCCTCAGCTTTCTGCATATCCATATCCCACTGCTGGAACAAAGTCAGAAACTGCTGAGAATATTCTTGGTTAAGCTTTTGCCTGTAAAACATAATATTATTATACTTCATATCAGCATGGAACAACTATCAAAACAAAATTGACTTGATGTAATTATGCTATAATAAAAGAGAAAGTATCAAATTTCCAGATGTGAAATCAAGAAGTATGACTTACGCTGATTCCAGAAATATTTATTTTCCTAACCAACTAACAGAAAAACCCTCAAAATCCTCTCACGCACTTTAGCTCTTGAAAACTAGTGGTGTTTTATTATATATATACATTTTCCCAGAAAAGCCCATTTTATCTCCAAGCAATTTACTTTTCATTTTCTTCTATTGAATATAGGTTATGATATGATAGATTCACTGAAGTTACTGTAGAAGATTTTCAAATAGAAATATTTCACTTAATTTTCCCCCATTTTGGTACAATGATTTTGTACAAAAGAATAGTTAATTCAGCTAAAATATACAAATTGTTTATAATATATAAGGTTGATCATTTTATACACTGTTAAATAGTTAATTGTTATAAGACCAATGGTTTATATGACACTGACTTTTTATTCAGCTAGCATATTTTAAAATGAAAATAAATTACTTTTATTGTTTAAAAAAAGCCTCAATCATTATTTAAAAGGGGGAAAGAGGTCATTTTTATTGATTTCTAGGAAATGTATCTGAAGTCTGTGAAGAAATAAAGTTATAGGACTAAAAGACATAGAGGAAAATAAAATCAAATATAATTTTTACTAGAGATCCCAATAAATTGAAGATGATAATATTTCTCATAATTTGTACCCATGAGTAGTAAGGAATGATACAAATGTTGTGGCAGTGAAAAAACCAACAACTTTACCTTTGCTCTTGTTGGATTTTCCAAACATTTTCAAGTTTCTGGTTACTGGTTTTGAGAGAAGCCTTGGTATACATTTCTAGTCTCTTTCTCTTGGCAAGAAGAGACTTGTTAATATCAGCTATAATGAAAATATATATTCATTACATTTAATGTGAAAGTAAGTTATTTATTCCCACATATTCAAATAAATATGGATAAAGCTGGTTCAAGAATTTTGAAGATATTTTAAAACTACACATACTATCAAAAAGCATGATTAGTTGCTTTTTTTCTGAGAAAAATTTTAGTTATTGCTATCTCAATTCTTATTTTCTTAACTAGAGATAATTTTAATTTAGAGATGATTAGAAAGAGCTAATGACAAAAAAAAGGTCTCAAGGACAGACTTTAATTTTTTTCATAAGAAGACACTAATAAAGACTAAATTTAGAACTCATTATATAAAACACAGAACTTTTTTAAAAGCCTAAAAATAAAAACAAAATGTTTTTAAAAATATAGTGATACTATTAAATATATTTTTTACTAAGAGACAAAGCATAGGAAAATCTTAATTTAAGTAGGTATCTAAATAAGTTCATTCAGGAACTCTTTTAAATATGTTCATGAAGCTTTTTACAGGCCATTTTTTACCAATAAGTACTGCATTTCATAAAAATTTTAATACTTCTAATAATTCTTTGCTAGGCACATGCATATGGATCTACTGTCAATGGTCATTTTCAGCAACCATGATGAGGTTACCTATACTATTGGATATTTGGTATTTCCAAGTGAAAGTGAAAGTCAGTCAGTCGTGTCCAACTCTTTGTGACCCTGTGGACTATACAGTCCATGGAATCATGGAATTCTCTAAGCCAGAATGCTGGAGTGGGTAGCCTTTCCCTTCAGGGGATCTTCCCAACCCAAGGATCGAACCCAGGTCTCCTGCATGACAGGTGAATTCTTTACTAGCTGAGCCACAAGGGATTTCCAATATCTATCTCCAATGATACATTTAAAAGGTCAAGTATTTTGCTACTACCAAATAGGACAAAGCTTTCAAAAAATATTTGATTATATGAATGATCTATAGAGAAGAGCCAAATATTTACTCTTTTTCCAGAATACTCTCCCCAATACAGTTAATGTAACTAATATTTGACATACAATTTAATGATTTTTTTTTCAATTTAATGATCTTTTTATCTGACTATACATCTCTTTGGAGAAGGAAATGTCAAACCACTCCAGTATCCTTGCCTAGAAAATCCCATGGACAGAGGAGCCTGGCGGGCTGCAGTCCATGGGGTCACAGAGTTGGGAGTGATTGAGCGATTAACACTTTCACAGTTTCATACATCTCTTACTAGCAACACTGTCTTTAATTCTCAATTACATAGTTTGATAATGTAAAAATAATAATAAAGTTATTTTAAAGGTTTCAGTTTATAATACATTTAGTAAAGAACACAAGAATGTCATAGAAAATAACCAAAGAGAGAAAATGAAAAACTGACACATATACAGATATGCGTGTGTTTGCATCACTTAGTCCATGAAAGTCATACAAAGAGGGATAGATATTTTTCCCATCCATTTTTGTTCTAAAATTCCATAATCTATTAAACCCACACATGTATAAAGTAACAGGACCATTCTTAACCCACCATTGTTGGTACCATTCTCTTTTTCACATCAACAACTGGAAAAGGTTAATAAGGAAATCTATGAAGCTGAGTCACATATATCTGTGCAAAATCTTACATATAAAAACAAAGCATTAAAAAAGCCTTACAGTCCACTGATTATTATTTACTATTATACAAGTTATATGGTTTAAAACAATGTTAAACACAAATATCTCCTAAAACATACCTCCAAATCTTTCCAGCATATTCTGTACTTCACCCCTATGAAAAAATTACATCAGAAAAGTTTTAAGGATCCATAAAATATTTATTGTTTTGGAAGGAATATCACATACCCAGTATTTTACATGCAATACTCATTGGACAACCAAATAGCTGCTTCTTAACAGGTGAAAATTGTTTGACCATATTACCCCATATCTTCAACTACTGCAGAAGTCCTTTTCTTCCCATGTTTCTCAAGTGTTGAGGTCTTCTCTGCATGACAATAAAAAAAATTTTGAAATTAAGTGTGTTATTTTGGTAGTTTTTTAATGGTATCATATCTTAATTTTGAGGGTTTGTGTTTTTAAGCTTTCTGCCAAGACAAGTTTTTAAAGCAGATTTATAAATGCAATACTTTGTCTGCAGGTTTGTTGTGTTGTTGTTTAGCTGCTAAGTCATGTCTCTTTTGCGATCCCATGGACTGCAGCCCACCAGGCTCCTCTGTCCATGGTATTTCCCAGGAAAGAATTATGGAGTGGGTTACCATTTCCTTCTCCAGGGGATATTCTCCTGACCCAGGGATCAAGCCCTAGTCTCCTACATTGGCAGGCAGATTCTTCACCACTGAGCCACCAGGGGGAGCCGCCTCTATGTAGGTTGCTGCTAAGTCGCTTCAGTCGTGTCCAACTCTGTGCGACCCCAGAGACGGCAGCCCACCAGGCTCCCCCGTCCCTAGGATTCTCCAGGCAAGAACACTGGAGTGGGCTGCCATTTCCTTCTCCAATGCATGAAAGTGAAAATCAAAGTGAAGTCGCTCAGTCGTGTCCGACTCTTAGCGACCCCATGGACTGCAGAGGAATTAAATCAGGATCAAAGACCATTTTATACGAACAATTTTGCAAGTCTTCCTATGTTAATGTCATAATAATCTCTGTACTATTTATCAGACATCAGGTGAAAGATACTATAGAAGCTTCACTAGCCCCAAAACAGAAACATGAAATACACGAAAATGCAGGACGTCAGTAAACGTCAGGTCTGTACCTTCAATGGCATCCTCCTCTGAACCACTCAGATCTTTTTTGTCTTCTTGCTCAAATTCATAGGCTCTTATAGCCTGATCCCCCACGGATGGTTTCGCAGACTTCCCGGAATGTTTTCTTCCAGAAGGCACCATTTTTCAATGTTTTCTGATTGGGAAAAAAAAAAAAAAAAACACGAAAAAAACCCTTCTGAATCCAAAGACACGATTTAAATAGACTGGCAAATTTCAAAATGAGAATATCAAAGATAAGTTTAATTGAATTACACTTTAGGAGTCTCTTCATTTACTTTGGTGGACCAAAATTTAACAAGATAATGACAGCACTGCCCCTGACTCCTGGGGTGCCTTAATGGAGAGTTCTCCTCTGAGGATGGGGAGGGCGGCAGAATTCTAGATCCGCTTTTGCCAGCTTCTGGATAAATAAATTGAGGCCAATCTAGATTTTGCATTTCAGTCACAGAGTGAAATCAGCGACTGACAGGATCAATCACGACCCCACCCCAAAGAAACTGCTAGGGACAGAAATACAAAATAAAATCCGCAGAAAAAGACATCCAGTAAGAATTCCACGACCCAGGCCTCGAGAACCAGTGAAGGGGAGCCCTGAGTTAATCTAAATGGTTTCCGTGGATTAGCGGCGAGGGGTGGGGGAGGCGCGCGCGCGCGGAGACTAAAACCCACCCTCTTCCCCTGCGGTCAACCTGTCCACCCGCCACATTCAGCCCCAGTTGCCCAACCTGGGCCTTCCCGCCCGCTCCCCGCCACTCACAGCTCTGCCCACTAAGAGCTTTACGGCCTTCAACTTCCTGTCAGAGGCTCCCGGGAGAGCCAGCAGGAAAACTTTACCTGGTCAAGAGGAGCCACTGGCTCAGACTCCCACGCAGGACAAACACTTCCCTCGTCACGCCCGAAAAGCACCTCAATGGCCGAGGACCGCAGTTAATGTCTCCGGACAGGCGTGCCCTCCACTCCCGCTGCCCGCAGCCCAAGTACCTTACCTGAAAGGTCCACTTCGCAGGCCCGACACTCCTCTGAGGAAACTCCGAATTCCGGCGGGAGAAAAGCCAGCCTCGCCTCCCGGGAGCGTCGCTGATTGGCTGGCTGGAAAGCGCACGCCTACAGTGGTCCGAGGGCTCCGCCCCTTCAGACGACGGACTGTGTGAGGCTGCTGATCCTGAGTGCGTTTTGGGCAGCAATTTGTGGCTAGTATAAATGAGGCATGGCGCTTTCCAGTAGCTTTTTCTAATTTAAGTTAAAATTTTTCAGAATATTTTAATAAAATGGCGAAGTTCAGTTCAGTCGCTCAGTCGTGTCCAACTCTTTGTGACCCCATGAATCGCAGCACGCCAGGCCTCCCTGTCTATCACCAAGTCCCGGAGTTCACTCAGACTCACGTCCATCGAGTCGGTGATGCCATCCAGCCATCTCATCCTCTGTCGTCCCCTTCTCCTCCTGCCCCCAATCCCTCCCAGCATCACAGTCTTTTCCAATGAGTCATCTCTTCCCATCAGGTGGCCAAAGTACTGGAGTTTCACCTTCAGCATCATTCCTTCCAAAGAAATCCCAGGGCTGATCTCCTTCAGAATGGACTGGTTGGATCTCCTTGCAGTCCAAGGGACTCTTAAGAGTCTTCTCCAACATCACACTTCAAAAGCATCAATTCTTCGGCGCTTAGCTTTCTTCACAGTCCAACTCCCACATCCATACATGACCACTGGAAAAACAATAGCCTTGACTAGACGGACCTTTGTTGGCAAAGTAATGTCTCTGCTTTTGAATATGCTATCTAGGTTGGTCATAACTTTCCTTCCAAGGAGTAAGCGTCTTTTAATTTCATGGCTGCAAGGCACCATCTGCAGTGATTTTGGAGCCCAAAAAAATAAAGTCTGACACTGTTTCCACTGTTTCCCCATTTTTTTTCCATGAAGTGATGGGACCAGATGCCATAATCTTCGTTTTCTGAATGTTGAGCTTTAAGCCAACATTTTCCCTCTCCACTTTCACTTTCATCAAGAGGCTTTTTAGTTACTCTTCACTTTCTGGCATAAGGGTGGTGTCATCTGCATATCTGAAGTTATTGATATTTCTCCCGACAATCTTGATTCCAGCTTGTGCTTCTTCCAGCCCAGCGTTTCCCATGATGTACTCTGCATTTAAGTTAAATAAGCAGGGTGACAATATACAGCCTTGACATACTCCTTTTCCTATTTGGAACCAGTCTGTTGTTCCATGTCCAGTTCTAACTGTTGCTTCTTGACCTGCATACAGATTTCTCAAGAGGCAGGTTAGGTGGTCTGGTCTTCCCATCTCTTTCAGAATTTTCCACAGTTTATTGTGATCCACAGTCAAAGGCTTTGGCATAGTCAATAAAGCAGAAATAGATGTTTTTCTGGAACTCTCTTGCTTTTTCCATGATCCAGCAGATGTTGGCAATTTGATCTCTGGTTCCTCTGCCTTTTCTAAAACCAGCTTGAACATCAGGGAGTTCATGGTTCACATATTGCTGAAGCCTGGCTTGGAGAATTTTGAGCATTACTTTACTAGCATGTGAGATGAGTGCAATTGTGCAGTAGTTTGAGCATTCTTTGGCATTGCCTTTCTTTGGAATTGGAATGAAAACTGACCTTTTCCAGTCCGGCGGCCACTGCTGAGTTTTCCAAAGTTGCTGGCATATTGAGTGTAGCACTTTCACAGCATCATCTTTCAGGATTTGAAACAGCTCTACTGGAATTCCATCACCTCCACTAGCTTTGTTCATAGTGATGCTTTCTAAGGCCCACTTGACTTCACATTCCAAGATGTCTGGCTCTAGATTAGTGATCACATCATCATGATTATCTTGGTCGTGAAGATCTTTCTTGTACAGTTCTTTAGTGTATTCTTGCCACCTCTTCTTAATATCTTCTGCTTCTGTTAGGTCCAGACCATTTCTGTCCTTTATTGAGCCCATCTTTGCATGAAATGTTCCCTTGGTATCTCTAATTTTCTTGAAGAGATCTCCAGTCTTTCCCATTCTGTTGTTTTCCTCTATTTCTTTGTATTGATTACTGAGGAAGGCTTTCTTATCTCTCTTTGCTATTCTTTGGAACTCTGCATTCAGATGCTTATATCTTGCCTTTTCTCCTTTGCTTTTCACCTCTCTTCTTTTCACAGCTATTTTTAAGGCCTCCTCAGACAGCCATCTTGCTTTTTTGCATTTCTTTTCCATGGGGATGGTCTTGATCCCTGTCTCCTGTACAATGTCATGAACCTCATTCCATAGTTCATCAGGCACTCTATTGATCAGATCTAGGCCCTTAAATCTATTTCTCACTTCCACTGTATAATCATAAGGGATTTGATTGAGGTCATACCTGAATGGTCAAGTGGTTTTCCCTACTTTCTTCAATTTGAGTCTGAATTTGGTAATAAGGAGTTCAGGATCTGAGCCACAGTCAGCTCCTGGTCTTGTTTTTGTTGCCTGTATAGAGCTTCTCCATTTTGGCTGCAAAGAATATAATCAATCTGATTTTGGTGTTGACCATCTGGTGATGTCCATGTGTAGAGTCTTCTCTTGTGTTGTTGGAAGAGGGTGTTTGCTATGACCAGTGCATTTTCTTGGCAAAACTCTATTAGTCTTTGCCGTGCTTCATTCTGCATTCCAAGGCCAAATTTGCCTGTTACTCCAGGTGTTTCTTGACTTTCTACTTTTGCATTCCAGTCCCCTATAATGAAAAGGACATTTTTGGGCGTTAGTTCTAAAAGGTCTTGTAGGTCTTCATAAAACCATTCAACTTCAGTTTCTTCAGTTTTACTGGTTGGGGCATAGACTTGGATAACTGTGATATTGAATGGTTTGCCTTGGAGATGAACAGAGATCATTCTGTCATTTTTGAGATTGCATCCAAGTACTGCATTTTGGACTCTTTTGTTGACCATGATGGCTACTCCATTTCTTCTGAGAGATTTCTGCCCACAGTAGTAGATATAATGGTCATCTGAGTTAAATTCACCCATTCCAGTCCATTTTAGTTCGCTGATTCCTAGAATGTCGACGTTCACCCTTGCCATCTCTTGTTTGACCACTGCAAATTTGCCTTGATTCATGGACCTGACATTCCAGGTTCCTATGCAATATTGCTGTTTACAGCATCAGACCTTGCTTCTATCACCAGGCACATCCACAACTGGGTATTGTTTTTGCTTTGGCTCCATCCCTTCATTCTTTCTGGAGTTATTTCTCCACTGATCTCCAGTAGAATATTGGGCACCTAATGACCTGGGAAGTTCCTGTTTCAGTATCCTATCATTTTGGCTTTTCATACTGTTCATGGCGTTCTCAAGGCAAGAATACTGAAGTGGCTTGCCATTCCCTTCTCCATTGGACCACATTCTGTCAGACCTCTCCACCATGACCCACCCGTCTTGGGTTGCCCCGCAGGCATGGCTTGGTTCCATTGGGTTAGACAAGGCTGTGGCCCTAGTGTGATTAGATTGACTAGTTTTCTGTGAGTACGGTTTCAGTGTGTCTGCCCTCTGATGCCCTCTGGCAACACCTACCATCTTACTTGGGTTTCTCTTACATTGGGCGTGGGGTATCTCTTCATGGCTGCTCCAGCAAAGCACAGCTGCTGCTCCTTACCTTGGACCAGGTGTATCTCCTTACCACCTCCGTTCCTGACCTTCAACGTGGGATAGCTCCTCTAGGCCCTCCTGTACCTGCTCAGCCACCTCTCCTCCGGTTGCTCCTCCTGGCCACCGGCCCTGACCTCGGGCTTGGGTGGCTCCTCCCAGCTGCTGCCCCTGGCCTCAGGCGCGAGGTGGCTTCTCCCGGCTGCCCCTGATCTCGGATGTGGGGTGTCTCCTCCCGGCCGCCACTGACCTCGGATGCAGGGTAGCTCCTCTCGGCCGCCGCCCCTGACCTCGGGCTCAGGGTGGCTCCTCCTGGCCGTTCCTGCCCCGTCGCAGCCTGGCACTCTGGGCCGCTGTCCCTGACTTTGGACGTGGGGTAGCTCTCAGCTGCGCTTAGTGTGGTGGCCCGCCGCCACCGCCTGTGCTTAGTCCTAATCTATAGTCCTTAGTCCTATAGACTAGATGAAATAAGGCAAAATTGGTTTCCAATTTATACTCCCACCAACAGAATGAGTTTCCATTGTTCAATGTACTCATCATGAGCTGGTATAGTCAGATTTCTTAATTTTGCCATTCTCAGAGGTGTAAAATGATATTTCTTTAGGCTCTTCTTTTGTATTTCTCCAATCACTCATAAGATTAAGCTCTTGTTATGCTTATTGGCCATTTGCATTTCCTTTATCCTAAAATATCTATTTGAGTTTCCTGCTCATTTTTCAATTGGATTATGTGTTTCTTATTGATTTGTAACTTTTTATTTATTGGTGAGTGTTAATAAATATTTGTGACTGCTTTCTGTATCTTTTATCCTGAAGCCATAAAAAAACAAAAGTTTGAAGGTTTTATTTTTCTTTTTTAAGCCTTTATTCATATAGAATTTTTGTGCCTGACAGGTAGGATCCAATTACTTTGCTTCACTCCTCACTGTGGAAACCAATTTACTGAATGGTGCATCCTTTCCCTTTAACAACTTCATCATCTGTCAAGTTTCCATATGTCCTTGAGTCTGCTTCTCTAGCCTGTTCCACTGGATCAGTTTGCCTATCTCTGTGCCATCATTCCATCTTTATTAAAGTTTTGGCATCTAATAGGGCAAGTCACACCTAATCTTTTTCTTCAGGAGAATCCTGTGTATTCTTGAACTTTGCTTTTCAAGCAAATTTTATAGTCAGTTTTCCAAGTTCCAGGAAAAAACAAAACCAAACAACTTCTTGGATTTTAACTGGAATGGCAATAAATCTATAAATTTAGAGAGAACTGAATCTTTCTACTCTTGAATGTAGCATATTTTCCATTTATTTATAACATCTTAATATAATTCAATAAAGTTAAATTTTTTTCTCTGTGCAGAGTTTTCACTTTTATTGAATTTTTTATAAATAACTTATTTGTCTCTATTTTGCTCTAATTGTTCAGTTGCTCAGTCGTGTCTGACTCTTAGCGACCCCATGGACTGCAGCCTGCCAAGCTTCCCTGTTTTTTTTACCATCTTCCAGAGCTTGCTCAAACTCATGTCCATTGAGTCAGTGATGCCATCCAACCATCTTGTCCTCTGTTGTCCCCTTCTCCTCCTACCTTCAGTATTTCCCAGCATCTAATATTGAATTGATTTCTGATATGGGTCTTATTTCTTTTAAAATCTGCATTTTTAAAAGTTTATTTATCTGTTTATACACAACATTGTTCCAGAAAGGGATTAAGGTGGCTTAAAAGACTCTATAAAATACACGAAGGAATTAGTAATAGAAGAACCAGGAATGAAGCATATGCAAAATGCATATACAATCCTACTCCTTTACTCTGGGTGAACCGACCACAGATTTGGCTCTAAGGTTTTTAGCAGGCAGTCAGAAAAAGAAACTTAATTACATCATTTGCAGTATCCAAAAAACAAAAACAAATCAATTACCCATGCAAAGCAGTGTTATTCCTAATATTAAGACAGAGAAAAATTTCTCTTGAGAGGCTTTATAAAGAGGTCAGTGAATGATGTAATTAATAATCAGTGTTCTCAGTAGCAACCTAATGGGAGACCAAAATTTAATTTCATAGGGTTCTTTCTTCAATACAGGCTGATGGCATCACATCACATCAACTTTTTCTTTTTTCTTCAGGGAAAGCAATTTTATCATGACTCCATAGGAGTCTTGAAACTCTAAAATTCTATTCAACACTTTCTGAATAGTTGTGTTTATTCTTCTTGGCAGAGCAAACATAGTTTATCAGATGCACGCACGGTATGAATCATTTCTTTAGACAATTGAGAGAATTAGACTACAAATCATTCATGCTATTCGGATACTTACGGTTTTTTCTTAACAGCCAAGCATTTCCCCCCCCCCCCCCCCCCGCCCCGCCCCGCCCCGCCCCCTTTTGCAAAAGGAACCTTTCGTGTTTCCATTTGGTGCCATGGCTTGGGTGAAGGTTTCAGAGTGGTTAAAAAGTTGCCTCCTGGCTGGAGGCAGCGGCTCTGGCAGAGATCTTGGGACCAGGGAAAGCAGAGGGGTCCAGCCAAGGCCACCAGATTCCGGAGATGCCTAGTCGCGCTGGCAGGAGAGCCTTGGAAAGAGATACTCGCCCAGCCCGGCCTGGGGGCGGCCAGCCTGCACAGGTTGGTCAAGTGGACGCCCATCTTGACACGCTTCTTGACGAGCTCCTCCTCCAGGAAGTGGTGCTCCAGGAACTCGGAGAGCTGGGCATCTGCGTTCGCAGAACCCAGGACGTGTAGATCCTAGAGAGAGCCTGGTTTGGGCTCTTCTCGGGGGGCCGTGGCGGCCTCCGTGGCTTCCAGGGCGGTGCTCCACTCCTCCGGGGCCAGCACCTGCCGGTCCTGGACCAGGGCGCGGCCACCCCACTGCTTCCGCGCCTTAAGGAAAAGCTCAGCACCCTTGCACTTCTCTTCGGCCAATGTCCAGAGGAAGCGGCCCACACCTTCCAGAGCCACCTCGTTGCCTTCGAAGTAGAAGTTCCAAGAGGTAGGTGGAGGAGGCCCAGAGGTGTGGCTGATGGCGGCCTCCTCCTTGGTGGAAGAATTGCGCCGGATCTGGGTGCTCACAGGTAGCAGTGAGGACTTCTCTCCACTGTACGCTGTGAGGCTGGTCCTGGAAGCAGGGGATATGGGGCTTATTTTTCTATCCAGCATCTTGCTAACCGCCTGTGTTACTTTTAATGATTTGTCTGTAGAGTCGGGGCTCATATCTGTGAATGGTGACTTTTTTGTTTCTTTCTAGTTCTTAAGCTTTTTTTTTTTCCCTCTCACTTTCTGCTTGTATTGATTAGGCTCTTCAGTAGAAAGATGAATAAAAGTATCACTATTAGACACCCTTTCTAATTTTAAAGGGCATGTTTCTAAAGTTTCTATTAACAATAATGCTACCAAAACCTACGTTAAATCCATTTCACCTGCCATCACTAATCAAAGTCGTTTTGAGACTCGAAGGTCTTCTTGGCTACACTTATACCAAACAGTAAGGTGTCTGCCCAAGTTGTTTTCAGGAATTTGGAGTCAGCTGGTATAGTTTGAGCTAAGCTGGATAAGTCTGGACCACTGACCCGTCAACTAGGCATTCAAGAGTGGTTGCTTGGTGACATTTTTGACACCAGAGGAGTGAAAACTCTACCCTTAAAACTTGCAGAGGCCTGTAGCCTAGTTAACAGATGCTCAGAATGGCAGATTCTATACCTCTTTCCAGTCATCTTTCTCCACACTCCCCATGCCTTGGACCGCCCTGTGTTTTTATTCTTTATCCCATAAATAACTGAGCTCCTTGCCTTGGGGAGGCAGAGCTGAGACTGGTTTTCCTGTCTCGTAGCTTGGCTATCTTGTGTATAAATTCTCTCTTGGCTGCAAACCTCGGCATCTCAGTGTTTTGTCCTGCTGGACTTCAGGCAAGACAAACCTTGTTCAGTAACAGTACTGTTTGTGTGACTTTGGTATTTGCCCTTTTTGAAAGCTTACTTTCTATTTTCAGTTGCTAAGAGCTTTCTTGCTTGTCTATCACTTTGTTTTTTAAAATCATGAGTAAGTGTTGGATTTTATTAAATTATTTTTCTATATCTATTAAAATGATCTTTTTAATTGGTAATGTGATGAACAAAATGTATATATAGTTTTCTAAGGTTAAACCAAATTTACATTCCTGTGATAAACCCAAGTTGATCACAAGGTGCTAACTTTTTTAAGCACATTACTATATTTGGGTTGTTCAGTGTTTTGTGTACATTTTCATGACTAAGGTTGGCTTGTGATTTTCTTTTGTCCATGCTTCTGCTCAGTCGTGTCTGACTCTGTGACCCTTTGGACTGTAGCTTGCCAGTCTCCTCTGTCCATGAGATTTTCCAGGCAAGAATACTGGAGTGGGTTGCTATTTCCTCCTCCAGGGGATCTTCCCTACCCAGGGATCAAATCCACATCTCCTATGTTTCCTGCATTGCAGGCAGATTCTTTACCACTGAGCCATCCGGGAAGTTTGTAATTAAGACTATGCACAAAGCTTGCTGCCTCTTCAGGTCTTTGCTTAAATGTCACTGTTCATCTTAATAAGGCCTCTCTGCCCCCATTTTTCGGAGAAGGCAATGGCACCCCACTCCAGTACTCTTGCCAGGAAAATCCCATGGACCGAGGAGCCTGGTAGGCTGCAGCCCATGGGGTCGCTAAGAGTCGGACACGACTGAGCGACTTCACTTTCACTTTTCACTTTCCTGCATTGGAGAAGGAAATGGCAGACCACTCCAGTGTTCTTGCCTGGAGAATCCCAGGGACGGGGGAGCCTGGTGGGCTGCCGTCTATGGGGTCGCACAGAGTCGGACACGACTGAAGTGACTTAGCAGCAGCAGCCCCCATTTTTAGATATTGTAATTGTAAACTCTGCACTGTAATTCCTCTTCTTTCCCTAGACCTCTTTCCCAGGTACTTTTGTTAGGCACTTACCTCTTTTTAATGTAATAGTATATAGTTTGATAATTTACTAATTCTTGGCATCTGGTCCCATCACTTCATGGCAAATAGAAGAGGAAACAGTGGAAACAGTGGCTGACTTTATTTTGGGGGCTCCAAAATCACTGCAGATGGTGATTGTAGCCATGAAATTAAAAGACGCTTACTCCTTGGAAGGAAAGTTATGACCAACATAGACAGTATACTGGGAGAAGGCAATGGCACCCCACTCCAGTACTCTTGCCTGGAAAATCCCATGGACCGAGGAGCCTGGTGGGGTGCAGTCCATGGGGTCGCGAAGAGTCGGACACGACTCAGCGACTTCCATTTCACTTTTCACGCGTTGGAGAAGGAAATGGCAGACCACTCCAGTGTTCTTGCCTGGAGAATCCCAGGGATGGGGGAGCCTGGTGGGCTGCCGTCTATGGGCTCACACAGAGTCGGACACGACTGAAGTGACTTAGCAGCAGCAGCAGACAGTATATTAAAAAGCAGAGGCATTACTTTGTCAACAAAGGTCCATCTAGTCAAGGCTATGGTTTTTCCAGTGGTCAGGTATGGATGTGAGTTGGACTATAAAAAAGCTGAGTGCCGAAGAATTGATGCTTTTGAACTGTGGTGTTGGAGAAGACTCTTGAGAGTCCCTTGGACTGCAAGGAGATCCAAGCAGTCCATCCTAAAGGAGATCAGTCCTGAGTGTTCACTGGGAGGACTGATGTTGAAGCTGAAACTACGATACTTTGGCCACCTGATGCGAAGAGCTGACTTATTTGAAAAGACCCTGATGCTGGGAAAGATTGAGGGCAGGAGGAGAAGAGGATGACAGAGAATGAGATGGCTTGGTGGCATCACCAACTCAATGGACATGGGTTTGGGTGAACTCCGGGAGTGGTGATGGACAGGGAGGACTGGCGTGCTGCAGTCCATGGGCTCACCAAGAGTTGGACACAACTGAGCGACTGAACTGAACTCCCATTAGAATATAAATTCCAAAGGACCAACAGAATTGTCTATAGTGTGAGGAAGAGATCTAATTTCATCTTTTTGCAGATGCCTATCCAGTTATCCCAAAATCATTGACTAAAAAGTCAGTCTTTGTCCCCAGTGACTAGTAACACTTCCTTTATTAAACACACTAGATTTCCGTAGAGTTGGGTCTATTTCTGGATATTTTGTTACTGGTTTATCTGTTCATGTATCAGTACCACACTGGATTATACAAATTTATGAGTTTATTTTCGTATCTTTTAGGCTACTTTCTTCCCCTCAGAGCTATTCTTTTTCAGGGTTTTTTCTAACTAGTATTGGGTTGTTTTAAAAACATGAATTTTAGCATCATCTTGTCTCTCTCCAAAAGAGAGGGGAAACCAGATATTTTATTGGGATTGCATTAAAATTTGTAAATTAAGGAAAAATGACATTTTGGTGATGTTGAAATGTCCTAAAAAGGAAAAGGGATGTCTTTCCACTAGTTCAAGTTTGCTTTTGCATCTTGACGAAGCATTTACAGTGTTTTGAATATAGATTTTGAATGTTTCTTATTTAGGTTATTCCTAAATATTTCATCATTTTTGTAGCTAGTATAACTCAGGTTTGTTTCCATTTCCATTATATCTTCTAACTTGTAATCATTTGTGTGTATGAAGACTTGAGGTTTTTTAATTTTTTATTCTTAATTTTTATTGGAGTATAGTTGCTTTACAGTGTGTTAGTTTCTGCTGTGCAGCAATCTATATTATTTTTTGTTTTATTTCTTTTTTTGAAAACTTTTGAGTTTCGTGTGTTACTTTCATGTCCTGCTACCTTAATAAAATTAATGTTTGAGTTTATTCACTGAGTCTGTAGAGTTCTCCAGATGTATTTTCATGTCATCTGTAAATAGAGATAATTTTACTTCTTTCTGATTCCTATGTCTCTGTTTTCTCATCTAAATTTCATTGGCTAAAGCCTTCTGTACAATGTTAAATAGTAGTGAAGGTGGTGGTCAATTTTTCTTTGTTGTTTTACTTAGTAGGAATACCTCAGGCATTTCTCCATTATTTTTTTTAAATTTTAATTTCTTTTAACACCAAAAACATTTCTTACTGGGGTATAGCCGATTAACAATGTTATGGTAGTTTCAGGTGAACAATGAAGGGACTCAGTCATATGATGACTTTACGGTTGAATGTTGTAAATGATTATTAGATTTCTTTCAAAAGTTTTTTTTAAACATCCATAGAGATAACAATACATTTTTTCCCTTACACCATTATTTTGGTAAACTATATTAAAATGTTAATATTAATCTATCTTTGCATTTCTGGAATGAATTCTACTTGGCTATAGTGTATTATTTTCTTGTAGTATTGGAGTTCAGAATTTTTGCATTAACATTTATAAGGGATGAAAGTGAAAGTCTCTCAATCATGTCCGACTCTTTGCGACCCCATGGACAATACAGACTGTTGTATTCTGCAGGCCAGAATACTGGAGTGGGTAGCCTTCCCCTTCTCCAGCAAATCTTCCTGACCCAGGAATCGAACCGGGGTCTCCTGCATCGCAGGTGGATTCTTTATCAACTGAGCTATCCGGGAAGCCCAATGGCCCGTAATTGTCTTTTATGTGTGCCCCTAACAAGTTTTGAGAATAATGTTATACTTGCTTTATAAAAAGAATTTAAAATTTTTGTTTTTCATTTTCTGTTCTCTGAAACAACTTATTAGTATTGGAAATCTTTGGTGCCAAATGTTTGAAATTGTTTTGTGAAACTTTGTGAATCTGATGATATCATGTATATAATGACTCAAAAAAAATTATTTCTTTTGTAACAGTACTGGGCAAGTGAACAGGTCCTTGGGGCAGTTTCCATAGGACCACAGTTCCAGTGTAGTCAGGGGCTCATGCTGGTGGAAACCGCAGTGTTCAACATGTGACTTACAAGTTTGCCCTGGAAGTGGTCGCCATCCCAGACATCTAGAAGGGGAAAAGAATATGGAGGTTGTTATGAGAAAGGCTTGGAAGTGACACAGATTATTTCTGCTCACATTTTATTGGTTAGAGCTCAGTCACCTGGTCAACACCTAGCAGCTGGGAAGGCTGGCAAATGCTGCCAAGCTGAGGACCCAGGAAAGGACGAATGAGTATTTAGGTGAGTAGCAATCACTGCTTCCTATTAAGAGGAATTCCAAAAAGAATCTTAGAAGTTAAGTATATTCAAGAAGTTATAAGTTATAATAAGAAGTTATTCAAGGAGAAACTCCATAAAAATGTTTTAAGATGTGACATGAAAATCTAGGACAAAATTAAATTTGGCTCTGCCACTTATTTGGAGGAAATGGCAACCACACTCCAGTATTCTTGCCTGGAGAATCCCATGGACAGAGGAGCATGGCAGGCTACAGTCCATGGGGTCACAAGAGTTTGACACGACTTAGTGAATAAACCACTGCCACTTATCAACTGTGATACCATGGTCAAATGACTTTAAGCCTCCATTTATTTCTTCGCTAACATAATGGCCTTAAGAATAGTATTTATCTCATAGAATTTTTTATTTTAAAAAGTGAAGTAGGGGGACTTCCCTAGTGGTCCAGTGGTTAAGATTCCATGCTTCTGCTGTCTCTGGTCAGGGAAGCTCCACATGCCACAGGCTGCGGCAAAAAAAAAAAAAGGGGGGGGTGGGAATGATGCATAAAAAATCTTAGTAGGCACTCAGCATATAGCAAATAGTAGATATAAGATATCAACACTGATAATATAATGGGTACTTGAGTCTCTGGTATACTGTTTCCTGAATATTAAACACCAACACCAGAAATATTTAACATAAAAAATAAAATTTTTATTTTAAAAATTTGAATATTTTATCAACAAATGGAGATTTCTTTTAGATGTAAAATATAACAGTTCTTTCAATATCAGTTACTTAGATTATATAGAATGTCACAAGGAATTTCAGTCTTTGAGGAAGTATTTCTCAAAAAAGATCGAAAAGTTGGCAGCTATTTAATGAAAAGGAAAATTGCGTGCATAGTCTGGTTTGGAAGAACCCTATGGTAGTCACCCTGCTCTCACAGTCTTAAAACTAGTCTCGCACACGTTGTCCCATCCAGTTCCACCTATGATTGGCAAGTTTATGTTGATTTGTATTAAGTTTAGTGAACTGACTCTTTGCACATCAAAGAGAACAGCTTCCTAGATATCCCTTTAACTGGAGAGTCCTTCTCCTCTAAGGCCCCCTGGGAGAGCTTCAGGACAGCTGCCGGGCCCCTCCCACTGTGTCTCTTCCTTGCTCGCCTTCCCACTATACCTCAGGTTTTCCGTTTCCCCACTACCCTGGTTCTTCCCTTTCCAGTCCTTCTATCACTTTCTTTCGTAAACAACATAACTTTCTCATGCTTTTGCTGCATCCCCCCAATAACTCCACTCACCAAAACAAAGGAGCCTCCTAAGAAGGTTTGAAAAGGACAAGATTATATATAACTAGTTGATATTTTTGCAATCACAGTTTAAAAGAAAGCTTAATTTGGAAAATTGAACTTGGCAGACATTCCAGTCAGCCTTGATAATTGGCCTCTTGGTCACCCCTGTTCATTCACTGAGTACTATGACATCTGGCACAGTCTTCTCAGCTTGACTCTTTCCCTCTTCCTTTAGCCTCTGAGTTCTTTAAATGGCCCTCTACCCCTGCACTCCACGCAAAGTCCTCCAACTCCTATGGACGCACCTGAAGCAGTTCCACCTTCAACATTCCTTTCAGATATCCTGCTGCTGCTGCTAAGTCACTTCAGTCGTGTCCGACTCTGTGTGACCCCATAGACGGCAGCCCACCAGGCTTCCCCGTCCCTGGGATTCTCCAGGCAAGAACACTGGAGTGGGTTGCCATTTCTTTCTCCAATGTGTGAAAGTGAAAAGTGAAAGTGAAGTTGCTCAGTCATGTCCGACTCTTCATGACCCCATGGGCTGCAGCCTACCAGGCTCCTCTGTCCATGGGATTTTCCAGGCAAGAGTACTGGAGTGGGGTGCCATCACCTTCTCCTCTTCAGATATCCTACCCTCAGACCAATTCCTCCTACCTTGCCAGCTCATTCAGTTTCATCTGTTCCCACTGTAACCATTTGCCAGATTCACCAGAACTTCCCATCCTTTACCTTTTTACTTTTCCTCTCTTCATGTCTTAGATTCAGAGTCCATCATTTCACTCAGTTTCTTGCTAATAACTACCTCTGCTGCCACTGCATTTGTCTGGCAAAGTGTTGCTTCTGTAGAAATTCAGTTATCTTTTCTCTGTGCCTACCCTCAACTTGGGCATCTCAGAATAAACTTACCCAATGGGGCAAATGTGTAACATATAAATTTACGAGTCCTAGCTTCAACTGAGCCCTCAGCATTGCCCCCAGACTGTTCCATTTCCCTCTAGCTTATTCATTCTCTCCAGTAAGCCTTTTCTACCCTATTTCATGTTCAACCCTGTCACCTCCCTTCATGCTTAGTATTTGATCCTCTTCATATTTTTTTCCTGAGGAAATAGTTCAGACTGAAACCTCCAAAACTCCTGCCACCCAGCTACAACCTCCCTGCATCTTGGCCATCCATTCTTCCTCTTAGAATTTTCTGTGATCTGGGACTTCCTCGATGGCTCAGGGGTGAAGAATCCACCTGCAATGCAGGAGACACAGGAGTTGTGCGGTCAGTCCCTGGGTTAGGGAGATCCCCTGGAGGCAGAAATGGCACCCCACTCCAGTACTCTTTCCTGGAGAATCCCATGGACAGAGGAGCCTCGCAGCTACAGTCCATAGGGTCGCAAAGAGTCAGACAAGACTGAAGCGACTTAGCATGCATGCCTGCCTGTGATCTGAATTTTATGGCATCTTGTCTTCCAAGAATCTTACTTTATCCATTATTTCTCTTTTTCTCAGCTCAGTCCCTCCTATTAACATTTGTTGTTGTTCAGTTGCTAAGTCATGTCTGACACTTTGTGACCCCACAGGCTATAGCACACCAGGCTCCTCTGTCCTCGATTATCTCCTGGAGTTTGCTCAGATTCATATCCATTGAGTTGGTAATGCTATCTAACCATTTCATCCTCTGCTGCCCCCTTCTCCTTTTGCCTTCAGTATTTCCCAGCATCAAGGTCTTTTCCAGTGAGCTGACTCTTCGTATCAGGTGGCCAAAGTATTGGAGCTTTAGCTTCAGCATCAGTCCTTCCAATGAATATTCAGGGTTGATTTTAGAATTGGCTGGTTTGATCTCCTTGCTGTCCAAGAGATTCTCAAGAGTATTCTCCAGCACCACAGTTCAAAACCATCAGTTCTTTGGTTCTCAGCCACCAACTCTCACATCCGTACATGATTACTGGAAAAACCGTAGCATTGACTATATGGACCTTTGTTGGCAAAGTGATGTCTCTGCTTTTAATATGCTGTCTAGGTTTGTCATAGCTTTTCTTCCAAGAAGCAAATGTCTTTTTATTTCATGGGCTGCAGTCACTGTCTGCAGTGATTGAGCCCAAGAAAATAAAGTCTATCTCTGCTTCCATTTTTTCCCCATCTATTTGCCACGAAGTGAGGGGACCAGATGCCCTGATCTTCATTTTTCAATGTTGAGTTTCAAGTCAGCTTTTTCACTCTCCTCTTTCACCTTCACCAAGAGGCTCTTCAGTTCCTCTTAACATTTACAAATACTCAAATCTCTCATCTTAAAAAATTCCTGAACCTTATTTCCAAGCAAACTGCTGTGCTCCTATCTCTTTCTCTTATCTGCCAAAATTCTAGAAAGAATTATGTAAGCTTGTTGCCTCAATTTCTTTTCCTCCCATGTGTGCTTTAAGCCACTTTAAGCCAACTTTGACCCCTCCTACTAATTTGAAATGGTGTTCACTCAAATGACCTCCACGTTGCTGAATCCAGTGGGCATCCTCTGGTCCTCACTCACTTGACTGTTAACAACAGTCAAAGTAAACTTCCACTCCTTTCTTCCCTTATGCTGTCTTTCTTTGATTTCCATAGTTATACATTCTCTTGTTACTCCTCTTTTGGAAACTTCTCAGGACGTTACTAACTCTTCCTCCTCTAATGGACCTTTAGATGTTGGAGTTCCCCAGGAATTGGTTTTACTTGTTTTTTTCCTCTCAGTTTGCACTAGGCTAAATGTTTTCATATATACATATGAGTTCAAATACCAGTTTTTCAAAGTATGGTTCATAGGCCACCCTGTATCAGGAACACTTGCGGAAGACGAAGTGGGGCACGTGCTGGAGTGGGAGAAAGGAATGTTGAAGTTCAGATTCCCAGGCCCCATCCACAGGCTACTAAACTGTGTGGGTGGAGACTGGGAATCTGCATTTTAAATTCATTCTCCAGGTTATTACCATGCTAACTAAAGTTTGGAACCACTAATTTGATTTGTCACACTAACAAGGGCAGCTCAACATCTCCATCTGCTGACTTATTAAAACCATTACCTATTTTCTCAAATGTTAGGAAACTTAAAAATGTGGGGAGAAAAGAAACAAGAACAAAGGAGATGAAAGAATTGTCTGCTTTGTGAATAGTCAAGATTGGGTTATGTCATCTTTTGACTTTCCTAGCTCCAAATGAGATCTCGTCTATATTTGGGTTTCAATTTTTAATCCATATCCCACTGTTAATAAATACGTAAGCACTAGAATGACTGTTTCATCATATAGTCTCCTAAAATGGAGCTAGGCATTTAAAGGATTTTCAAAATTAGCTTTCCTGGAATTGGCTGATAAAAAGCATTGTACTTTCCATGAAAAAATTTAACATGGGTTATTATAATTCTACCTAATATTTACTGTTAAATTATTCTAGTTACAAAGTATTCATTCTAAAACAACTTTTAGAAAATAAATAATTTATGAAGGAAATGAAATTCACTCATAATCTCATTACCAAGAGACAATACACAATTTTAAATTTGGGGTATTATTTCCTTTCTTCTCTACGTGTATGCATTTTCCCCCAAATAAATTAAAAGAATGTTTTGACTTTTGTACCTACCAGTTCTCCAACAATTTTTCCTGGTTTTAATCATGTATTTTTACCTCTTTAAGATTTGGCAAAGACTTCAGGATTTTATTGACTGATCACACTTAACTAACAAGTTCAAGTCTCAGGGCTAGTAAGACTGCATTGTTAATACTTCTCCATATATGTTGTTGTTGTTGTTCAGTTGCTGATTTGTGTCTGACTCTTTGTGACCCCATGGACTACAGCAGACCAGGCTTCCTCCTTCACTATCTCCCTGAATATGATTGCCCAGTTATTCCCTCTAATTACCTGGATTCCTGACAAAATGTTTCCTCATTTTCTTTTTTCTAATTGTTGCAAATTTTATTATTGAAGTATAGATTTGTGATATTGTGTTAGTTTCAGGTGTGTAGCATAGTGATTCAGTGTTTTTGCAGCTTATATTCCATTATAGGTTATTACAAGATAATAGATGTTATTTCCTGGCCATACAGTATATCCTTGTTGCTTATCTATTTCATTTATAGTAGTTTGTATCTATTAATCCCATACCCCTAATATGTCCCTTTCCCCTCACTTCTTCCCTTTGGTACAAGTTTGTTCTCTGTATCTGTGAGTCAATTTCTGTTTTGCATATACATTCATTGTTTTCTGTTTTTGTTTTTAGATTCCACGTATAAATGATATCATATAGTATTTGTTTTTCTGTCTGATTTATTCTCTTTTTGAGAGCACATCTTTTTGGAGGGGTGGGGGCCATGCTGCTAGGCTTGTAGGATCTAAATTCCCCAGCCAAGGATTGAACCCAGGCCCATGACAGTGAAAGCATTGAGTCTCAACCACTGAACCACCAGGGAATGCCCTACACCACATCTTTTTTATATTTATTTAATTCTGGCTTTGCTGGGTCTTCGTTGCTGCTCCGGCTTTTCTCCAGCTGCAGAGAGCAGGGGCTTCTCTCTAGTTGTGGTGCTCGGGCTTCTCATTGCGATGGCTTCTGTTGTTGAAGAACACGGGCCGTAGCGTGCGCTGGCTTCAGTAGTTGCAGCTTTGCGGCTCTAGAGCACAGGCTCGGCAGTTGTGATGCACGGGCTTAGTTGCTTTTTGGCATGTGGGATATTCCTGGACGAGGGATCAAACCCTGCCCTGGCAGGTGGAATCTTTACCACTGAGCCACTGGGGAAGCCCACCAGATCTTCTTTATCCAGGTGTCTGTTGATGGGCACTTGGGGTGCTTCCATTTTTTTTTTTAACTATTGTAAACAGTGCTGCTATGAACATTTTGATGCCTATATCTATTTGAATTAGTGTTTTCATTTTTTTTCTGGGTGTATACTGAGGAGTGCAATTGCTGGATCAATTGTATTTTGATTTTTAGATTTTTGAGGAACTTTCATACTGTTTTTCATAAGGGCTACACCAGTTTACATTCCTACCAACAGTGTATGAGGGCTCCCTTTTCTTAAAAATCAACATTTTGCTATTTGTAGACTTTTCAATAGCTATTCTGACAGGTATGAGGAGATATCTCATTGTGCTTTTGATTTGCATTTCTCTAATAATTAGTGATGTTGAGCATTTTTTCATGTGCCTCTTGGTAATCTGTATGTCTTCCTTGGAAAAATGTCTATTCATAATCTTCCCATTTTCTTGATTGGATTGTTTATTTTTTTTGGTAGTGTATATTTTGGATGCTGACCTTTCGTCAGTCACATTGTTTGCAAACATTCTCTTCTGTTCAGTTTTGAATGGTTTCCTTGGCCTTTCAAAATTTGTTTGCTTTCATTTCTTTTGATTTAGGAGACTGATCCAAGATAACAAGGCTAAATTTATGTCAGAGTGTTCTGCCTGAGACTTCCCCAGTGGTTCAGTGGTTAAGGCTCAATGCTTCCAAGTCAGGGGGCTAGGGTTTGATCCCTGGTCAGGGAGCTAAGATCTCGCATGCCACAAGGCACAGACAATATTGCTTTTAGGAGTTGTCTGTGTTGTTTTTTAGGAGTTTTATGGTTTCAGGCTTCACATTTAGGTTTTTAAACCATTTCATTTTTCTATATGGTGTAAGTCTGTTTCTGTTTTGTAGATTGGTTCGTTTGTGTCATATTTTAGATCCCACATATAAGTGAATATCATAATGTACTTGTCTTTCCCTTTCTGACTTACTTCACTTATTATGATAATCTTGAAGTCCATAAAAGATCTAGTTTCTATTCCCTTCCTCCATGTTTTGTTTTTCATATCATATTTTATATCTTCATGCTTATCCCTTTACAGTTTATTGTAGTTATAGTTGCTTTTTGATTTTTAAAAATGTTTAAATCTATGTACTGACTTATTTAAGTGATCTTCAACCCTTACTACATATATGTCTTTCCTATTAGGATTTTTTCCCTTTCAGAGAAGACCCTTCAACACTTCTTTCAGGGTAGGCTCAATATTGCTGACTACTTTGTTTTTGCCTGTCTGAGAAATTCTTTCTCTCTCCATCTATACTAAATGATAATCTTGCAGGGTAGAGTATTCTTGGTTGCAGATTTTTCCGTTTTAGACTTTGAATGTTTTGTTACTCTCTTCTGACCTTCAGAGTTTCTGCAGAATAATCAGCTGATGGCCTTATGTGACTTTCCTTGTGTATGCCTCTCTTCCTCTCTTGCTGCCTTTAGAATTCTCTTTAACTTCTGCCATTTAAGTTATGGTATGTCTTGGTGTCAGTCTGTTCGAGTTCATCTTTTGAGGGACCCTCTGTGCTTTTTGTACCTAAATATGTTTCTTTCTTTAGGTTTGGGAATTTTTCAACCAAAAGTTCTTCAAATACATTTTCAATTTCCATCTCTCTTCTCCTTTTGGAGTCCCTTATAATGTGGATATTGGCATATCTTATACTATCATATTTTATACTCTTATGTTGCTGTGGGTTTTTTTTCAATCTGTGCCTTTCTGCTGGCTGTTTCAATTGGGTGATTTCCATTTTTCAGTCTTCCAGATCACTCATGTGTTCTTCTGCATTATTTAGTTGTCTGTCATTACTTCGAGTGCTTTTTATCCCAGAAATTGAATTATCTGTTTTTTATTAAGCTTTAAGTTTCCAGTTTCTTGTTAAAATTATCTGTATTTAGATTGATTCTCCTAATTCAGTTAGCATTTTTATTACCAACATCTTGAATTCATTGTGTGGTAGACTGATTATCACTGTTGCATTTTCAGGGGTTTTCTCTTACTCTTTTGAGAGTAATCCCTCTGCCTTATCATTTTACTCACCTTTCTCCATTTTTATGAATTTAGGTTAAACAGTTATCTGTTGTCTTGATGGGATGTTTTTCTTTGAGAGCATCCCTGGGTAGACTTCGTGTGCCCCGTGTCTGGTGTGAGGGCTGGATCTGACATAGATGCCAGCCACCCCTTTCCTCAATGTTGTACTGTCTACTTGATAGGGAGTGTGGCTGGTGTTGGCAGAGCTAGAGCCTGCACAGATGAGACAGACTTCCTCTCTGCTCAGTGGCAGGGGTGGGGGTCTGTTCCCAAGTGACTGGAGTGGATGCCCTGAGGGTCAGACTTGAGCTGGCTCTGCTCCATTTAAGGGTGTTTTTTCCTTCTCCCTGCACTGGGGTCTTTGCCCCAAAGGAAGGTACAGTTGATATAAGTGAGTATAGCTCAGAGGCCCCATGTGCTGCCTGTATAGGTGCCTGCAGCTCTGCTCAAAAGTAGCCCAAGGTCACATCTTCTCCCCGACTCTGGTTGTCACCCACCTAGAGCAAGGTTATGGTGTGGAATGGGCAGGGCTAGAGCATTCGCTTGGCTGGGGCTTGTGGTATTCTGGTTGTGGGAACTGAAGCAGCTGGGACACTGTCAGAAGTGTGGCTTGCATCTATGATGAAGCTGGAGTAAATGCCCGTGGCCTCCGCCTACCTGGCCCATATCATAATCCCTAGACCACTTCTGCATCCTAGATCTTTGCCCAGGATCTGGCTGCCCTAGGCCCAGTACCAACTGGTGGTGTGGAGTGAGAGAGGCTAGGATGGTCATTCAGCTCAGACTGGGGAGCACGGTGAGACAGCAACCATTAGGGTAGACACCACTGGATCTGGGGACACGCCAGTGCCCTTGTACTTCTCAGGAGTGGAGTCTAGTTTACTTCTCTCCTCTGCATGAGATGCCTAGCTTGTGGCTTGACCCACTCACTCCCCAGGCAGGGCATGTGTCTGCCCTTGTGATCACCCCTCCCCTTCTTTGTGAGTTCCATCCCAGGAAAACAGGTCTCTACCCGAAGCTTTCTTTTTTGTTCCACCCCACCACGTGGGAATCCTTCTTGCATCCTTAGTGTCTAGGAATTATTCTGCCAATTCTGTTTTCCATGAGAATTGTTCCACACATAGATGTATTTTTCATGCGTTTGTGGGGGGAGGTGAGCTCCACATCTTCTTACTCCATCTTGATCCCCCTCCCTCTTATTTAGTCAGTGTAGAGTCTTGTCAAGGTCATTTGAAAGTCTAAACATTATATCCCTTATTCCTTTAGTCATAGTCATAGCTGGTCTTATAGAAACTTTCTTAGTAGATCAGCTATTGGTGAGGGAACCTGGAGGTACAAGGAGGTACAACAGGTAAGGAGAGCACAAGCATGGGTAAAACTCTAAGAACAGCATCTATAAGGGAACAGAGGCATAAAAGTGCACGACATGTTTTGGAAAATGAGATGTGTGTGGCCAGGGCAGGGGAGTAAAAGGCAGCAGGAAGATCAAGAACTTGAGACTAATTGTGAAGCATTTTGGATCACTTATTTCATGACAGCTACTGTATTCTGTATTGATGCTTTCCATACATTTCTTTGAATCTTTTCAATAATGAAAAAATAAAAAAGGTCCACTGTATTCTTGCTTTCAAATATGGCAGTTTGCCTTCAACTTGACTCAATAATCTAGAAACCTGGTTGTTCACATGTACCCAATCTCTGTTCCATGAAGCTGGAGTGGTGTGTTTTTATTAGCCCAACACCCCTCCCCTCCTTTTGGTAAAAGTCTGCATATTCTGGCCCCAGATGTGTGGACAGAACCTAGAGTAAGCCAATCACAGTAACTCATCTCCACCAGGGTTTTCACTACCTGAGTCAGAGAGGAAGCTTCCTGCCTCTCGGGGAGATTGGGGCCAGGAACTGCCACTTCTCCACCGTGGGGAGAAATGCTGACATGCAGAGAAGGGCAGGGATGGGCAGTGCTGAGCCATGGTTCTTCAGGGTATGTCTCCTGTACCCTTCTTTTCCTTAAGCAACTTGTTAGATTTGTGCATTTATCACATAAAATGTGTTCAGTAAACAGAGCTGTTATCAAGGCAAATGGGAAAGAGGAGCAATTAGACTGATAAGAAGCCCTTCACCTCCCCTGTCTTCTTGTCTATAGGAAGTCTAGGATTTACTTTAAAATATACTGATGAAGAAAAATAGTAGAGCAAACAAATTGGCAAAAATGTTGAAAACTATTGATAAGTGGGGAAGTTATTATCCTAGACTCTCAATTATTTCTTAGTCTCAATGGACCATGCTTTATTTTTTTTAAATTTTTAATTGGAGGATAACTGCTTTACTGTGCTTTCTTAAAAAAAAAGATTATCATGCAGTTTCCTTTTTTGGTCCTACTGATGTGAATTACACCGATTTTCAAGTGTTGGCCAACCTGCATTTTCTAATGTTTCATTTGGAATTCTTATGAGGTAGACTGCCCTGTGGTTTTCCTTTCTTGTTAAAATTCTTGAAGACACGTGACTGCCCATGACTTCGAGGTTCCTTTGTTCTACTGATTCTACTGAATCATTAGATAAATGACTCTATATTGTAATTCTGTTATCCATCTCATTATCTATTAAGCTCCAAATAAAGTGTAGATTATGTTCACCTAACCAATGTATACTATCATGTAAGAATTGAATCACCAGTCTATGTCTGACGCAGGATACAGCATGCTTGGGGCTGGTGCATGGGGATGACCCAGAGAGATGCTATGGGGAGGGAGGTGGGAGGGGGGTTCATGTTTGGGAACACATGTAAGAATTAAAGATTTTAAAATTAAAAAATAAATAAATAAATAAAAGAAATTAAAAAAAAAAAAAAAGATTATGTTCACCTAACCAGAAATCTCCAGCACACCCAAATGTTCATTTCTTGAACTCTTCTAGTATTATTCACTTTAAGAATGATACCCAGATAATCCCTAAATTTTTACCATATAAATCCTATTTAGAACTTACTTTCCCTCATATAATGACATTTTCCAGGTAGTAATACTATCAACCTGTCCTTACACTATTTTCCACTTAATTTCAGTCATGGAAACGTAACTTCCACTTAATGTTTAGTCGCTAAGTCATGTCCAACTCTTCTCTAACTTGATGGACTACAGCCCACCAGGCTCCTCTGACCCTGCGATTTTCCAGGCAAGAATACTGGAGTGAGTTGCCATTTTCTTCTCCAGGGGTTCTTTCCACCCAGGAATCAAACCTGTGTCTCCTGCATTGCAGGCGGATTCTTTATTACTGAGCCACCTGGGAAGCCCCTGACATGCCATATAAGCACTCAGATGATTGCTGAATCTAGATAAACTCAATCCTCAAAGATTAAAAATTAAAGCATCAGATAAAATTTAAGTTTTTATGAGACTTCAGTTTTTGAAATACGTTAACTCTTACAGCACAAACACAAAGTTATTTACACGTTCTTTTTACAAAATGTGTATGCCATTTTGAAAGAATACTGTTAAGATCATGATCTACAATACCTGTCAAGAGTTCAAAAAGGACCCATGGAATCTGGTCTTCATAAATCCACAGTACAATGACATAAAACACGGCTGAACATCAAGGGTTACTTACACATAAGAATACTAATTCTGTATCATGGCCTATGGCCTGTTTTTGTACAGCTGCAAGTAAGACATGGTTTTGACATTTTAAAAAGATTATTAAAACAAAAGCTAAACTAAACAAAGAATATGCAACACAGACCCATGTGGCCAGCAAATATTTACTCTCTGTGGCATTTTAAAGAAAAAGTTTCCTGACCCTGCATTACATGAAGCTGATTGAGAGACAGCTACTGGAATATACTGATGAGTATTTTAAAAAATACACCACTGTTATGTGCCAGTACCATTAGCACTACTCATTTCTAAAATGAGGCACTTCTTTTTCAATATGTACATTTTCAAAACATAATTACATCTAGGAAGTAGCTCTGCTACTTAACTCTAGCCCTTTGTAATCAGGTCTCCACATAAAATCACAGTATTCTTAGGGGCTGAAGAAAACAAGCACAAATATCAGATGTCTGCCATTGAGTTCGTAAGTCATGGCAAGTAGGTTACGATCACATAGTCTTCAATGTTAATAAAACTTGTAATTTAGATATTGTCAATAGGATGTGTTACTGCTGCATTATTTAAATAATATCTATAAAAACATGTTACACATCCTAATTCATTGTTTTTAAAAGGAAGAATAACTTAGTTAACTTAGTAGCTACTTTAAAAATGAGAGATGGAAAAAAAGAAACACCCCCCCCCCCCAAAAAAAAAAAAAAAAAGGTAAAACCACAGCAAAAAGCTTTGGAATGCAAAAGACTGGGGACTCTTAGCAACAGCACTCAAGGAGGCTTAGGCATCTCATTTAGCTGCTCAGTTCCCATAGCAACCTCTGTCTCTCATCCATGAGCCACTTCATTTCAATGACAGACAGGTCCATGAGCAAATGTTTTAGAAATAAAACCAGAGCTGCTCAACACGCAAGTCTTCTCTGTGTGGGTTAAGCAGTTCCTGGTCAGCAGGCTATGTTCACGCCAGAAGTACTGTACTGGGTGTTTTCCCTTCTGCAGGCTAAGCTGGCTGAGCATCACATCGTGAAGACATCTCTGATGCCAAGTTTTCAAATGCTCAGTGAATGCTGAGGTAGATTTTCTGATGGAGATCTTTTATACCCTGATTCGATCAGGACTCGCTTCTTTGTGTATCCTCCTCCTGGGAAATATCTTCCGCTTAAGTGCAATTAACTAAAAGATGAAAGACAGAAGATAAATTGTAATTCTCCAGGTTGACAAACTTTAACTTTCTTGCTGAGGGTCATATGACCTTTATCTTTTCCCTAGCCCTATACATAAAGAACAGACGGCAAACAAGGCTCCATCATTCCTCCCCTCAAAACAAAACTAATGGCTTTTTATATGGTTCAAATTATTTTTTCCCAAGTTTCTTTTTCTTTAAGACCTATAAAAACTACATATTTTTATATAACAATTACCACATGTATTTATTTTCAAGATGTCTGTCAAGTCTTTCCACTGAAGGACACTGACTCTTCTTCACCCATCAAGATACTCTCTCTTGTTATCACTCTACACGTGTTATCACTTCATGGGAAATAGATGGGGAAACAGTGGAAACAGTGTCAGACTTCATTTTGGGGGGGCTCCAAAATCACTGCAGATGGGGATTGCAGCCATGAAATTAAAAGACACTTACTCATTGGAAGAAAAGTTATGAGCAACTTAGATAGCATATTCAAAAGCAGAGATATGACTTTTCCAACAAAGGTCCATCTAATCAAGGCTATGGTTTTTCCAGTAGTCATGTATGGATGTAAGAGGTGGACTGTGAAGAAAGCTAAGCGCCGAAGAATTGATGCTTCTGAACTGTGGTGTTGGAGAAGACTCTTGAGAGTCCCTTGGACTGCAAAGAGATCCAACCAGTCCATTCTAAAGGAGATCAGGCCTGGGTGTTCTCTGGAAGGACACTAAAGCTAAAACTCCAATACTTTGGCCACCTCATGCGAAGAGCTGACTCATTGGAAAAGATTCTGATGCTGGGAGGGATTGGGGGCAGGAGGAGAAGGGGACAACAGAGGATGAGATGGCTGGATGGCATCACTGACTCGATGGACATGAGTTTGAGTGAATTTCATGAGTTGGTGATGGACAGGGAGGCCTGGCGTGCTGCAATTCATGGGGTCGCAAAGAGTCAGACACGACTGAGTGACTGAACTGAACATGTGTAAGCTAGAATTTTAATTTTTTTTTTTAAAGAATTCTATCACCATTGTTTTCCTGTACTTAGTAACCATATCAACAGTCATTGGGCATTACTTGTATTTTCAAGTTTATGAATAGGCTGTAATGCAAAAGTTCATCTATGACTTAGTAGATTAGAACTTGGAATAAATACTTCTAACAGAAACAGTTTATCCAAGATACATCTGAAATAGAAAACCTGACCACTGTTAGAAGAAAGTTTCAATGAGAAAAATGTGTTCTTTATGTTTTCAATTTCTAATCCTCCATCTTGAGGTGAGAGCTGGGTGGTGCCTACATGGACTACAGTGTTCTGGACGAGCTGGATTCCCGGGCAGAGGAAGGGGCAGCCTTGGCTTGTTTGTGAGTATGGTAGAAGGTAAGGAATTTGATTCAAGCTGGTAAAGAAGGTGCCAGGGAGGAGAGGGGATTTATTCTTCCTTTCCCCCTCCTCCTGCTGGTATAAACAACAGTAAGCAAAGACCCTCTTGTTCCTCCCATGGCCTCCAGCTGCTCCTTTCAGCCAGCACACAGCTGACCCACAGGCTCCTCACTGGACTCTGTTCTAAAAGCAGGCACAGCATAAGATTTCTTCCTAAGATTTTTACTTGCCAAGAACAATGGCAACAGAATCAAGAGTGACGTTTCTATTCCCTGGGAGGTGGACAAAGGTGAAACTGCTTGCCTGCCAGACCTTTCTTTCCCGAGTTTCCTTCCATCCACAGCAGGAAGCCTGGGAGTGTTTATCCTAAAGCTCTCAGTTCTCAGGCCGCTGCTGCCTCCTCAGTGTAAGTTAACTCAGTGAAAACATCCCACCGTGACTGCCAGATAAGCCTCACTCCAGCATCACCAGGAAGGAGGCTGAGGTGGGTTCACCTGCCCAGCACAGGTCAGGTCAGCCCGACACTATTCCCCCTTCCTTGAATCCTTTTTCTTCTTTCTGAGAATTTCCATCTGCTGTGGCCTGAAGAGGATTCTCTTATTCCTCTTTTGACCTCACAAATCACCCTCTTACTTCCGGACTGTCCCGTGAAGGAGGCTGTGTGCTCGCCAGCCTGGGGAAGAACTGCCAGCAATTCAAAGAAGAAACATAAATGGGAGAGGATGGCCTGGCGCACAAGCCAGGCAGCATCGCCAGAACTGGGGGAGGCCTGCAGATAAAGACACTGTGGTCTCTTTTAGAAAGATTAAAAGAAAGAAAATTGGAGACCCATAAAAAATTAGTATCAGATGCAGATTGTGAGTGTTTTTTGGGGGGGTTTTAAATAGTTTGACTTGTAGACCTCAGGCTAAAACTGAAAAGCTCTATTTACTGAACTCCACGAACAAAGAATATTGGTAATAGGTTTAGAAGATAGATTTTAAAAAGGCAGTTATGACTGCTGCCTGAATATTAAGAAATATTTGACATATGAGCTATAAGCCAATAGGAGGAATAAACATTTTCTTGTTATGAATTTATATCATTTTCTTTAAAAAAAAATTAGATGCCAAGAAATTGACATCCACATAAAATTGATAAAACTTACCTGTTCAGCAAAAAATGAGAATACAGTAAACATAATCAATGTTGCTAGCACACAGTGAGTCCAGAACTTCAACTTGTCTCGATACGCCCGCCTATTCAGAGAAAAAAGAAAGCAAATATGTAGTTCTGTGTAGGGTTTTACTATCATTAACTAGTAAAACTAACTATGTAGTATTTACTAGTTTAGCAAACTATACTAGCTTAACAAAAACAATGTTGTGGAACACAAAAACAATGTCTGAAGGCAATTCTAAAACGTTAACATAATTATACATTTCTCATGTGAGTTCAGATTTTTCATTGTTCTAGTAAATATCTGAATCAGTAATAGTTCCGGCCAGCTTGGCAAGGCTGGTCACCACCACACAGTGGCTTGAGCACCTAGCCTCCGCCCTCAACACTGCTGGACTGTTAAAATGCCTCTAACAGAGCTCAAGTGAAGCCCTTGCACTTCAGCTCTTAGTGGAAGCATCACCTTGCAGCTGCAAGCAGAATTTGGGGCCATGTCTCAAGTCTCATAGGAATTGAGCTTAGAACTGCTCTTTCTTGACCCTAAAAGAAGTTTTTGGAGCTAAGATCTTCATGTCTGCTATTCAAACTGATGGTAGAGTGTGTGCAATTTGACTGTCATATTGAATTAGGGCTTCCCTGGTGGTTCAGTCGGTAAAGAATCTGCCTGCAGTGCGGAAGACCTGGGTTCAATCCCTGGGTTGGGAAGATCCCCTGGAGGAGGGCACGGCAATCCACTCCAGTATTCTTGCCTGGAGAATCCCCATGGACAGAGGGGCCTGGTGGGCTGCAGTCCATGGGGTCACAAAGAATCGGACCCGACTGAGCGACTAAGCACAGCACATTTATTCATGCAGTCACCCAGTGAACACTTCCTGTGGATAGACAAGTGATGAGGAGAGGTCCCTGCTCTAAAGCACGTGTGAACCTGGGGAGGTGCTGATGTGCAGATAACCAGCCACCACACAAGGCGGACCAAAATACCTATTATCAAAAGCAGTCTTGCAGAGAAACAGTGAAATGAGGAGTGCATCAAACAGATGGTGACGCTTCATTTCAGCCTTGAAGTGGGGCAGGAAAGCCTGTGGCTGAGAAAGCGGAGGAGCATGAGCAGAATGGCAACCCAGGCCCTGCAGAGCCGAGTCCAGTCTGGCCTGGCGGACACAGCGATGCGCAGCCAAGAAAGAGCAGGTGGGTGTGGAGTGCAGTTCTGGAAAACCACACACTGTGGGTTGGACACAATGCTCTAATGGGAAGGGGGATGATATATAGCGTATGTGTGTGTGCACACATGTCACAATCGGGGTGGCTGTTTGAAGGTCACAAGCAGGTGACCAGAGGCAGGCAGTCCAGTTAGTCCAGGCAAAGGAAAGAATGAGGGCTGGATGAGGGCAGCGAGGATGGAAGAAAACAAGCAACATAAGAGAGGCTGGAATGAGGATGGAATCAGACTTGGTGAGAGGATAGTAAGGATTTAGGTAGGATGGGGTTGGGGGGGCGTGGGGAAGTATGGCAGGTTTCTCGTCTGTAATTTGGAAATAATAATTTTTTATGAAGATTAAATAAATGCTTAACATAAGGCTTATAAGATATGCTAACAGCCTCTGCTGAGAAAGGGGAGAATTCCAGAGTCATTCACAGCTGTCTGGTAGGGGGTGTCTCCAACCCAAGCCACATATTCAAAATGGTACCCTCCCCTGTACTGTTCTTCCTCCTGTGTTTCCTACATTAAGAGGATCAACAACCAGCTCAGAGAGAAAATCACTCACTTCTATTCCTGTAACTCTCATCTCATCTGTGGCAGTCAGAGTAACACTTTTCATTGTACAGAGTAAATATACTGCCCAGCACAGTGTTGGCTGTACAGCAGGTACTCAAGAAACAGGGAAGCCACTCTGATGGCAATGATGACGAATAAGGCTCAGCAGATGTACTGGGCCAGTTAGATCAATAAAAACTATACATGTCTTTTTACAAAGAAATTAGAGAAAATAACACCGTAAAGAAACTTCATCACTCTAAAAAAGAAAAACATACGTGTATATGAAACATGGACACTTACCATTCCTGCAGCTCATGCATATGAAGGAAACGGTTTCGATACTCCCTTGGCAGCTCAAACTGGGATGGGATGGGGAACATGGATTCGTAGAAGTCCCTGAGAACAGCCTTCACTGTCTGGGCATCTTTATGGTTGTGGTCAATGTTGTCATTCAGACAGACAAACTTCCTGGAGACAACAGAGACCCAGGGTTGTTATTGGTTCTTATGAGGATGATCCTTACCTAACAAAACAAGAAGTGTGGATTTGGAATATGTTTTAAATGGACTTATATCCCAAGTTGTGGCATTTACTGACTATGATTCTCTGGGGAATAACAGTCTGTAAAATTTCTCCTTAGATATTTCTCTCCTGTAAAACCAGAAGAACTAGGGATGAGAGATAATTTTGAATATGCCTTCTAGCTATAGGAGTACATTATTTTAATTGCTGTTTGGGGTTGGCACATGCCCAGTTTAGTGTTAACTGACTGAAGCATTCTGTTAACATCCAGGGAAAAAACTAGTAAGTGCCTACAACTGAGTTCTCTGAACTGACAGAGTTACATTACTAAGAACCGTCATGTAAATAGCTGAGATAGAGATGGTTCCTTATAGCTACAGATTTTATGAGGTTGATGACTTCTTAATATTGACATGTCTCCAACTAGGCTGTATGATGAGTTCTAGCAAAAAGTAGATTACAGTGGTGCTTCCCAACTTGTTTCAAGTTCCTTCCAGGCAAAAGTCAATAAGTTGAGCCAGTAATAAGTACCGGCCCATTAAAATAGTCGGTAGAGATAACACCACTTTTGAATTATGTTTAAATTTTGTTTTTACAATTTTATCAAGTATAATAAAGTCCTCAGATCCTGCCACCAACAGGAAATACAGAAGACACAGGAACACATTAGATAACGGGGAGACAATCAGAAATGTCCAAGGTTCAGGAAATCTACAGAATATGTAATATGATTTCCTCATGTGCGTGCATTTTAAGTTGCTTCAGTTGTGTTGGACTCTGTGACCCCATGGACTGCAGCCTGCCAGGCTCTTTTGTCCATGGGATTCTCCAGGCAAGAATATTAGAGTGGGTTGCCATGCCTTCCTCCAGGGGATCTTCCTGGCCCAGGGATCAAACCCATGTCTCTTACGTTTCCTGCATTGGCAGACAGCTCTATACCAATGCATGTGCAAAAATGTATACGGATTAAAGAAAAAGAGAGAGAGAGAGATGGGGGAACCTACAGACATAATTGTAATGAATGCACTTGATACCATTTCAAGCCAACAAAGTTAAAAACATAAATGCTTATAAAAGACAATGGGGGAAAAATGTGTACAGAGGCCAGATAGGTTATCATGTTAAGGAATAAATAATGGTATTATGGTTATTTTCAAAAAATCCTTTAGAGATATATACTGAAAATTTTACAAAAAAAAAAAGGATACAGTGACTGAAATTTACTTTAAAATAACAGGGAAGTAGTAGTGAAGGAGTGGGTGTGTTCAGATGAAACAAAATCAACTAGTTGCTTCTTACTGAAGATGAGGGATGAGTAAGTGAAAGTTCATGGCCCTATCTCTTCTTTAAACTTGGGGAATGCTTTCGATTAAAGGATATTAACGAGTTATGTCCATCAGATACAGTGCAGGAGCCCTGACTGTTTCCTAGACTAAAAACAATGAACAGCTAAAAAGGGCCTTTGGAGGCAACTCGGGAAATTTGAGTATAGACCATCTGTTTGATGGTATTATTTAGTTGGTGTTAAGGTTTTTGGATATGTGTGAACAGTCCTATGGTATAAACAAGAATGACTTTGTTTAGAAGACCTATGCTATGATAATGAGGGTAAATTAGCGTGTCGCTGTCTGCAACTAATTTTCAAATGGTCCAGCAAACAAAAGAAAAACCAAACCTATGTGTGTGTGAGTCTGTATAGAGAGATGAAGTGAGAGATCAGACATAACAAAACACTAAACATTTAAGAGTCTGAGTTTATTGTACTATTGTTTTCAGTCTTTCTGTATCTTCAGAATTTTTCCAACAGTTGGGAAAATGTAAAGAAGAAAAGTATGGGTGTGAGACAAAGAGAATGTGTGGCTACAGGGTAACCAAAGCAGACCATGTGGGGCACCCAGCACACACTCCTTTCTGTTTCCCAAGAGAGCTTGCACTTTGCTCAGTATTCCTCCCCGTGAACTGACTCAAAGGGAGGCAACCTCACCTGACCCAGAGTCAGCTTCTGACTAGTGTGAGTCCCCTCGTCACAGACACTGGTGTGGAAATGGGGGGGGGGGGGGGGGGCGCGTACAACACATGATACACAGGGAGGGATAGTCCCCTGCCACCTCAGAACATGGCTGTGTCTGCAGGGACATAAGAACTGTGGCGCAGGCCTGCCTCCACCCTGGATGAGCGACATAAGGAGGGCAGCAGAGCCCAGGTACGACTGCCTATCCCAGATTCCCTGTTAATGCGATAAACCTGTCCTTAACACCAGTCAGTCAGAAAGCAAGTTTTCCACTCCTGACTTTAAAGTGAGCCTCAGGAAAGTAAAACAGAAGAGCTAAAAATGATAAAATCTGCTCAGGTCCATGGGAGGGATCTGAGCCTAGTAGACAATGCTGGAAAAGCCTGCCTTGACTTGGATCTTCTTAGCAAAACCCGAACCCTTTAAGTTACATGAAGATGTCTGTGAAATTTTCTCACCCAGTGACTTTTAAACTAGCACAGGACATGAAAGTATAGGGTACAACTAAAAACACTAAGTTCTCACTTGGTTTTACTACAGATAACCTATGACTGAGTGAGCACATTAACAGGATGGGGGAAGCAAAAAGCAAGTATCAAAACTGGCTCTTAGTTTTTAAAAAATGAGAGCAGGGCATTCTGAACAGAGGGAAGAGCATATACAAAAAGCTGCAAACTGGGTGGTTCTTAATTATTATGACTTATTGTTTTCTTAGCTTGTGGGAAATGTTATTTTGTAGGAAATAAAATATTTTATGAATGTACTATGTAAATGTTAAACATTTTCATTATTCTTAAAATTCTACACCTCCCCCCTGCCGCAAAAGAAACGAGAATGAAATTTTAAGGAAAAATTCCCTGGCTTTAAAATGCCTGAAAATTTTACACTTCTGATCATGTAAAATTAAAATCGTAATGTAAATGAGGTGCAACTGAAAACTTCCAAAAGCATTTAAAAGACTCAGATGAAAACATTCAACTTCACGTACCAATGGTCTTTTCTCAAGAAACTACTTCTATTTCCCATTGAAATTCAAAACTCAAAATGCAGATTTTAACCAATTTTATCAAACTAGGACAATTGTTGGAGGTGAGGGTGGAAATTTTCAGGGCTATGTAAAGCTGAACACTTCATTCATTCCCCAAAGAATGACTGCAGTTTGCTGGATTAATTTTCACAACTATGGTAGCATTCCTTTTTCCTCAGAAGCTAATTTGAACTTTCCTTTGAATTGCAAAGACAGGTCTAATCACAACAATTTCTCTGGAAGCCCCTATTTCTAAAAATAGAAATCTATTTTCTGTTACAGAAATATTTCTTTTTAACTATAAAAGAAATAGAAAAATAGAAATTTCTAAGAGTCCCAGTCATGTTGCCTCACCTCCCCCACAACGCAGTTAACCTTCAGCCTCGCTGAACAGTCATGTTGCTGGACTCAGAGATATCCATGCCAATCCCCGTGCATGGGGGGGCCAATCTCAACTCACAACTCCTATCTCTTAATTCAGACATTACCCCCACCATTAGAGGTTTCCATCTGCTCCAAAGAAAACTAAGGCACTCCTTTCTCTCTAGTACTACTGACTTTTTTTTTCATGTTTACTTGCATGATTAAAGATATTTTCAAAGTTATGGAAATTCTCTCCATTCTGTTCAATTGTGCTGTGAACCTAAAATGTTCTAAATTCAAAACAAAACAGTACCTGGGGTTTTTTCTTATATCATCCAGCTGGCCAACTACATGAGAAACATTGGTACGAATCATCTTAAAAGCAATTTCTTCTTCTCCCATGATTTCAAACCTAATTATCAAAACATAATGAGTATAAATATGTATATGAATATGTAAAACAAAATTTCAATAAGAAAGTTTTATAAAACTTTAAAGAACCAACATTCTCAGGATGACTTAATCTTTCCATATTACTATGGAGAACAATCACATATAAATTTTAAAGGATGTTTAATAGATAAACTACAGTAAAATTATGAAAATACCACACTCATCATTATTCTTAAAGAGAAAATGTATACAGTACTTACCTGTATTTGTTTTTGTCCTTATATGCTTTGTGGATTTTATCAGTTACTGGTTTACAGTTGGTTACTAGACTTTTAGTGACTGGTGGCTGTGAGAAAACACAGACATTACATCAGGGCAAAGCCTGGGGTGAGGCAAGGGAAGCATTCATCTAAAGTGCAAGTTTTAAGGGGGCATGAAAAGATAAACCAAGATGAATCAGTGATCAAGATGAGTATTTTAATGCAATATTAAAAAAAAAAATCAAATTGGCATACTATGGCCCACACACTAATTGTCTATTTTTTAAATAAAATTTTAATTTTTTCAGAAAGAAAATAAATTTCTAACAAACTGTAATGGACTGGTCTATAATGATACTCATAGGCTAAGCTATCATTCTTATAGTCTAATTAGAAAATACTTTATCCTGTGTGTAATCACAGGTAATTACAGAAATGAAGTCAACATCTGGCTAAGAGTTCATTCAAGTAATGTCAACTAATGCTGCCACTATTACTAGTGCTTGTACTCTAAAGAGCTTATTTGCATGAGCCTCAAGACTGACTTGTAACTGTGAGCAAAGCAGCCCCTACCTAATTCTTACCTTTCAAAGGGTATTTGCTGATTGTAAACCTTATGCCAGATTATTTGGTAAAATAATAAAATACTCTGCTAGTAAATGAAGATGTATGTATTTCTTTAAAAAAATTAAAAAACCCAACACGCTAAAATCCCTCAATAACCTTTCATCGTGCCTATAAAAGGGAAGATGAATAACTGCATGGATCATCTTCCTTAAAAAAAAATATGCTTCTGTAAGTTCTATGTAAGTTCAGGGGACTGGCAATTGTACAGTCTTACTAGGAAGCCAAAGTTTATAGAGAAGGAAAGAAAGAAAAGTGAAAAGACAAGTTTGGAGTGAGTGCCAAAGCAGGCTAGACCTGGGGTGACTTCAGTGGCCTCTAAGGCAACCTGTCAACACAATCTCAATGTGGTCCTGAGGACAGTGAAGACCAGAGAGGCCTGGTCCGGGGGAGAGGCTGAGGGGACATGGTTTAGGAGCCCAGCACACTTCCTCCTCTCATCAATGCTCTGGGATTGCCCACCAAGAAGATACCAGAAGGGACAAATCAGGACAGCCTGGAACTCATGGCTCACTGTCCCCTCCTGGGAAAAGGGTGTACCCAGATCTTTGAGAGAACTTCAGTTATCCTGACACACAATAAAGGGTGTTTTAAAACCAGGATACTGACATCCAGATCATTCAGAGTTGATTATATTAGCTTTGTTGGGGGTAATTCCAAATTTGGGGAAAACAGAAAAAAATTATCACAGTTTGAAAGAATGTCTTTTAGTCTACACAACCTAATTTCTTTTTTTAAACTGTGATTCTGTTCTCTCAGGAGGCAGGGAAAACACCTACAATGATTACAGATGTGCCTTTTTAATCTTTAAGAACACACTTGTAAAGAACTACTAACGTGTGTAACAGTCTGGGTTTTATAGAGCACTTTTCACTGTGTGGGCCTAACATACCAGAGAAGCTGCTGCGCCTCACGAGACAAGCTGCTGATCTGTTATCAGCCAGGCCTCCCGAGGGCCCACAGCCAGAGCTAGCCTCAGACTCTGGCTGCTGATTCTTGCCTGTTTACCCCACTACAGCAAACTCCCTTAGGCTAACACCAGGTCTTACACCTTATCTCAGTTTTATTGATTTCAGTTTAGAATATTTAGAGAGCTGGCTTTCGGTGACACATATCTATACACCAACCCGTGTCATATGCTGGACTGACCAACACATAACCAGCAATACGTATAGCTTGTCTGCATATTCCAACAGCTGTCAAGGTGCCCCTCACATGTCTCCTCATGGGTGGGCTTTCCCGGGCCCTGAGAACACGAGTGAGAAACACCATCCCTGCTGTGTGCAGTGAGTGCTAAACGAATGACTGCCTTCTTTCAGAAATCAGACTTGTAACTGATTACTAGAGTTACTTGTAACTGATTAGAAGAGTGATTACATTACTCTTCTCTACATTCATTTACAAACATCTTGTCTCCAGATAATTATAGGGATTGAACATTCGCAAGGTGGTCAATTTTTAAAAACACATGTTATTTTGGACTTCCCTGGTGGTCCAGTGGTTAAGATTCTCATGCTCCCAACACAGGGGACACAGGTTCAATGCCTGGTTGGGGAACTAAGATCCTGCATGCTATATGGCCAAATAAAATTTTTAAAATTAAATAATAATTACTTAGGTTTCCCTGGTGGCTCAGAGGTTAAAGCGTCTGCCTCCAGTGCGGGAGACCCGGGTTTGATCCCTGGGTCGGGAAGATCCCCTGGAGAAGGAAATGGCAACCCACTCCAGTATTCTTGCCTGAAGAATCCCACGGACTGAGGAGCCTGGTGGGCTGCAGTCCACGGGGTCACAAAAAGTCGGACACGACTGAGTGACTTTACTTACTTAGGTTTGAAAAAACATTTTGATTATGAAAGTTATCTATTCATTACAGAAAATATGAAAATACAATGGCACCCCACTCCAGTACTCTTGCCTGGAAAATCCCATGGATGGAAGAGCCTGGTGGGGTGCAGTCCATTGGGTTGCAAAGAGTCAGACACGACTGAGCGACTTCACTTTTACTTTTCACTTTCATGCACTGGAGAAGGAAATGGCAACTCACTCCAGTGTTCTTGCCTGGAGAATCCTAGGGATGGGGGAGCCTGGGGGGCTGCCATCTATGGGGTCACATAGAGTCCGGACATGACTGAAGTGACTTAGCAGCAGCAGTAGCAGTGTGAAAAAAGATATTAAGAACTACCAGTAAAAAAAAAAAAAAAAAAGCCAGATACAAAAGACTATATGATTTTAAAAGAAAACTACCTACGATTTAACCCACCACCTATTTTGTAAACATTTTTTTCCGTGTGTGTGTATATATATATATATATGTATGAGTAAAATTAACTGTAAGCACCACATAAATGGCTGTATTATATCCTTGTTCCATCAATTCTAAATGCACATGTTTTTTTTTTACATTTTCATTTCTTTGAAACTGTGACGCATCTTACAATCAACAAAGTCTTCCAACCATTTCAGCCAAGTGGCACTCTAATACATTTGTGTGCAGATCATCTACTGCCCCTACTTGTAAGATCCAGAAAGTTCCATCATCAAAGCAACTTAGCTTTGAGGGAAGATGGGGTTCAATTTGATGAGTAGGCCAGAATATTGGAGTAGGTAGCTTTTTTCTTCTCTAGGGGATCCTCCTGACCTAGGAATCAAACCAGGGTCTCCTGCATTGCAGGCAGATTCTTTACCAATTGAGCTATCAGGGAAGCCTATTTCCTTGGTTAATGTTTAACTGGATTGCTCTACTGAGCAATGAGTATATTCCAGGGTTACCTTCTGCCACCCTTAGCAAAAGGTTGTCTGCTTATAGAATATAAGCAACTAATCTCAATATTAGCTTAACATCCATTAGGGAGAAAAAAAGATATTCCAAAGAAAAATATAAATTATTCTAGATTATTGGTGCTACTGATTTCTACCAGAGACCTATAAACATAGAGCAAGTGTCTAGTTTTTGAAGTGCTGTACAGAAATGATACTAACACCCAATAAGGATGGACTCTCTGTTTTACCTAAATGAACCCACATCACTCACCAGATTCGGATCATAGTACGCTTCCTGAGTTGGCGGGATGTTGTTTAGCTGAGTGATATTAGCAGGAAGCATTTTCGAACAATTTATTAACATGTGTTCCAGACCTGTTAAATCCTAACAAAGCAAAAATAGGTTTTAAAAATATGTTAAAGTCACCAAAGTGTAAGTGCTACCTTCAAAGAGAGTTTGACTGTAAGATTCTAAAAAGAGCAGACTGAGACAATACAAACAACTCATCTTTGCCTCAAAGTGGAGTGTACAGGACCGGGAGGCCCCACTGATACCAAGTGAGCCAGGGGATCACCAGATGGGTGTGCTACAGCTGGAATCTTCTTGGTGCCCATTATTCCTGAGTGTCCCACTCCTGGGACCAGAGGATGCCAAGGCAGAGGGGATTCTGCAGCGCCACAGGTCTGGCTGAGGGCTCCACTCAGCCCCATCTGAAGCCCCTGAATGAACCTGTCACGAGAATCTTCTATGCAGTTATGGTCTGCCTCTTCTCCACACAATACCATAGCAATCCCTAACAAAAGTCTTAAAAAAAGTCATCCTATGAAACACAAACTTCAAAACTGATTTTAATCCTGGCATTAAAAAGGGACTAGTTGTGAACACCCTTGTTTACTTGTACTTGCATTACACTGAAGTATGCAGGGCAAAGAGAAAGTATCAGACTTAAAAGTTTCATTTAAAATGTCACAAAATTTGGGGGCGGGGGGATAAAATTACAATACCTGCAAACTTAAAGGCAAGTCGTGAATTCTGGTGGCCAGCGTGCGGATTTCTCTGTCAGACAGGATACCAGATTGGTCTGTGTCAACTTCATCAAAAACTTGAGATATGTTCAGCGGCTGAACTGCACTCATGAGATAATAAAAATAAGAGAAGGCAAACTGCATGTCCTCGGAGTGGCGCACTTTGTGAAATGACGTCTTGTCAAATTCTTCAGGGAACCTGTCCAAATGTAACACACTGTGAGATCTGGATACTTACGATATGTATGGTACCCGACACTTGTGGCATCAGAATCTTACTTCCCTCCTGCTGAGATAATACTTTCAACACACTAGTCATCACGTGTCAGAGCCATAGACGCAGCATGGCGAGGATGTGAACTTCAAGCTGCCCTGGCTCTGAGCACAAGCAGAAAATTCAGACATAAGCGAGACTTACATGTCTTGCAGTTCCTGCATCACGATTCGGTCGATCATGTGAGGCATGTGTGCAGGGACTTTCCGAGATGTGAATCCAAACTTGCTGTTTAGAATTTTGTTCACGTATCGGAGGGAATCGGCGAATGTGTCTTTTAGCTGCCTCCCAGTGTGCTTGCTGTCAGTAAAGTAGGCCAGTTGTGTCTTCAGTGACTCTTCTTCCTGAAAGGAGAATTCCACCCAGCACAGCGTTACATTTACTGCACAAGTGTCCTGTGTTAACAAGAGACGGGGGTACTACTTCAGGTAGCATGGCAATAACTAGTCACTGTCGTGTGGGGAAAATGAAATGAGCACTAAACAGGTCTCCTTCTGCATCCTAAGACCAGGGCTCACCTGGTCGAGTTCAGTGAAAATACTGCAGACAACAGTTGTTCACGGGGTTTTCTTCAGGGACTAGTAACTGACCGTGAGATTTCACAGCCCATTTCAATGCAACATTTAGAAAATCGATTTATAGTCCATTTGAGAGTGCTTTCAATATGAAGTTATTTCTACTGGTGAAATCAAAGCAGCAAGGACTTGAGTTTTGAAGACACAGGCTAGAATACAAAATTGGTTTCACCATATAACAGTGTTAATATTATGAAATGTAAAGAGCCCTGTCAAAACCACTAAGAGGTGAAAATGAATGGGCAAAGAATATTGGCAAAGAACCTGAACACACTTTACAGAAGATGAAATATTTTTCCTTCTCAAACTGATGAAAATATAGATTGATATTAGCTGCTGTTGGTTAGTCTGTGGAAAAACAAGCAGGCTTGCACACTGCTTGTCAAAGGAGGAAGGGGTACAACATAAAAGGACGTATTTTATACACATTAGACCCTTTAACCCAGCAATTCTACCTATAGAAATAAAGCTTCCCCAAGAGTATGACATATGTACAAGAATATTTACTGCAACATTAGGTATCTGTAATTGCAAAACACTGGAAACAACTTACAGCTGTTAAAAAAACAATGGCGGTTTGCCCACATACTACCACATCAAAGGTGACTGCAGTGCAATGTATGTATAACTTCACTGCTCCAAAACAAACTATATAGTTTATATATCTATAGGAAAATAGTTGAAGAATACCCACCAAGCTACATATTCATAGTGACTGTCTCAAGATTAAGGAAGGGAGGAGGAGGAGACCTTTTCCTTTTTTATTGCCTTTTTTTTTTTTTTTTTTTTTGCATTGCTTCAATTTTTACCACAAGTTTATAGTGTTGCAATTCAGAAAAAAGGAGGGTGGTGGTGGTGAGGACTCAACCACTAGTAAATGCTACCGTGTCAGGGACAAAAAAACACCCTGGAGTCAATGAAAGGAATGAAACTGCATTCCCTTCACCACCCTCCTGCAGCCTAACGTCTGCTCAGGCTGTGCTCTATTCATGACCCAACCTAGACCACAAGGTTTTTACCTCAGTCTGTTGACTACTCCCCACTGTTCAAAGGTTCCACACCTCAATGGATCCTTATCACTCGGCTGCAGTTCTGGCCTCCCAGCTTGCTCTTTGAGTCTCTAAAAGCACTGACCCTACTAACCATCCTGAGCTCCTGGGTGTTAGCAGAGGGATGGCGCTCCTGAGATGCACAAAGGACCCCCGGGCACCGTGAAGGCTGTGGTCAAGGAGGGACAGCTCCAACTCTGAGGATCAGCTCACACTCCTCTGCTGTTGTGACATAGGGAAAGCTAATGAATTTGTCTGTGTCTCAGGCTTTCCGTTATTGGAAAAGTACGCGACCTGACTGCACAAGGTATGCAAAAGCAGTTTTTGAAATAACATGCCAAGTGAAGATAAGATACCATCACAGCTCTCTGCTAGGAACTCAGGGTATGCCCCTGGCTGATCTCTTACTCACTCACAAAGGCTGCTTCTGAAACTGCAAAATGGGGAGAATAGCCGAGACCCTTACAAGGTACTTTTATTGTTAGAATTACTGGGAAGATTCCTGGAGGAGGAAATGGCAACCCACTCCAGTATTCTTGCCTGAGGAAAATTCTTGCCTGAGAAGCCCATGGACAGAGGAGTCTGGCTGGCTACTGTCCGTGGGGTCACAAAGAGTTGGACACAACTGAAGCAACTTAGCCACATGTGCTGAGTTCAGTGGCGGGCACAGGGAAGTTCTGAATAAACAGTAGCTATTACTTTATCACCACCACTCACAAGGTTACTTTTTTCCTGAGCATGGGAAGGAATAAGGGTGCATGTAACTTACATCAAGCAGATCTTGGAAATACTTTTTCTTCTCCCATGGCAAAAAGCCCAGGTAACTGTCTGTGTAGTGCTGCAGTTTTCTTCCAGGTACTACTTCATTGCCACCAGGGTAACTGTTGGCATTTTCCTCTCTTTTTCTCTCTTGTTCTTTCCCTGTGATTACCTTTTCCTGCGTGTCCTTGCTTTCCAGTGGCAAAGTCAGAGATGAGAGCTTTTCTCTTGACACGTTTCTGTCTCCTGCTTTTGGAGTCTCGGTTATTGCCCTGAATCTTGCTCCCAGGGGTGGAATCTGGCTCTGGGAATGGTTGTTCACTGTCATTGTCACTGCTGGAAAAGGCGATGACCCCTGGAGGCTTTCAGATGTTCCTAAGTTGCTTTTGTGAACCTGTTTTGCCAATGGGGCCTCCAAACCGCCATTTCTTTGCTCTGTCGTTAGAGGGTGATTTACTGTTAACTTTCCATTTTGTGGGTTCATCAGAAAGGACCTCAGCAAGGCTGACTTGGACAGGTTGTATCCTTTCATGGTGATGTCTCCACGTTCTAGTTGCAAATCCAAGTTATTAAGGCTCAACTGGGTCTCTTTTGGAAGGAGTGAAATATTGACCTGTGGAATTTCCACCTCCACTTGGAATCTTCTTGTTGTGTTCACATCATGTCTCTTGACCTTAGGGAAGCGTTTTTCTTCGGGGATGTCCTCAAACAAGATTTCCACCTCTGGATGAAGTGTTGTGGAGCTCATCAAACTTTGGTAAGCCTTCTGGGTCGTAGAATTCCGTTTGGGCTCCTCCCTCGTGTCAACCTCTACTACTATCTGGATTTTGAACTCCTCATCATTTTTACCTTGAAGTGTGAGATTAAAATGTATTGTGGTCGCGTTCATTCCACTGTGCATTAGGAGGTGGATGGTCTTCCACTTATTGGCGATAGAAGCATGTCGGATAATTGGGTTGTCACTATACGCACCTTCGATCCCCTTTTTGGCTATTTCTGCAAAGCTGAAATAAGGCAGGCATTCACCTTTTGGAATAACATAGTGAGTCTGGTTTGGGAGAAGAGTTACTTTATACAATTCATGAAAATGATCTAGAGGAAAAAACACAAACATGACTTTTAAAAAAAACTACACATTTCCCCCCTTTTCCTTTAATTCTTAGGGTTTTAGTTTTCACTTTCTAAGAGTGACTTTAAGTGGACTTTAAAATAATCAGAAATTCTATCACAAAAGCTATTGGTCTAGGGCTCTTTTGTACTTTCTGAAGCTATCACTATCGTTGACATGGAATGCTGGGGCTGGTTCACTACCAAGGTAAGACACAATTCTGGACAGCAAATTCCAATGGTCAACTTCTATAAAAAAAAAACTTTCTGACCAAAAGGACCTTCATTAATAATCCAGCAACAAGATCCAATATTCTACCATGCTTATTTAATCAACCACTGGTCTCTTTTTATTGTTCCCCAATTAAACTTTCACTGTATATTTTCAACTAAGATAAATCTGCTTAGTTTAAGAAAAAAAGCAGACTAGAGCAATAACAGGAATAGATGCAGCTTCAGTGTCTGTGGCTTTCTAAAGATCTGTGTCCTTCTCTTGTAACTCACAATTCGTTTGGATTTCAGGCTGGGAAAGGGCTACCTAGAGAATAATTAAATAAGAAAAGTGATCCAAATCCCCTCTATTTGTCAAGGATTGTTATCCCCTTACTCTAAATATGTTTTCATGGCAGTAAATATACCTTGCCCACAGTCGCCAGCATCGAACCCACAGGATAAGACATTGCAGGCTTGGTCACAGAACTTATCGGCCAACCAGGAATTTGCACATCCTTGATTACAGTAAGAGACGCCGGTCATTCCAGCACCGAAATGCCAGGGCTGTCCGACTCCGATACTTCCGGTGCCCCCAGCTCCTGCAATATAGCGGCTGGCACCACTGTTACCTGGAGGAGGAGGAGGAGGAGGAGGAGAGAATCCTGTGGTGCTTACAATCTCGGGGAAAAAAAAACAGCTCCTAGTTCTCAATCAAGACTGATGCATGAATTTCTACCAGGAAAGGTTCACCCTGTTCTTCAATAGAAGATTTTACGTAGCTTAAAAAGACAACCTGAAAAGGGGGCATCACCTGACAGTGAATTTGGATGTGTGATGACCAGGCCTTGGCACTTAGAGCTGTGCAACCTGCCAGCACAGGTGGATGTGCTCCCGAGGACACGTGCAGATGTGTCCGGAGAAGCAGATGATTCTGAGCCTGTGACTCTGTGAGGACTGACAAGAGCACGTCCCAATGCAGGCGCCAACCCCCTGCCAGAGTAGTACTGCTCTACGAGAGGCCGAGCTCTCCGGGCTGCACAGGCCCTCCGGCACGGCTGCATTCTCTGCCTGCAGCAGAGTGTATTTTTCAAAAGTGCCTCTGAAAGATCTGACTGAAACACAAAGCCTTGTTTCTTCCAACACTCTTCCCTTTTCCACACCTGCTTCCTCACGTGGACTAGGGAGATGACAGTATCTACACCTACTCTCTTTTCCTCTGGCGGCTGAGAAATTTAAGTGGATAATGGAGGATGCTTTCTAAGTTTAAATGCTTTATAGACTGAAAGGCAATAAATAAATGTAAAAACTTATTTCCTCGACAAGTCCAAATATAAGTGTACAAGACAGGAAGAAGAGGTGCTAAGGAGATGAGATCGTTTATTTCTTCCACGTCTCTTTAGTCGTTCACTGACCTGGAGCAATCTGCTGACAGTCACTGGCCATGAACTCCTACAAAAACCAGTGAGAGTGAGTGATTCTTGCTCCTGTGCTCACATATTTAAGGGTAGAACTGATTTTCATATTTTTGAATAATAAAGGGCATTTGCAAGTGCAGGGTCAACATGGGAAAATGCCCCCAACAATGAAAACATGAATAAACTAGGTCATGGGTCCAAGAATGATGACTAATGAAAAAAAATTCCAACAGTATAGACAAGTTACACCTGAACACATCCTCACCAGAGCAGTCACCACCGTCCCAATCACAGGCCGAATTATTACAAGCCTTGTCACAATACCCGTCTTTGATCCAGGATCCTGGGCAGCCCTCAGCACAGTTGGGCACAGGCCATGTCAAATACACCTAGGATAAAGCCAGAGAGAAAATAAAATGGTTTCTGACTTCTGACACTTATTATTCTTAAGCTAGGATTCCTTTAAAAGAAAAATAACACAAATGGAGCCTGTAGAAAGGGCCATCCTGTGGTGGCTTCTTGGTCCCGCCCAGCTGACAGGTCTCAGCAGGCACAATCACTCTTTTCTGTTACTGGAGGACAGCAGACAAGGACTCAGCTTACCGCTTTAGTCTCACAAATGGTCTTATAAATAATCTATTGGTAAATAAAGCAGCAACACGCCAGACTTAAGTCCAAGTACAAAAGCGTGCAGGTGGAAAGTGCGCAAGAAGTCACCGCTTCTCTGTGATGCTGTTGTCAACTCCTGAGTGGATTCATGTACCGTCTCATCACAAGGCTGAAAAGGGGGGCGGATGACCTCTCAACGTCCTCACCTCCACACGTGAGGTCGCTATGAATTAATCAGCGAAGCCTCCTGAGCTGTGAACAGCTCTGCTCTCAAAAACAACTGACAGGCTGCATGCGTGGTGTGTGCTCAGCTGCTCAGTCGTGTCAGACTCTCTGCAGCCGCATGGACTGTAGCCCACCAGGCTCCTCCGCCCATGGGATTTTCCAGGCAAGAGTACTGCAGTGGGGTGCCACTTCCTACCCCAGGGGGTCTTCCCAAGCCAGGGATCAAACTCTCATCTCTTGTGTCTCCTGCATTGGCAGGCAGGGTTTTTTTTTTAACCACTGTGTCACCTGGGAAGCCCTGACCTGCTATATGGGTGCTTCCTAACATTTTTGAAAACTTTTAAAATCTCTATATCTTTGCACGGTCCAGCTACTTGGAAGGGCTTTCTTCATCTGGTTAACTCTTACTTGCTCTTCCAAGCTCATCTCACTCCCAGGATGACAATGCCTACACAGCTGACACCTGGAACATCTGTGCTCAGGCCCAGTTTTTCCATCCTGCCCCTCAAAGCCAGAGTGACACTGGCTGCCTTGTGACACTTCATCCATGTCTTTAAAGCACTGCTGCTGCTGCTGCTAAGTTGCTTCAATCGTGTCTGACTCTGTGCAACCCCATAGATGGCAGCCCACCAGGATCCCCCGTCCCTGGGATTCTCCAGGCAAGAACACTGGAGTGGGTTGCCATTGCCTTCTCCAGTGCATGAAAGTGAAAAGTGAAAGGGAAGTCGCTCAGTCATGTCCGACTCTTAGCGACCCCATGGACTGCAGCCTACCAGGCTCCTCCGTCCATGGGATTTTCCAGGCAAGAGTACTGCAGTGGGGTGCCATTGCCTTCCCCCTTTAAAGCACTATGTTGAGCTAAATTTGTCTTGGGTGTTTTGCTGACGTGGTGAGCACAATAGTTTCCCAGTGATTTTGCTTTTTCCGCTGTTGCAGTAGCAGAAAACACACAGGGTGGGTTTGGGTGTTGAGAACATAAGGAAGCAAAGTTCCTGCCACAGGAACTTTTCTTACTCCCTGATCGTTACCCCTCCTGAGCTCAGCACTCAAAACTGCTCATTTGGACAAATTTGAATATGATATATACACCGATTTCCCTATGTCCCATCTACAACTTCTAAGTGACTCTGAGAGGGTAACAGGCAGGAAGGCCAGGGGTCTCCAAACGGAGGAAATAGCCTGCAAGTGTCAGACATTTTTATCTCTCTTAAGCGGCAGGAGGAAACAAACTAGCGATATTTTTTCCTTCTCTATACAAATTTAAAAGGAGGTTTCTCTTAAAATTCTGTGTTGCCATAACACCTGGTTTCACCTCAAGTTAACTATTCTCAAACCTAGAGATAACCAATGCCTTTTTCTTATGGAAATGTTTATCTTAAGCTATGCTAATGTACTATGCATTTACCCCAAACTCTGTCTTCCAGTCGGTTTGTCCGCCTTTTGGCTCAGAACCTACTTGACAAACCAGTATGTTATACTCAGATATTGTTCCTCTAATCTATGTATATGAAACTATTTGTGTGGTGATCTGCCCTTTTTCAAGATTCAAATTAATCATTTTATGGCCCAGGATAAACCATCTGGTGCCAAGATTATCCCAAAATGCATCTTATGGGTGAGGTGCCATTCTGAATTTTAAGACATTCCTTTCTTTCATTAACAGACTGCTAGTGACTATACAACATCCAGCTGAAGACTAGCAAGGGGGTACTCTTTCTGCCCCCTTCTGATGCCTATGTCAGAAGCTTTCTCTATCTCCTTCATACTTTAATAAAACTTTTATTACACAAAAGCTCTGAGTGATCAAGCCTCGTCTCTGGCCCCGGATTGAATTCTTCTCCTCTGCGGCCAAGAATCCCGGCGTCGTGATTCAGCAACAACCTTTCCACTTCTAGACCAGGCACCTCTTAGCTACTCACCTTCTGACCTTTGGAATGACTGTAGAAATCATCTGGCCAGACATCCTTCCCGAACATGACATCATCATTCAGGTAAATGAACTTCTGGGACAGCCCTTCGATGCGATGGATGTGACTTTCAATAGCAGGTGAACTGAAGGTGGGTAAGTGGCTCAGATTTCGAAAAACATCCTTTTAACAGACACAAAACAAGACAGAAGAAGGGGAATGAGAAGGGAGTTTTATTTTGTTTTTGGAGAGAAATTAGGGAGGGAGGTGAACGGAAGGATTAAAGGACGGTGGAAGTGGAGGAGAGAGTCGGGGGATGAAATGAGGGACCAGACAAAGGAAAGGAGAAGATGGAACAGGAAACTGCAGCCTTGTGACACATGGCAAGTCTCCACCTGGTGTGTGACTATTGTCACTCGGGGATTATCGAGGTTCAGCCAGGATGGAATCTGCCCGTTGGTGACAATGAAAATGTTCCGAACCCACGGTGCGTGCCTCTCGATAGATCGCAGCGAGTACCGCAGCTCTTCATTATCTTCAAAACGGCTGGCAGAAACATCTTCATCTTGCTTAGACTGAGGAAAGCATGGGGCACAGAAAAATAGAAAATACCCCTAAGTCACACTGCCCCTCCTGACTGTCCCCTCTGTGCTCAGGGAACTCCAGCAAACTTTCAAAGACTGCACCCAGCTTTTAAACTTAAAAAAAAAAAAAAGGAAAACACTCAGCATATTTAAAACAACAACACAAAAACAGCATTTCTTTCACACACCTTTTTAAAGAAAAGGTTCTTGGCTCTGAATGTGGGTCATTTCAATTAGTATTAACCAACGGCAGTGACTGGGAATCAAGTCACTGCTCTGCAAGTCCTCTTCCTTCTAACAGGTGCGTGTGTGCTCACTCACGTCCAGCTCTCCGCAACCCCATGGACTGTAGCCCACCAGGCTGCTCTGTCCATGGAATTCTCCAGGTAAGAATACTGGAGTGGGTTGTTCATTTCCTCCTCCAGGGGATCTTCCCAACTCAGGGATCTAACCCACATCTCCTGCATTGGTAGGCGGATTCTTTACCATGAGCCACCTGGGAAGCCCTCTTCTAATACAATGACTTAGAAATCTTTTAATAATCAAAACCCTCAGTTTGGGTTCTTAAAGAATCTCTGCCTTCCTTACCTGGCTGATGGCACTCAGATCCCATAATAAATATGCAGGACTTATGGTCAGTTCCTTTCCATTGATGGTCATATTCTTCTTCGTCTGCTTATTCAGTTCTTGGAAATCTTTGGGATTATTCAACTTTAGAAGTGCTACACTGGCCTCTGAATACAACTGCAACTATAAAATAATAGGAGAGTTACATGTGGGAAAACTGAACAACAAAGAAGACATCTTTAAATTCCCAGTTGATCCTTGATCTTAAATATAAATAACATGTTATATATACGACATATTGTGTACAACTATACTATGTGCTGTTTATTGTACCCGTTAAATATATATCGCTGCTGCTACTAAGTCGCTTCAGTCGTCTCCGACTCTGTGCGACCCCATAAACGGCAGCCCACCAGGCGCCACCGTCCCTGGGATTCTCCAGGCAAGAACGCTGGAGTGGGTTATGATTTCCTTCTCCAAAGCATGAAAGTGAAAAGTGAAAGGGAATTTGCTCAGTCGTGTCTGAAGTCGCTCAGTTGTGTCCAACTCTTCTAGACCCCGTGGACTGCAGCCTACCAGGCTCCTCCATCCATGGGATTTTCCAGGCAAGAGTCCTGGAGTGGGTCGCCAGTGCCTTCTCCGTAAATATATATTACATATATGTAAAAGATGAAAAGTTCCATATACATATCAGAAACAGCAAGCCAGTATCGTGGAGAGAAAACCTACACGGGCCAGACACATTTCCCAAATGAATGCAACAGACCAGCTATTTAGAAACGAGAGAGAGCTGGGGGCTGTGGCAAATGGGACATCTCAGGCCCCATCTGCAAATGCAACCATTACTCAACAGGGACAAAGGCAGCCAGATCTCTGGAGAGGCCGGAATCCCTAGTACCACATGAAACCTCCCAGTTTTCATCGGTGGCTCATAGAGTTTGGAGTGTCATGCATACAAACAAAACACATCTGGCCACCAGGCTGTGGCCTCTGGTCTAGAACGCCACCCATCTGCCTACCCTGGGGACAGTCCCTCCAGGCGATGGCGCGGAAACTGTGTTGGCAGGTGTCTCGCGGCGCTCGGGCCCACACCTAGTCCTGGCAGGGCTGCCTGAAGTGCTTGCACAGGAAAACCACCTTGAGGGGCAGTGTTTTCAAAGCAACCATAAGTCCAAGAGGGAACATCACACACATCAACACATTTTACAAGCACACTTCCTACCTAGACCAGAGTCCACACCACCCTTGATAAGTTTTTGTTGTTGTTGCTTTAATTCTGTATCATACAATTTCCTGTGAAGAGAGGCTTTCAGAACTGAAAAAGCAGGGAGAGGGTTGAAAACCACTCATCTAGGACAGCAACACCCTACTGGTGAACTGGCTTTCCTAATAGGGTCAATTTCTTTCTTAATTTTAAGCCTTCTTAATTTGTAAAAGCAAGGGACTTCGCTGGTGGTCCAGTGGCTAAGACTCTACGCTCCCAATGCAGGGGCCCAGGTTGGATCCCTGGTCAAGGAACTAGATCTCAGGTGCCACAACTAAGGTGCAGACAAGTTTAAAAAAATAAATCAAAAACAAAACAGAAAAAGCTTTTGCATATGCTACATGACTATATTTAGGTCCTTCTGCAAAGTTTTCTGAGTTTATGTAGGCCAAAAGTAGAGGTCAGAGTTAGAATTTCATTTATATCTCTTCCCCTTTATATTATGTAGGCACTAACTCTCACTGCAAATTGTGTGTGTGTGTGTGTGTGTGTGTGTGTGTGTGTGTGTGTGTGTGTGTGTGCTGTCCTCTTTACTGATCAATTTCTCTTACCTAACAGTATCTGGTAAACACAAAGCACTCACCGCAGACCTGTTCCTACCGCTGTCACTGTTCTGCCTCACTCTGTAGGAGAGGGATGGGAGGCAGGCCATGCAGGGCAAGCCTCCTCTGTCTGTTCCAATTACCTAACAGTCTCCCTGTCCTCCCCTAGACTCCTCTCCCACAGAGACACTAACAGAACCTGGAGGGTTCTGGAGTGCAAAAATCACTATTCTAGGATATATAAATGTCATACTTTAATATCCTAATTTAATTTTAAATTTACTGGGAAAGTGAAAGTCGCTCAGTCCTGTCCAACTCCTTGTGACCCCATGGACTATATATAGTCCATGGAATTCTCCAGGTCAGAATACTGGTGTGGGTAGCCTTTCCCTTCTCCAGGGGATCTTCCCAACCCAGGGATCGAACCCAGGTCTCCTGCATTGCAGGTGGATTCTTTATCAGCTGAGCCACAAGGGAAGCTTAATTATGAAAGTGAAAGTACCTTTTATTAATCTCTTCTACTCAAGCTGCTTTTATTCTAGAAAACTACTTTGAAATTTCACAGGGATTTGTCTAAGAGATGGAAAATTGGAAAAGAGATGAAAACTAAAGAGCTTAAAGGAACATTTTATGTACGAAAAAAATTTTCTGTCAACTGTCTTGAGTGGTGGAAAGGATCCCGTGTTAGCCGCTAGATGGCACCCTAATCCCAGACGCCTTAATTACTCTTCAGGGAAGAGACAGGAGGTGGTTAGGAAACCGCAGTGTGGTGAGTGCCTCAGGCTGGAGTTCTTAGCTTGGGAATCTGTGGGTCAACTGGTTCCATATATAACTTCTTACTTTAAATTACAAGTCAGTCTTAATTCTTTAAATTACAAGACAGAACAGGTTCTACACCCACCCCCTGCAGACCCATAGCCAGACATGTAACATGACTGAGAAATGAAGTTTTGCTATTTTTTAAGCCACTGGGACTTCAGGATGTTTGTTACAATAACATTATCTAGAATGATGTGACCGATACACCTTTAGATGGTAGTGTGAAGTTAGGGAAAAAAATGTGCCAGCTAATGCAACTGAAAAACAAATTAGCTCTTTTTAGTAATTTCAGAACTCAAGCAACGAGGTCTTAATATGTCCTGGTGGTTTTCTAAAACTTGTATCAGTTTCAGAGGTGCCTATGTTTAATCTACCAAAATGCTCACATGAGGAACAGAACCAAAATAAAGGGTGCCTGAAAATGGTTTTGTTTGCAAAACAAACAAAATTGTGTATGCGTTAAAAGGTACACAAGATGGCTTCAGGGAAATCACTGGTAAAGGGGCATTAGTACAAATATTAATACAATTTACTATGACCTTGAACGTGTCATGCCTTGAACAGAGGTTTGAGGGGTCAGAGTCCAAGTCAGACAGTATGCTGTTCCCACCTTGCCCACACTGTCCTTCCGCAGAAACAAATTATCAATAACTGATCAGCCTTCGAGGATCCCATGTAGCCTCCTTCCCTTTGGAAACTTGTCTCTGATCCATGCAGATCTTTCTTTCTTGTCTCTAAAATGCCAGCTCATCCTTGATAGCTAACCTCATACTATTCTGTTTTGCTACTTGACCACTACATATACATATATATTGCCTTCAAAACAGCCTGAGGACAAGTGCATGTCCTCCATTTCTGCACACCCACTCAGCAACCAGCATCACTTAATTCAACCAAATGTGAGAACGCGCTTGACAGCTTGGGGAAGATCTTCTGCCTGTTCTAACATATGTTGAAGTGAACAAAAACAAAACCCAAAAAAACAAATTAAAAATTCACCATGAATGAAAACGTCCAAAAAGAAAATGATTTAGAGGAAGCTGAAAATAAAGACCATGGATATATGCTGCTGCTGCTGCTAAGTCGCTTCAGTCGTGGCTGACTCTGTGCGACCCCATAGACGGCAACCCACCAGGCTCCCCCGTCCCTGGGATTCTCCAGGCAAGAACACTGGAGTGGGTTGCCATTTCCTTCTCCAACGCATGAAAGTGAAAAGTGAAAGTAAAGTCGCTCAGTCATGTCCGACTCTTAGCGACCCCATGGACTGCAGCCTTTAAAAAGACCATAACCTGATTTCTCAAAAGTTGAATTCTGTGTCCATCACATTAAAAAAAAAAAATTCTACAGCAAATTAGAGGGTAATTAATCAGATCACAAAATGACTCACATCTCAAGATACTGGGTAAAAAGTTCATTTGGATTTTTCTGTTAAGATGATAGGATTCTTCAGGCAAGAATACTGGAATGGGTAGCCATTCCCTTCTCCTGGGGATCTTCCCCACCCAGGAGTCAAACCTGGGTCTCCCTCACTGCAGGCAGAAAGATTCTTTACCATCTGAGCCCACCAGGGAAGCCCTAAGATGTTATAGAGAAACCCAAACAAAATTTTTGGCCAACCCGGTATCTCAAACTAGAAAGTTTTCAATAGAGAAGACTGCTTGATTTGTAAGATTATAGTCCACAGAAGAGTCATCATGAATTTGAATCTATCACTTTGCAAACAAAACCATTTTCAACTAACTCCCACTTCCCCTGATGGGGGTAAGAAGGGAATCTTACCTTGTTTTTCACTAAACAAGATAATGAAGGCCAAGTTGTTGGATGTATAAAATCATGATATCAATAAACTAAGACTCCTTTGAATAATGACTCCACTAAAACGGTTCCCTTTACATCCCAGGACACTGTATATGGCGGGTGTCAGAGTCTTGCTTCCAGCTCATTCTCTCAACAAGGCCCCCTAAATGCCAGGCCCAGAGATGATCACTAGGGTTTAAGATGGGCAGGCAGTACCTGTCCTGAGATGCTTGCAGCCCACCCAGGGTCTCTGGGACAGACCTGAACCCTAAGTGGCTTTGGAGGTCATGAGCCTTAGCAAAAGCCACCTGGAGGGTCCTGGGAAGGCACAGTGGTTCAGCCGTTCAGGTCCTGAACAGGAACCAACGTCGCAGCCCTTCCTCCCACGTGCCACAGAGCACCTCCAGTGTATTACCCTAAACTGAGCTTTCAGTTTCCTTCCCCAAATCTTACTTCTCCCATGAAGCTCTGAGTGTGGTTAATGTCACTATGTCCATCTCCACTGGTTCATATCCACTTCCCCTTTCATTTTTCCTCCCATGTCCTCCAGGAGCTAATAAGTCACTGGGTCAGGCTGAGGGTTTCTCAGATGGTTCTGGAACCATTCTCATCACTGGCACCACTGCCAAGGCCCTTGTGGAACCTGAATGTCTTGTTGGGCTCTGGCAGCAGTGGCTGGGCTGGTTTCACTTGGTTATCCTTGGCAGTCCCTGGCACATAGCAGGTGTTTAATCAATGCTAAACTGGGAACCCAGTGGTTGGAAACTTCATTCTCAGGGTGCCCGTAATAGAACCAGGAAGTAGGACCCAAGGAAAGACAGTGCCTTGGAGAACCAGGCTTGAATGCTGACACCACCATCTTTCTGTGCTTCCTCTTTCTCATTTTCTCTTGAGCCTCCAAAAATCAGAAGCCCTTATTCCTGAAGCCAATCATAGGTGCTGGCACTGTGACAATGAGCTGCAATAAATACTGTGACTACCTGGCTGGATCCCCCAGGAGGTGCCAGCCTCCACAACAACAGGTCTGGGGACTCCAGGTCAACCTCCAGCCGGGTGACTGGCGGAGGAGGGGGCGTCCCCGTGGACAGAGCCTGGGGTTCTACTGCCTAGTTCAAGTCCTGCTCCTCCCTGCCTCTCCTGGCACTCACCACTCCTCACTGCCCCAAACTAGCCTACCAAAGAGGTGACCACAACTTGGATCTTTTGGCAGGCCATGCCCACCCAGCAGCAGATTTGCTGGTCAAAAGTACAGACACTAAGTCTACACCTGTACAACTAATAGCTAGGAAGCCAAGAAGCCGAATAAATGCTGATCTATGGTTTTATCTGCCCAAATCCATACTAAAAATAATTCAGGGGAAGGAGGAATATAATGATTTATTTTAAGAAAAAACTACAGATTAAGAAATAATTCAACCCCTGTTGGGCTGGGCATTACCGTATTTCCAGGTACCAGAAAGAAAATTATGGGGGGTAATATGAAGAAAAGACAGAAATGTCATTCATATTACCAAGGTATTTACAAAGGTAATACAAAGTATCTTACAACAGTGAAACACTTAAGGGGAAAGGAAAGAAAGGGAACTTGGACAGGAAGATAGAAAACACGGTCCAGATGTAAACTCAAGAACCCCCTAGTCACAGCTCTCCCCGCCGCTACCTCCACCTCCCCATTGTTAAATGACATCAACAGGAGACAGAGGGAAGAAGCAAGAAGCTAAAAACAGTGGCAGAAGTTAGAGAACATTTCTTTGTAAAATCAGGAAGAGTGGAGCCTAGCAAATTCTGAACCAAGACCTGTATGCCCTCCATCCTGAAGGAGGAAGCATTCATACTGTACAACCCAGGCTACCGCTGACAGAACAGCAGGCGTCCTGACAGAAGGTCGAAAGGACGGTACACCCACACAACCTGTGCCCTACATCAATCAGACACATGACTCCAAGGACAAGAAAGGTTAACACATGTCACAGCCTCCAAAGTCAATTCTAACAGATGGGCTCGCTGTTCAAGTGTGAAGAGTTAACATGTATAAATACTATGTATGTTTGTGGCTCAGCTAGCTATTAAGGAATGAAGGGCTCCCATTATCAAATTCCCGAGTATCTGCAGCATTCCCCTATGTGAGTGGAAGCGCTACGTAAGTCCACGGGTTGGGGCCTGTGTGTACCTACAAACACGTGCTGAGTCTCCCCCAACCCCTCCTTCCACGCTCACACTGCCACCGGGACTTCTGTCCGCTGCTACATTCTCAGCAGCTGTAACAGCACCTGACCCACACAGACGCGCCTTTGTTAAACAAATGAATCCTTATTCTGCCCGGGAAACCTACAATCCAAGTCAGACTCCTAACATCTGTAATTAAGAGTAAAATTGAGAGTGAAAAAACCCAGAATCTTCCTTCTACAAATAAAAAGCTGTCTTCGTGACAGCACATGTGACAGAATGGAGAATCTCTTTGCTTCATTTGGGTTTTTTGATTTATTTTTTGGCCACGCCACTCAGTTTATCGAGTCTTAGTTCCCCAAGCAGGGATTGAACCTGGACCCTCAACAGTGAAAGCACAGAGTCCTAACCACTGGACCACTAGGGAAGCCCCCCTCTCTGCTTCTTGTTGTCAGCTGTATTATTAATATAACGGAAGGGGCTGCCAAGAAGAGGCATGTGCTGTACGAATTGCTCTATTTTCTAAGCTCTTACCAGTTTTATTTTAGAAGAAAGATTTTCTGGCAGTTTTGCTTTTAGTTGATTTGTTTCCTTGAATGTCGGTGGAAATCCACTCAGGAAAGCCAAATCTTGCATTAGCACTAGCCCAGGGACTTCCTTATCTGTTGTCTAAAATAAGAACAGGAAAAACACAGCTCACTTTCCAGATCATATGGCTGGTGAAAACTTACAGCTGAGAAAACTAGGAAAGATCTATTATTGCATCACACACACTTCAAAACAAGAATGGTATGATTATTTAAATCAATACTAGTACTGGAAAGCTAGGCTTAGAGGAAAAGTAGACATTAAAAAGCCTCTCTAAGTAAAACAGCTTTATTTCTCACACTTTTATTCTAATGGATTGCAAAAATACAGCTAATTTGAAGTAACATACCAAATAGCCCCTCCAAACTGTCTGTCTGCTGTTTCCTTTAAACATTCCAGCCTGGGCATCTTCAACTACAACAAAAAATACAATAAACAAGCATGATTTTAATGAATATGTAACCATGATGTCTGGCAGGACACTGTACAAGGCATTTTGAGAGCTGTCAAATTTTCCAGTGGTCATGGATGGATGTGGGAGCTGGACCATAAAGAAAGTTGATCGCCGAAGAATCGATGCTTTTGAACTGTAGTGGTGAAGACTCTTGAGAGTCCCTTGGACTGTAAGGAGATCCAACCAGTCCATCCTAAAGGAAATCAGTCCTGAATATTCATTGGAAGGACTGATGCTGAAGCTGAAACTCCAGTACTTTGGACACCTGATGTGAAGAGCTGACTCATTTGAAAAGCCCTGATGCTGGGAAAGGTTGAGGGCAGGAGGAGAAAGGGAAGGCATCACTAACTTAATGGACATGAGTTTGAGTAGGCTCTGGGAGTTGGTGATGGACAGGGAAGCTGCAGTCCATGGGGTTGCAAAGAGTCGGACACGACTGAGCGACTGAACTGAACTGAAACCAGTATAATACATGGTCTCAAAGAAAAGGTAGTTGGGGGAGACAAAATTAACCCATCTAACAAAAGGGGAACTACTGTAACCCACTGTAATTCTGCAGTACTGAAGGAGAAGCTCCTGTGTGCAGAGGAAACAGAAATGAAAGATTGACAGGAATCAGAGAGGTAGGACCAAACATCAAACATCAACAAGTCGCATTTAAGAAATAAAATTGTTTGACCAGAGTAAAACATTTGGGAGTGGTGGGTACGAGGAAAAGAGGGCAACCAGAAGGGGCCCTTGAAAGCCAGGCCAGTGGCATTTATTGATAGATGGACAGTGGGAGCCACTGTAGGTCCTGGGGATTCCCCGAGTCACAGTGAACTCCTGGGACTCATCAGGTAATGTGATTAGAGCAGATTAACTTGGGGGTAGGGTATGGCAGAAAGTGAAGAGGAACTAAAAAGCCTCTTGATGAAAGTGAAAGTGGAGAGGGAAAAAGTTGGCTTAAAGCTCAACACTCAGAAAACGAAGATCATGGCATCCAGTCCCATCACTTCATGGGAAACAGATGGAGAAACAGTGGAAACACTGTCAGACTTTATTTTTGGGGGCTCCAAAATCATTGCAGATGGTGACTGCAGCCATGAAATTAAAAGACGCTTACTCCTTGGAAGGAAGGTTATGACCAACCTAGACAGCATGTTGAAAAGCGGAGACATTACTTTGCCAACAAAGGTCCGTCTTAGTCAAGGCTATGGTTTTTCCAGTGGTCGTGTACGGATGTAAGAGTTGGACTGTGAAGAAAGCTGAGCACTGAAGAATTGATGCTTTTGAACTGTGGTGTTGGAGAAGACTCTTGAGAGTCCCTTGGACTGCAAGGAGATCCAACCAGTCCATTCTGAAGGAGATCAGCCCTGGGATTTCTTTGGAAGGAATGATGCTGAAGGTGAAACTCCAGTACTTTGGCCACCTCATGAGAAGAGTTGACTCACTGGAAAAGACTCTGATGCTGGGAGGGATTGTGGGCAGGAGGAGAAGGGGACAACAGAGGATGAGATGGCTGGATGGCATCACTGACTCGATGGACGTGAGTCTGAGTGAACTCCAGGAGTTGGTGATGGACAGGAAGGCCTGGTGTGCTGCGGTTCATGGGGTCGAAGAGAGTTGGACATGACTGAGCAACTGAACTGAACTGAGGGAGGGTGATAGGAGAAGGCAATGGTACCCACTCCAGTACTCCTGCTTGGAAAATCCCATGGACAGAGGAGCCTGGTGGGCTGCAGTCCATGGGGTCGCTAAGAGTCGGACATGACTGAGCGACTTCACTTTCACTTTTCACTGTCATGCATTGGAGAAGGAAATGGCAACCCACTCCAGTGTTCTTGCCTGGAGAATCCCAGGGACGGGGGAGCCTGGGGGGGCTGCCATCTATGGGGTCACACAGAGTCGGACACGACTGAAGCGACTTAGCAGCAGCAGCAGCAGGAGAGAGGGTGATAGGCTTCCCAGGTGGTGCAGTGGTAAAGAATCCTCCTGCTAACACAGGAGACCTGGGTTCAATCCCTGGATTGGGACAATCCCCTGGAATAGGAAATGGCAACCCATTCCAGTATTCTTGCCTCAGAAATCCCCTGGACAGAGGAGCCTAGCAGGTTACAGTCCATGGGGTCGCCAAGAGTCATACATGACTGAGCAACTAAGCATGCACAAGCAAGGAAAGTGATGATGCATGCCTACCAGGAGACAGGTGTCAAGTGACGGCGACAAATGTAGTCAGCACGCCTGCTGACATCTGGAGATCGCGGAAAGCAGGAGAGACCAGAAGGCTGGAATTCTCATTCTCAAAACAGACACAGAAAGCAGGGTCTACAGATTATAGCCTGCAAGATGGATGTCAACCCTGGGCAAGAGTCTCAAATGTACCATAAAAATATAGTTGGTGAGTACTGGAGAACAGGAATAGGAATATTCACAAGATACTGTTTATCTTTAATGGAAGCACTGAGCGCTAACAACATGAGTTCATTATGGATAAATTTAGCAGATACACACCTCACTCTGTACGCATCTGTCTCTCCCCGTTGATAAGGTGGATTCTATACTGGTAGATCATTTCATGGCAAACACACGGAGGAAGAGTGGAAACAGTGACAGATTTTATTTTCATGGGCTCCAAAATCACTGTGGATGGTGACTACAGCCATGAAATTAAAAGATGCTTGCTCTTTGGAAGGAAAGCTATAACAAATCTAGACAGCGTATTAAAAAGTAGAGATATCACTTTGCTGACAAAGGTCCATATAGTCAAAGCTATGGTTTTTCCAATAGTCATGTATGGATGTGAGTATTGAATCATAAAAAAGGCTGACCACCACAGAATTGATGCTTTCAAATTGTGGTGCTGGAGAAGACTCTTGAGAGTCCCTTGGACTGCAAGGAGATAAAAACCAGTCAATCCTAAAAGAAATCAACCCTGAATATTCACTGGAAGGACTCATACTGAAGCTGAAGCTCTAATACTTTGGCCACCTGATGCAAAGAGCCGACTCACTGGAAAAGACCCTGATGCTGGGAAAGATCGAAGGCAGGACGAGTAGAGGGCGACAGAGGATGAGACAGTTGGATGGCATCACCGACTCAATGGACATAAGTTTGAGCAAGCTCCAGGAGTTGATAACGGACAGGGAAGCCTGGAGTGCTGCAGTCCATAGGGTCACAAATAGTCAAACATGACTTAGCAACTGAACAACAATGCTGGTCAATCAGACAATCAGAAGAGCTGCACAATATGTATTTGTTCATAATCTCAGGAAGGCAGCTAAACAACACCTCATGTCATCTTTATGGGTCTAAAAGAGACTAGATCTCAAGTTAGGCAGGTTATAACCAATTCTGACCAGACAGTATAAAATTATAAAAGTTACAGTCAACCCAGAGAGGGGTTTTGGAGGTCTGCTATAGGTTCTGTCTTGTTCAACAAGCCATCAAGGTTTTGGAAGATACAGAAGTGATGCTTGTGAAATGTGTGGGCACAGAGAAGCTATTACCCTGGGTAACAGACCAAGGGTTCCCCAAAGTCCTTGACTGTTTAGAACTATCAGTCAAATCTAGCAAAATAAAGTCTCCTACAAATAAAGGTAAGATCTTTAACTGGGCAACAAAGCAAAACCAAGTATAAATTAAAAGGAATCTTTAAATAAAAACCAAAATTAAAAAATAAATAAATAAAATAGGTAGTGGTTAGTTAGTAACTAGTTAGAGTTAGTAAATGTAAGTTTTTTAAAAAGACTTAGAGGAATTTTACTCGACAGTGAGTTCAGGATGAGTCAGTAATGCTAAGGCCATACTGAATTTCCTCCTAACGTTGTGCTTCTAAGCAGGAGAGGGCTTAGAATAAGAAGGGTGATATTCCCCAACACCAACCCATCAGGAAACCCTATTGAGTTGACCTTCAAAATGTCCTGAATCTAACCACTTCTCACCACCACACTGATCCAAGCCCCTTTCCTTCTTACCTCAAGTATTATAACCTTTGCCCCTCCTCAGTCTATTCCCACTATAGCAGCCAGACTGATTCTTCTGGAACATAAGTCAGATCACAAAACCCTTCAATGATTGATTCCTCAACACACTCTGATTTAAAAGCAAAAGCCTGTCATGGCTAACATGTACCATTTGGTGCCTGTTACTTCTCTGGGCTCATCTCTTGCTCTCTCCTCCTTGTTCACTCTATCCTAGCCTCACTGGCCTCCCTGCTCTTCTTTGAACATGACAGACAGACTCCTGCCTCAGGGGCTTTCCACTGGCTATTCCACTTTCCTTGCATGTAGGGAATATATGGAGAAGCACTGCTTGCCCACATACTCATGTGGCAGGCTCTCTCACCTCCTTCAAATTTTCATCAAAAATCACCTTCTCAGGGAATCTGCCCTCCCCCCTCCAATTTCCCCTGTCCTATTTGTCTCTACAGCATTCATCCTCAAACTATAGGGTTTAACCTGTACGCTGCATCAGTTGTCTGATCCCTGTGCCAAGAGGTAAATTTGATGAGGGCAGAGATTTCTGTCCATCTGTTCACTTCTGCATCTGGCATATAGTATGCACTTGATAAACAGTGAAGAAATAGTCCCGATCTCTTTGAAGACTGAACCACACTGGAATAGTGTTCAACTCCAGCTGAAACACTTTAAAGGTAATAGAAACTAAGTTTGCTTCATTCTGTGAGGAGCAAACTAGGGTGCAGTCAAGTACCTAAGAGACAGCTAAAGGAAGAAGAAGAAATGTTACACAGGACAGGATTAGCTCCATAGGACCCCAAGGGTACAAGCTGAACCGGTATGAGAAAGCTATAAGGAAGCACTTTGTAGTTCCTCATAAAAATCAATGTAGCCCAGAGGCAGAATCAATTGTCACAGGAGGAAATTCATTTCCTAAACATCAAAGGAGATAAGCTTGACTGGAAAACCCATTTTGCTGAGGAGATGCGGGTCTTGGCTGCAGGGCTGGACTGTATGCCTGCTGAAGTCCTGTCCAATCGGCAGTCAAGGACACAACAGAAGTGGTAGGGTGAGCGGGAGAGGGCAGAAATGACACATTTCAAAGGGAAAAAAAAAACAAAACCCAACAGATCTCAATGATTCACTGGAAAGAGGTTAAATGAGATTATCTTTAAAATGCCAAACATGGCTAAAATTTCTTAATCTAGATCAGGGTTTGGCAGTCCATGGTCCAAAATCTAGCCATTATTGGATTCAGCATGGCCCCAATCTAAAAACAATGTTAACATTTTTAAACAGCCAAATGTTTATACAAATACCTACATGATATCTGGCATTTTGCCTCTTAGCTCACAAAGCCTAAACTATTTACTACCTGGTCCTTTACGGAACAATTCTGCCATCCGTGATCTAGATACTTAAGCATGATAAAGGAGTGAGTTTGTGGCCTACTAAAAATGGAAGCTACATGAAGGCAGGAATGTGCCCTTTTTTCTTCTGCTGTTTCCCTAAAACAACCACCAAGTCAGAGCAGTGGCTCAACAAATATTTACTAAATGAGTCAATGTGATAAGCAAGACAGTCAAATAAAAACCCAAGTGGAAATTAAAAACCAGTGTTTAAGAAACTACTACTTACTATGAATCTTGCCTATATCACACATTACAACCCTTTTTTTTGGCCACATATGGGATCTGTTCCCTGACCAGTGATCAAACCCATACCCCCTGCATTGGAAGTGTGGAGTCTTAACCACTGGACTGTCAGAGAAACCCCAAACTTTACAATCTTTTACATCTTTGACATGTCATAAAATGAGTAGAAGAAAACCCAAGATTCTCTCCATAGACTTTATAACTGAGTTATAATTGCTAACATAATATCATTCCTTGTTCTCTTCTGGTGAAATGTTATAAGAGTAAATTGCCAATATCCACTGGATCACTGAAAAAGCAAGCAAGGTACAAAAAAACATCTACTTCTGCTTTATTGACTACTCCAAAAAACTGTGTGGATCACAACAGACTGTGGAAAATTCTTAAAGAGATGGGAATACCAGATCACCTGACCTGCCTTCTGAGAAATCTGTATGCGGGTCAAGAAGCAACAGTTAGAACTGGATATGGAACAACAGACCAGTTCCAAATTGGGAAAGGAGTACATCAAGGCTGCAAACCGTCACCCTGCTTATTTAACTTATATGCAGAGTACATCATGAGAAATGCCGGGCTGGATGAAGCACAAGCTAGAATCAAGATTGCTAGGAGAAATATTGATAACCTCAGATATGCAGATGACACCACCCTTATGGCACAAAGCAAAGAACTAAAGAGCCTTTTGATGAAAGTGAAAGAGGAGAGTGAAAAAGTTGGCTTAAAACTCAATATTAGGAAAACTAAGATTATGGCATCCAGTCCAATCATTTCATGGCAAACAAATGGGGAAAAAACAGAAACAGTGAGAGACTATTTTTTGGGCTCCAAAATCACTGCAGGTGGTGACTGCAGCCATGAAATTAAAAGACGCTTGTTCACTGGAAGGAAAGCCATGATCAACCTAGACAGCATATTGAAAAGCAGCAACATTACTTTGCCAACAAAGGTCCGTCTAGTCAAAGCTATGGTTTTTCCAGTAGGCATGTATGGATGTGAGAGTTGGACTATAAAAAAATCTGTGTGCTGAAGAATTGATGCTTTTGAACTGCAGTATTGGAGAAGACTCTTGAGAGTCCCTTGGACTGCAAGGAGATCCAACAAGTCTATCCTAAAGGAAATCAGTCTTGAATATTCATTGGAAGGACTGATGCTGAAGCTGAAACTCCAATACTCTGGCCACCTGATGTGAAGAACTGACTCATTGGAAAAGACCCTGATGCTGGGAAAGACTGAAGGCAGGAGGAGAAGGGGCCGACAGAGGATGAGATGGTTGGATGGCATCACTGACTCAATGGACATGAGTTTGAGTATGCTCTGAGAGTTGGTGATGGACAGGGAAGCCTGGGGTGCTACAGTCCATGGGGTCACAAAGAGTTGGACATAACTGAACTGAACTGAAAGCTAAACTCAGCCAAACAATAAATCAGGTAACTTGTTAAATTTGTCAAAAATTATCCTTTTACTTTCCCTATATATTTAAAAATGTAGCATAAATTTAAAAAAACAAGTTTCTATACAAAATCGTTCAGAAACAGGTTGATACTGTGAAGGGGGAGATGTCTGCACTTGGACCTTTCAAATCACAAATAATAAGTCCCAGGAAATGAGCACTATGTTAGACACTGTTCAGTACACAAACTGGTGAGGAGGTTTCTGCTCTGAAGAAATTAGATGAGAACGCCATAAACTCCTAAGCAGCCAAAAACTAAGTTGTGAGTTAGATTACAAGTACTACAGGGATACAGAAAAATAAAATCATTGTGAATGTACTAGTGCAGGATCCTCATGGGGCTGGAAAGAACTGTAGATGGCGGGAATTCCCTGGTGGTCCAATGGTTAGGACTCTGTGCTTTCAGTGCCGAGGGCCAGGGTTCGATCCCTGGTCAGCGAACTAAGATCCCACAAGCCATGTGGCACAGCCAAACACACACACACACACACACACACACACGAAGAACAGGAGATAGGCTGGGAGAGGAAGAAGAATAGGACAGGCAACCCCATATCTGTGTGTGAAGATGCTTGACAGTTGCGAGGAGATGCAAGGAGGGCTGGGAAGCAAGGGATGACGGGCAGGACCAAGGCAATCAAACCTCAATCTGTAGCACCAGCAAGAGGGTTTGTATCCATGTAAAAAACAAATACATACTACTATTATTCTTTCCAAAGAGAGAGCAACTGTAAATAGTATGGAAAACACTGATTTTATTAGTTACGTGCTGGACAGATCTGAGAAGAACTTTCGGGGTAGACAGAGCAGACAGGACTCTATTACTGGAACTGAGTGAAGAAATTAGAGGAAATCTGATTAAGTATGAAAGATAAGAGTCTTGCAAAAAAAAGCAGCTCAATAGGATGCGGCTGATTACTGATTAGAGTAAGAACAGGTCAAAGGCAGTTCCAAAGATTTAAGCTGGGAGGTACAACCTTTAAAGAATGAGAACTTGAGAACAGAACTGTAAAGGGAATGAGACAGCTTTCATCTTATACAAGTGAAAACAGAGGTTCCAGGGAGAGTAGCTCAGTACTGAGGAAGGATAAGAGACAAGAGGAAGGATTACTAAAAGAGACACAGGCGTGGGGCTCAGCAGCTCAGTGGCCAGAGGGGAGGACGGGATCTCTAAGGATGTGGGTGCAGGTTTTATGTCAAGAATTACAAATTTAGTGGTATTATCTGGCCAAATCAACGGCATAACCAGATGTTTCAGAACATTCAGCAAGAATGCTTCAAGCATGGTCAGTACAAGCTGCAGAAGACAAGCTCGCTGAGGAATTATATCCTTAAAAAAAAAAAAAAAGCCTCCAGAATAACTCAGAGCCAAGAGAATACAGTAAACGTGAGTTTCAGGTTTCAGGACCTGACCTCAGCATTCAGGCTGGCATGTGTGTTACATAGAATGAAATATATATAACCCCTTTCTGAAATACAGTGGCAGCTCTTCTGCTTCCCTTGTTATATTTTTAGTTTATCAGGCATTTTTAAAAAACTTAATCAATTCTGTTCCATTCAAACTTTTGTTATCCCAGCATCCAATGATATCAAGACTTTAAAATACCCACAAGAAGATCTTACCGTTCTTGGTAGTGTCGAAAACAACAACTGAGACGTTAGTGGAAGGGTTTTTTGGTTTTGCAACGTTGAATACGTCACTGGCAGAATGAAAAGAAGGATAAAGAGACGGCAGGTCCTTCAGTGTGATGTTGGTGGGCAGGGCTGGGTCCAGGACAAGCATTGGCACCTTAATGCAGTGCGTCAGCAAACACTCCAGAGGCTTCTCACTGGAAAGACAGGAACATACTCACAACTACGTACTTGAAAAAGGTAAACAACACTGAGAAGCCCACTGGTTCCTACTAAATTTTACAGATGTTTCTTCTGTGTTTTATTTAAAAATCATAAATGCTCAATAAACAAGGAATTCTATTTCAAGAATATAAAAATTTAGTAAGTTAGCAAGTATGGTAGAAAATTATTAAACAAGTACAACTCAAAAGATAGAGCTTTCAAACTCCTATTAATAAAATAAGACTGCCCCCAAATTTACTAACTCAAAAGGTGTACAAGAAGTTAAGCATTTCATTATTATTGTTTTCAACATTATCTGTAACTCCAGTAAAGCCCATTATTACATAAGAAGTAGATAAATTCTGGTTAACAATGTCATCTTATCAGATACAGTTTACCAATTCCAACTGGAATACAATTGAGTACACTGACTATAACAGGACACAATGCAAACAAAAGCAAATGTGACAAGGTGTGATGAATTTACATGGAATATTCCTGCCTAAACATAAGAAATACCTAGAATAACAGTCAATGGACACAGAGAATTCAGAAGGTAGGAGCTATGGCCAGTTAATAAACAATACATGAAATTGTGCAACTTCATCAGTGGTCAAAGAAATGCAAAGAAAACGATGGCCTTTAGCTTATTAAATTAGCACCCGAGGCAACGTTCATCCAAGTGTAGCATCCCTTCCCTTGTCAAACTCTGCAGTGTCCCTCCAGATGAATTCCTCATTTCCTCTTTGCAAAAGCAATTTGCTAATACATACACATATATTATGTACACCTGTGGGCTTCCCTGGTGGCTCAGATAGTAAAGAATCTGCCTGCAATGCAGGAGACCTAGCTTTGATCCCTGGGTCAGAAAGATACCCTGGAGAAGGGAACGGCAACCCACTCCAGTGTTCTTGCCTGGAGAACTCCATGGACAGAGCAGCCCAGCGGGCTACAGTCCACAGGGTCACAAAGAGTCAGACAAGACTGAGCAACTAACACACACACGCCCAATACTTCCATCAGACCCATGAAAACACACACATGCTTCTTCCTAAGTAGTTTACGTTCAAGAATGTAGTTCAAGTAGAAGAGAAACAAAAACAGGAAAAGCAAACAAACGCCCACACAGAAAATGCCACAGACCCACATATAGCATCAATAATGAAAATACAGTAATTCCTAACATTTAGCAAATTATAGTATACTTTATCTCACATGCTACTAAAGTAATGCTCAAAATTCTCCAAGCCAGGCTTCAGCAATACGTGAACCATGAACTTCCAGATGTTCAAGCTGGTTTTAGAAAAGGCAGAGGAACCAGAGATCAAATTGCCAACATCCAATGGATCATGGAAAAAGCAAGAGAGTTCCAGAAAAACATCTATTTCTGCTTTATTGACTATGCCAAAGCCTTTGACTGTGTGGATCACAATAAACTGTGGAGAATTCTGAAAGAGATGGGAATACCAGACCACCTGACCTGCCTCTTGAGAAACCTATATGCAGGTCAGGAAGCAACAGTTAGAACTAGACATGGAACAACAGACTGGTTCCAAATACGAAAAGGAGTACGTCAAGGCTGTATACTGTCACCCTGCTTATTTAACTTCTATGCAGAATACATCACGAGAAACGCTGGGCTGGAAGAAGCACAAGCTGGCATCAAGATTGCCGGGAAAAATATCAGTAACTTCAGATATGCAGATGACACCACCCTTATGGCAGAAAGTGAAGAAGACCTAAAAAGCCTCTTGATGAAAGTGAAAGAGGAGAGGGAAAAGTTGGCTTAAAGCTCAACATTCAGAAAACGAAGATCATGGCATCTGGTCCCATCACTTCATGGGAAATAGATGGGGAAACAGTGGAAACAGTGTCAGACTTTATTTTTCTGGGCTCCAACATCACTGCAGATGGTGACTGCAGCCATGAAATTAAAAGACGCTTACTCCTTGGAAGGAAAGTTATGACCAACCTAGATGGCATATTCGTCTTCCCTGGTGGCTCAGAGGTTAAAGCATCTGCCTCCAATGCGGGAGACCCGGGTTCAATCCCTGGGTCGGAAAGATCCCCTGGAGAAGGAAATGGTAACCCACTCCAGTATTCTTGCCTGGAGAATCCCATGGACGGAGAAGCATGGTAGGCTACAGTCCACGGGGTTGCAAACAGTCAGACACGACTGAGCGACTTCACTTACTTACTTGCTTACTTACTAGATAGCATATTCAAAAGCAGAGACATTACTTTGCCAACTAAGGTCCATCTAGTCAAGGCTATGGTTTTTCCAGTAGTCATGTATGGATGTGAGAGTTGGACTGTGAAGAAAGCTGAGAGCCAAAGAACTGATGCTTTTGAACTGTGGTGTTGGAGAAGACTCTTGAGAGTCCCTTGGACTGCAAGGAGATCCAACCAGTCCATTCTACAGGACATGAGTCCTGGGATTTCTTTGGAAGGACTGATGCTAAAGCTAAAACTCTAGTACTTTGGCCACCTCATGCGAAGAGCTGACTCATTGGAAAACACTGATGCTGGGAGAGATTGTGGGCAGAAGGAAAAGGGGACGACAGAGGATGAGATGGCTGGATGGCATCACCGACTCGATAGACGTGAGTCTGAGTGAACTCCAGGAGTTGGTGATAGATAGGGAGGCCTGGCGTGCTGCAATTCATGGGATAGCAAAGAGTCAGACACGACTGAGCGACTGAACTGAACTGAACTGATGGAATATTATATAACTATTAAAATGGATAAGTAAAAAGTAGTAAGGTAACAGAAATATGTATGATTACATTAAACAAAAAATAGAAAACTGTACAGATTAGAAATTGTTTACTATAAAAATGTGCATGAAAACGAAATAAGAAAATGATCATAATTGTGGAGTGAGGGCCACAGAATTATGTGAACTTGTTCTTTTCTTTCCTCTTGACCTTTCTGTAATGTTGCATCACAGCTTTAATTTAAAAGTCATTTAAAAATAACAGTATTAGCAATAGATATTTATAAATAAATATGCATAATTAACATTAAGAGATGATTCAGAAGGCACTTCTGGATCACTTCTATGAATAACTCTTCTATTTTAAGTCTGATGGTTCAGTGGGCAAATGGCAGTTACCAGATTTCCGCTTGTTCATGAGACAGTCTTGTGTTAAGGGCCTATTTAGTGTCAGGTACAATTCCAATGAAGAGAAATAATCTAATTCTTGTCATTGGGTTAAATCTCCTTCCCAAATCCTTAGATATAAGACATATGATTATGTTGGCTTTTAAAGATAAGGAAATATACATTGAACACATAATTAAACAATGGGCATAGATTCTATAAATGAAAACACTAGGTTTAAGTTAGATTTGAATGGACCAAGAGAATAGCACATCAAGACAGATGAATAGAAAGGGCAAACAAGAGAAATGTTACCTAATGCATCTAGAAACGATCAAGAATAATCAGAGCTCTCAGTCAGCTCTGCCTTTGTGTTCTCATCTGACGTGTGCACTTAATTTAGGGAAGAGTGACTGCAGAAGAGTGACTGAACAGGAGCAACAGAGCAAGCAAAAAATACTGTGCGGCCAACAAAAGCAAGGGAGGAAAGCCCGGACATTTCACTTCACTCCTTTGATTTTCACTCCTGAGAGGAACATCAAAATGCTTACCTCTTCTTGGTTGGTTCTGTTGTGTTCTTCCCAAGGATTTCTCTAGTGAAAGGAAACAGATTTCATCACACACGCATGGACAAGTGTTAGCCTTACATGAGAATATGAGGGAACTTAACAACGTTGATTTTCCTGGTTACTCCACAAGGACCAACCAGTAGGTTAAGAAGTACTGTACTGTGTATATTTATGCATAATAAATTCTACATTTTAATAAGATACGATCAACAAATATTATCATGTCCCATCCATAGTAACCAGGAAAATTTACTTAAAATATAAGCTTTTGCATTTTACTAGTAAAACTGGTATGAGGCTATCAAAGTCATTTTCATGCACAGAGAGAACAGAGAGAGAGACAGACAAATGGGTTGCAGTATAACAGGGCCAAAGACCTGCAACTGGGGTGCACCCATAGCATTTACAAAGAAATGAATAGGGGAACTCCCAGTAAATACTCCTGAGGAATCAAAGGGGAAATTACATCAGCCACACCTCTGGTTCAGAAGGTTCTCCAGAAACCCACTGTACTTTTCCCAGATAAAGTCAATAAAATAATCAAAATTCCATTAAAACAACTACCCAGGTTTCTAATTCCATAGTGTACTGTTTGATATTAAAAAGGGTAAAAAATATACTTTTTACTACCTTTATCAAACAGTAAAGGTGTCAAAAAAAAAAGTTATATCTGCAGGTCTGTTTTATTTTCAAGGGACTAATCTAGCTGTCTTGCATAACAAAACCTTACTTCATGAAACTATCACGCCTGGGACTCAGGCTAAATGAGGGGGAAGACCAGGGCTCCTTTGGGTGGTGGCTCCTCCACCTTTAGGCCCTCAGACACCTAGAGCACCACGTTCATGAGACAGTGGCCACCTGGCAGGGTGAGGCCAGGATCTCGCCAAAGTGACCAAGTCCTCTTGGGCACCAAGAAACAAGGGTCGGATGCATGACTGCCAGAATCCTCTAACGGCATGAACTTGAGATGCAGATTCTTGTTTGAACAGCAAGGTGAGCATCATCTTACCTTCTGAAATGTACTGTTACTTATAACTATAGAACGTGCGGTGCTGTGTTTTGTTCTCTAACAATCCAATCAGTTTTACCTCATTGCTTTCTGCTCCTCCTCCATCTGTTCTCTGACTTGCTGCAGCTCTTTCAGCAGTTCAAGATCTGTGCCATTCACCCAGGTGTAAACCACGTCGATCGGCATGGGCAGACAGAGCCTAGGGAAACCCATAAGTCCTCTGGCTTATATGCATTTTTCCAATAGAGTCGGGAATAAGAAGAGCATACAGGGATTAAGCTCAGAGGTTATGGAAGAACATCAACAAAAAGGAAATCCAACCACGGTGCATATCACAGACTTGCATGTTCTGAAACTGGGGCTGGGGCAGTGAAATCTACTGAGGACCTTCTCTGTGAGCTGCGTTCTGCTAGACGCTT